>NW_026623238.1:1503546-1550257 GCF_030028575.1 Malurus melanocephalus
AGCAAAGGGAAAGGGATCATATTGTGCAAAACTTTACAATACTTAAACTTCAATGCTGAAGCCCAGCCCCTGCAGATGCAGAGAAACAGTTTGTGTGCATAAAGGCATTTAACTGTACAGAAAAAGTATCYATATATGTACAAAGCTTCCAGCACTAAAGAGGACGAAAAAGGGAGGAAATATAAGCTGAAGGTTTACTGTATAGTGAGGAGAAAATGCTCAAAGGCCACTGCATTTGGAACATGTTGAAGTCAGTGTGATTCTCAAAATCCATAATGAAGAAGAGAGGGGTTTTTTGGGTTTGTTTTTCTATTTTTTTTGCTTGCCTCAGTCATAGTACTAATTATTTAGTGGTCTTTCAAACCTTTTGTAATCTCAACTTGAGAAAGCACTGAAAGATATTAATTCTTAGCCATGTGTCTCATAAATGAAGGCCATTCTGCTATACTTAATGACAAGGCTGAGGCAGCAAGATGTCATTTGCTTTTTTCTCGGTTTTTAAATTGCTTTCTAAATGAACTACAGCTGTGAGGGCCAGGTGCTGTGATCCCTTTAGAAAGATCAGGAAATGATGAAATCCAAAATTTCAAAGTGTGATGGATGTCAGCTCCCGATTTGGTGTGTGTGTGAGGTCACCCCCATGCACCTGGTGCTATCTCCACAGCAGAATCACTTTATTGTGGAAAAAAAAAAGAAAAAAGATGCACATGTCGAGTGTAAGAGTAACAATATGAGATGCAGTTTATAATTATCCCTTTGTTTTCTCTTCATCGAGATGGAAATGACGGATATGCAGTGTGTGTGTTTCTTGTTCTAGGTGCTGCAGAGTATATTAAAGCAAGTTTTGAGTAAAATAACCAGCATGGCTGGATGGTGAGATGAGCAGCCACCACACAGGGAATGCTGTGTTAGAAAAATAAGAGCTCACTGCCTAACTTTAATCAATTAGAAATTGTAGCTGCAAGGTCAAGAACTCTATTAGCTAAATTTTATTTTATAGAATATGGGCTTAGGAGGTGATTGAGGTGCACTATAGGAAACAATGCTAATCCTCCAGCCTTTTTATCTAATTCTACAATAATTCCAGAAGATTGGTTGAAAGATTTTAAAGTGCACTCTTGAAATATTATTACCATCTTAATTGAAGAGATAGTTTAATCCTAGAAAATCAGCCCCAGCAAGAGGGATGCTCTGTCAGGAAAGGCACACAAAACATGGACACCAAAAGCCAGAGTCCTGCTCTCTGACACCCTCATTTCGCATGTCGGTGTGCTGCAGCAGCCGCTGCAGATTCTGGGGTATTTGCAGAYACTGCCAACTGCTTCCCCCATTGTCCTTCCTTTTGTGCATTGGCCAAATTTCTCCTCTGAACCAGCACAAAGACTTATTCACACTGGCARTGCACCAAAACGATCCGTCCACAATAGATGAGATGTGTCAAATTCAGCCTCTGAACTGTACAACTCCAGCACAAATTAAACTGTTCAGAGGCTGTATTCTCTGTTCTGTAGACATGACACCTTCTACTCAGTTTTAGTGTCAGAGAATTAAAAATAAAATAGCCCTGTCCCAAGCTTTCCCAGGGATGGGGATGCTTTTGTTGCAGATTAATCCTTCCAAAGATGCAGTTTTACATTAAACACATCTAATTACTGGATTCTGTCAGAAACTCATCTGCCATTCTCAAAGCTCTTACATTGTCAGGCTGATTAGAGACTTTTTGTGAGCAGGGCTTTGACTTCCAGTACATTGTCATTCTTAGGTAGAGTATCCTCAAAGCAATGTGCAGGAATGTGAAGGAAAAAATTAAATTACTGAGTGTAGCTGAAAACTGCAGAGCAGGGTCACCGTATCTTTGAAATAAATGATCAGGATGTTTTATTCACAAAATGCTGTACTTATTACCTGTGGTGAAAATTCTTGGTTTGTTAGGAACTTTTCTATGTTAAATACAGTAACATCACAGCACGTCAAAGAATTGTCTGCAGAAYTCCAACTCAGACAAAGAATTTTAGGATCCTTGTAATAGGCCTAAATGAAGTACATTTAGTTACATCTTATCTGCATTCTGGAAACAGGAAAAATTTTGAAACATCTACCTTAAAAATCACATTTGTACTTTATTCGTTGAGAAAGCCAAACACTTTTGCCCTACCCCATCTGTTTTTATAATATGTCAACTCCAGTGATTGTCAAAAGAATTTTGCATCACCTATCTACTCAAAGATTTCAGAGGATCTACTACCAGGAAAAAAAAGAACTACAAGGAAGTCTTTTGACTGAAGGACAGACTAGGGATTATTCCTAAGTAAGAACCAATGAATTGCAGGTACAAATGTCTGAATTCCTGATATAGAAGCCATGCATTTATGCTTTTTTTATTCAACAGAAGGTTTAGATCCAGACTAGCTTGAAGACCTTCAGATTTACAAAGAGACCATTTGGGCACTGAGATAGATGACAGGCCTTGGTGTCAGATGCCTGCTCAGTTTGRGAGGAAATTTTCTTTAATAATTTTGTTTGTATTGGAATAAGAGATAAAAAGAGTGCATGAGGCTTTTTGTCACAGCACTTCAGCTATGCCTCCACCCAGCTGATTTTTTTTCAGGCATTTGATTCCAGGAAAAGGGGTCCTTTACTTAGATTCAACTGTTCAAATACTCTAAGAAGACCCCACTCTCTCATTTCATGGCAAAGCACACTTTTAAAAGGCAWTGCATTCGAGTGCCTGAACAAGGGCTGAGTGCCATTTAAAGAGTCTCACAAATAAATGATAAAACTATTAAAAATTTCAAACATATTTCCTCAAAAATTTTCACAGTATGTTTGTGGAGAGCACTGTTTGACCATGAGCTGTAACTCCTTGCTGGAGCAGAGGGCATTATTAAGTACTGGCAGTTTCTGGGCTGCTATCCACTAGATTCTGGTCTTTATAAAGTGTTTTGAAAGAAAAGCCAAAGACAGACAGAAACAGACACTAAACAAARTCCCCGGATTGAGATGCTTCTGGGTTATGGGGCTGTCAGTGTTACAAAACTCACTGCTCTGAAGATCAGTTTTGGATATGCCTTTTTATCTGTATCAAATTCTATATCAAAACTCCAGATTGAGATTTCATGTGTCAGAAATCCAGATCCAAAGTCTGTGGTTTGAACCTATTTCTGGTTTTCTGTTGCTTCAGTTTCCAGGAGACACTGTGAGAAAATAAACTCAGAGATACCTTGTGTAATGATAAGCTAATTAAAATTTTAAAAAAGGAAGGAGAAACTCGAACTGCATCACCCTTCAGTCCRATTGGAGCAAATCAATTATTAACCCCTGGGGAACCACTAATTTTTCCAACACAGCTGCAACAAAGCAGCTTTATCCATCCTCTTGCTTCTATTATTTAACAGCTTTATTGCAGTTAAAATGAAGGGATTTTTAATGGTAAAAATTTCTTTCAAATTACCTGTRCTAAATAATTTCAGCTATTTACCTGTCATTGTTAAAGTATTTTTGTCATATTCCATTGTAATACAGCTTGATGTAGTAGGAGAGAAGAATCTTTTGCAGACAGGTTTGAATATATGGYTCCACAGATCAGCTATTTGTTAATTTTATGCAGGCTGTCTCCAGTTTCTGCATCTCACAGTTTGGGCACAACAGGAGGTGACACTGTTAACTGTTACTCTTTTCACTTACTTTTTTTCCCCTAGCTGAACATAAACATATCATTACACAGTTACACTACACTATATTTAGAGTTGATTTTTAACTATCTATTAGATAAAAAGATTTGAGCTGAGCTAAAATACCTGGAATKAACCAGGAAGGTCTAACAGAAAGGCACTAACACAGAAATTCTGGAGCAAGTAAGGTATTTCAATCATGCCATCTATTTCATTTGTTCCTGAGACTTCTCTGACGTGACTGGACAAACTGGTAATGGGTCACTGGAGGGTTCCCTGCATGCAAAGGAACTTAGCCATCAACAGAAAGTTCCTGAGTCCCTTTTGCTCCCTGAGGGCATGTGCTAGGTCTAAATTGTGAAATCTGTGAATGCTTTCTAAGTCTCACTTGGCATCCAGGAAACATCAGAAGAGCCTCTGGGTCTGCTTCTTGCGTATGTTTCTCCAACACCTGGCTGCTTGCAGAGAAAATACGTCTCAGGACAGGAGGAAAGCTTGAGATATTCCAGCAGATCCCCCAGCTGGGATATTCATGGAATGAGACTCAAGTCCATGCTGTGGAGCACTCTGGTTCCACTGCATAATGCAACCTGGTTGCCTCACTTTCTGCAAATGTCTCCCTCTCTCTCTCTCTCTCTCTCTCTCTCTCTCTCTCTCTCTCTCTCTCTCTCTTTAATGATTATATATATATATAATCATTAAAATATTGATAAGATTAAGTCATTGCTACTTTAACCCTGGCAAAATACTTCCAGATATCATGTCCCATAGAACAGGATTCTCTGAACACTAAGATTTCCTCACAGCATCTTTATTGGCTGGTATGATGGAAAGAGGTGTAAGGAATATGTATTCATAACCCCATTTGACAAATAAGTTAAAGAATTCACCTACAAAGTGAWTTTTTTTCCACAKTWCATCTGAACATGATCTGAAACACAGATTCAAGTGTCAGTCATCATCATCTGAGCTGTATGTTTGCAAACCAGACTGGCCTATTCTTCACATGGATCTCCATCTCTGTGTCCTGTAGGAATTGCTTCACTTTTTAAAATTATAGGGCACACTGCAGTTGACACCTGAACCTTTCCACATACCAATTCAGTGCTGTTGCTGCTGGTAAAAAAGATGTCTTTTGTTTTTTTATATACTTCTTTTTTTTCATGAGAAAAAGATGTACTAGGTAAGTCATTTAACTCTGAATGGCTAAAGGTATTAAAATATTGTGTTCAGACAGCTCTCTATGTTCTTCCACATTTGGATGCAATATTTACAATAAGAAAYGTGCATTCACCACTTGAAAATGTAGCATTTGCCAGCAGTTCCCATATCTCTGCAAATATGGCACCTTTCCCCTGTGCTCTGAATGAGTATTACAGACTCATTATCATTGTGTGGTAGCTGGTAAGTGACWGGTTATTCAATGACTTATCCTTGGCTGCAATTCTCTGTTTATCCCTTGGGAAGGAAAACGAACTTTTTAATATACTTAGCAAATTTACTTTGTTGGTGGCCYGTTTCTTATAGTGCAGAGGTTTTCYGCAGAAAAACCTGAAAGCTATAAATAGCTACACAGACCAAAGTAATCTCTAAAGTAATTGCATTAATTCAAATGAGGTCAGTTGAGGCATTAATTGGACTCTGTGATGCTTCAGTGATGCATCAGAGTAACTCAAAAGGCAAGTCAAACACCTGAGATTGAGTGTCTTTCTTTGGGAAGYGGAGACGAAGTGGGGAAGAACCTATGCTGATGGTAACTTTTCTTCATATGCATCCAAGTTGTTATAAACTGTTTTCTGCTTATTCAGTCTTAAATACACCATGGAAAGGAGGTGCTACAAACATCACCTGTCTTAGACATCTGTGCTCCACTCAGAGTCAAAGTGTTTGAGCATCCTGACATGATCCATAGACACCCTGAGCAAAAAAAAAGAAATGTAGGTATTTCCTTCTTRTGCACAGATAGCATGGTGCCTATTTTTAAGAATGAGTTTAAGAATTGTTCTTCTTGTGGAAATGAACATCCAATTTCAAGCATTACTTGCATTTTAATTTCAGYGCTGGGTGCTGCTTCACCAGGGTATTGCCTTCAGTGAGTTGGGCTGTCCCCCTTATAACACAATAATTAATAAGATAAACTGTATCTGTGTTATGGTATTGGGGTTTTTTGTTGTTATTGTTGTTTATTTGTGGGGGTTTTTGTTTGGTTTTTTTTAAGGCAAAACTCTCATTATTTGAGTCATGGGCTACAAACGAGGGACTGGTGTGCTGTGTACAGGGTGAATCTTTATACTGTGAGCCCAAGTTCTTGATGCAAACATCATCAAAGCATTGATCCTTGTAGAAGAAGAAAACTATGGTTGGATGCATGGCTGACTCGGTAAGCAATGAATTAACAGATTGCTGATTCCCTCATACTATACTGAACTGGAAATCAGTACTCAAAAGTCTTCTGGTCTTCCTAGACCATTTTTTAAAATTGTTTCCTTCTATTGAATAAAAGCAATGGGGAACTCTTGAAAGAAAGAAAATAAATATTTGCATCAGATTTAGTTGTCTTAAAGATGAGCATGTAAGTGAAGAGGTTCTGAACCAAGAGGTCTGATTACACCCGAGCAAGGACTCACCGCTGCCACCCTGACAGGAGGCATATTTGACATTTAAAGGCTACATCATAGAGTTAGCTGGCTCCCAAAGTAGTGAGGGTGTTAGTAGAATTCAGATATAGATTTAAACCATCAGATTTTCAGTGTAATAGTTGCAGGTCACGGGGTAGTGGATTCTAGTAGTCAGGGTAATATTTCTAGTCAATGTTTTATTTATTACTGASGGAAACCCACAAACTTTTAAAGTATTGCTAAATGTATTCGTACCTTGAAAGTTGGCATACCATGTTCCAGTAATGGCAGGAAAGAAGAATGCTTCATCTGGAAAAAGTCATCCTCAGGGAACATATATCTGATTTGTAGAACTCTTTTGCATGATCACAAAGTTTGATAAGAAAGATTAATATGTTTTGGCACAGAAACATTGCTGAGCAGAGAATGGGAGGTATATCCTACTGATAGCATAAAACATTCTAACCTGCAGGATCCCTAATAACCCACTATGAACAGAGGTAGTAGGACCCACAGATGTAGAAATAGTTATGACTTCCATTTCTGAGGCAGAATTTTTTTTAAACATCTCACATGTTTTTGAAGTAAAAATTAACCTTATAGGGGAGGAGAATGTAAGATTTATCAGCTCAGTTTCAAATAAACAAGTTGTTTTAGTCATCCTGAATACCTTCATATCAACAGGGGCTCCATAGTTTCCCATCACAAATTTTGGAAGCACCACCTCTAGGAACTTTCAAGAATCTCTTGTGACTTTTGTGTGCTGAAGCAATTGTAAAAACACCACATACATTTCTGTTTTGCTGCAGCAATTGCTCTAAATCCCCACTTCTCACAAAACTGGTGCTGTTTCTGTTTCAAGTTCACATGTTGAAGATTCTGAGTATATTCATTAAATACAAAGTCAAATAATGAGCAGAATTCAGTGTTAGGAACATTATGACAGAAACCATAGTGGAAACACTGTGTTGCAGGACAAATGAAAATGTTATGACAATAAATAATTCATCATTCAACTATCTTCCTCTTTAAGGATTATGCCACTATAGAAAAAAACCCAGAAAAACACACTAGCTAAAAAAGTCCAAGATACTATAGACATTATTGTAGTTGCCATGGTGTGTACACTGCTGAAAATCCTATTCGTGATTGCCTTCTTTGTAATGGAGATTTTAAATGGAGTTAGGTATGGAATAAAAAATAATCTATGGCCAATTTAGCCACTCAGGCAGGGCTAGAAATCTCCTGTTTCAGGCTGCAGTGGGAGATAACTTGCCACAATATGTGCTGATTGGAACTCTGCAAAGTCTCTGCTTCAGTGACTCCTGGAAGAGACAAAAGCTGTGTGCAAATTCAGAGGGGAGGACAAAGCAGGAGAAAGGGARGGGAGGAGAGCACAAAAAGGCACCCGCCAGCAGGAACAGACTTTGGAATTAAATAAGGGATTGTTCTCCTCCCACTGTTCAAAAGGAATTCTTGGAATTTGTGTTAACTAATTTAAAACCCAGCTACTGTCTCAGGGTATAGGGAGAAGAGCAGAACTCAGGTGGTGGAGGATCAGCAGTCCCTGCATGCTTTTAGACTGACTGGACAGCTCTGAAACAATGAAATTGATATCAATGAGAACAATCAATCTCTGTGTGCTGCCTTGAGACATGGCAAGGCTGTTTTTATGGGTTTTGTCACCAGAGTTCATACCAGGCACTGGGTGCTTAAACAGTCAAAAAACAGATTTGAAGTGCAGTATTTTATTAAACAAATAAGCAGACAGCTCAGCCCCAAAACCCACACTGCAGGGCTCTTCTGGCCCTGAAGAAATGACAGAGCAGCCCTTCTCCAAATGCAAGCTTTACTGCCTACTAGTACCTTGCAGAGCACAGCAGAGGCAGGAATGAGGTGAAAAGAAARCAAACCTTAGGCAGAAACTGAATTATTTTAGGATGCAGCTGAGGCTGGGATGTGGTTATGAGCTGTCCCTACTCCCAGMCTGTGAAAATATGCAGGTATGTACATATGTACCCTAAATGTGAAATCTTTACCTCTGAACTGCCATCATGGCTCTCCMATTTTCACAAAACATCTAACAGCTGCCCACTATTTGGAGCTATAACTCCTTGCATCAGGAAATGGCAAAACCAAACTTATGCARATGAAGATAACAGATATCTGAGCACGGGGAGAAGTCAGAGCTGGGGACAGGAGAGAAAGATAGAGCATKACAATTTCTTTTCATTTTTTACCCAGTTTATATGATACCTCAAGTAGGTTCGCTCGCTATGAATATATAAGGTAATTGCTGATCTAAAAGCTAATTGTTACCACAGTGAAAAAAAAGAAAAGGCTCCAAAAMCYGAAAACAGGAGGGTCTGCCATCTCAAAGATGGTTTGTTTCTTTTATGGCAATATAGGCTAATTTTACTTTTTACAGTACTCTTCTGCAAGTTTTTAGCAGATCTGTAACTCTGATGATAAATTTTCTATCCAGTGTGTATTAAGAAACACAGATTATGTTGCAACTTTGTATATATATCTATAATATATAAATATATTTTTGTATATACAATAAAAATAGTACTTTTCATTTTCCATTTTTTTCTTGACCTGATTACATTAATTTTCAAATTATGTTAAAATTTTTTTTCAAATGATAAAAATTCAGAAGAATATACCAATTTAAAATCTGGAAGATGAAATTCATTTATCATTATAGAAAATAGCAATCGGCTCAACTGAACAAAAATAACTCAGGCAGTTAGCTCTCACCAGCTTGCACACTCTACTGATATATTCCATTTACTGCTTTATATCCATCTGCCAAACCCACCTGGGTTTCAGATGGGACATATTCTAGCTCTGTTAATGATAAGCTTCACTCTGTTCCCTATGTCATCCCCTCAACACTTTCTAAAAAAAAAAAGACAAAAATTATACAGCGTGTATTGTGCCATGGTGTATTGATATAACTGTTTCATTAGGTGAAGAGCATATTAACAAATATGTCAGAGAGTGTTTCCTTCTTGTTATGACCCCCAAAATGAGTCAGGCAGAAGTCATATAATCTACAGTTAAAAGCCAAAAATAGGTGAGTTCTGGGTAAAGCAGAGTCATATTTGTTTTTATGAGGTACCTTTCACAATGAGGTTATCTCTAAGTACTTACAGAAATGCTGCAAATGCTACTGTTTTAGCAGCTTAGTTGTAGAAATATATAAGGCCTGCTGGAACTGGAAATAACAATTACCAGTTTAACAGGCTCCTTTGTGGGGTTTACAGAGGGCTTCAGGTCTGCACAGGGGCCATACAGAGACAGCAACATCTCACACTGCAAATGATTTCTTTGTCCTCACATTTCTTAAAGGCCCTAGAGATCCAGGAACCTTTACCCAAACAGATGACATTGCTGCACACTCCAGAGGGGTATCCTGATGAGCAGGGCACACATTCAGTATTTGCCAGGGAGTGGGTAGGGTAGATGAGAAATTCACCCTCACCGCTCTGGGGAAAAAATCATGTATAGTCTTCCTCTTCTGTGACATGTTGCTCCTCCAGTCCTTTTGCAGGAAATGGAACTTGGTGAGCTATTGATATGCCTGTCACAATCGATATCAGAATGAAGAGAACTGGTTGGTGGCACTATCTTAAGTGCAAACTGGTAAGGAACTGAGCATCTCTTTGGTCATTGCTGCAAGAAACATGGACAGTAAGGCATTGCTTTAAAAGAAACCCTGCTCAGAGTGATGAGAAGGCCTTCTTGCATTTTGGAACACTGGAACRCAAGGGCTGGACACAGGAAAAGCATGTCCCCTAAAAGCCCCAGCCCCGCCCAGGAGATAATGAGTCAGTCTAATCACAGAACRGGAACACAATTAATGGTTTAACTGAGTTATTCCTGTTGTGTGTTTTCATATATTAATGAACRTTATGGGTGATATTTTTTCAAGACAATAGATTGCACCAAGTCTTCTTGCTGCACTTTCACAAGGTTGTCCCCTTCTTGGCAAAGGTGGCATTTTGTCAGGCTTCAGTGACTGAAGRCTCTCACCAGTCTAAGTCCAGCAGTTTCCCACAGCGAACATCAGATTTCCTTCACAAACTCAAGGACTGAAATGGCATTATTTTTAGATATTTCAAGTAATTGACTTTTGGCCTTTTTACTTTGCATTCTGACACTGACCTGAGCACTGAGTAGTTCTAGAAACAATTTCTGTGGTAAATGAAGAGTGAAAGAAGGCAATGGTATTTTTACTACATCCCCAAATCAGTCGCAGTGCATAAGAAACATCTTTATCAGCTGAAAATGAGTGGTATTATTAACTGCAAACTTCTCTGTCAGAGCTAATTTTCCAGTCTTCCTGGAGAAGATCAGTTGTGTATGCATCCCTCTCCAAGCACCTGCACAGGATGTGGGCACACTCAAGGACAGGAAAGCTTTCTGTTCCCCTAATATGCAGGTGTGTGCAATGTCAAGCATCAGCTCTACTTTTTCAGGATCATTTCATAATGTACACACAGAACAGTTTTGCTGCATGTCAGCAGTCTGAAACTGCTTTCTCACTGACAGAGATGGGGAAATGCAAAAGTACATGGACAGCTCTGATGGGCAGTTTCCCTACAGATCTTTCAAGAGGGGGATTATTTGTGTTTGTGTTGCATTCTCCAAACCACATTAACAAAGCCTCCTGCAAAGAAAGGAGCATTAGGTGAGGAAACTGCAGATTGCCTTTAAATGTGGCTGACAAAGAAGTTATTTTTATTTAATTCATAGAAACATGACTCAAATAATGAGAAGTAAGGCAGCAGTTTATGATTCATTATTTTCCAGGTCGTTGCTTATTTTGGTATTTCATAGGATAATTGTGGACTTCCCTCCATGAACAAAATGAAGTGAGTTGAAGAGAGTGGTAAGAACAGGTTAAAACTCAAATAAATAGAGGAAAGTGAAACAGTGAAAAATATGAGGCAGAGAAGCTAAGCACATTTAAAGTCATATGCAATTAGTAATTATACGATGAAATAAAACAGAAATAAGGATTGTACCATATAATATTTATGTGGTTGCATGTAATTGCTTCTAATCTTGATGCTTGTGTTTGGGGTCCACTTCTGTCCTTAATCCTGCAAAAATGAAATTTCATACTTTCCAATAGCTCATATCCAATCTTTACATGTGAGGACCCTTTAGTAAATATAGCCATATATTATAAAAATAGTGCATTTAGAAGTGAAATAGAATTCTATTTAGACATTCATTTATTGCTATATTTATGATGCTTCTATATTTGTTTACTTATATCTTAATTATGTAAGTCAGGGGTGGTCTAATCCTAGCAACAATGAGGGCCAGATGGAGATTTTTTGCCCTCCAACTGAGCATGTGACATTCCTCCCCTCGCAGCTGCAGCCTGACACAGGCGTTTGGCTGGTGCTGCTGCTGCCAGAGAAAGGAGATATTTTTGAGGAGGTGAGGGAGAGTGTCCACACTCCCTCCCACAGGTGACATTGGCAGTTTTGCTCCATGTGTTGAGTGTGTTGTGAGCAGGAGATGGGTGTCAGCTGTTTGCATGCTCATGGTGCATGAATAGCTACCTTTCCTCCTTTCCAGGGGGAAGACTCTGCACTGGAAGGGGTTGTTCAATGGTCCACCATGTAACCAAGACAGTAAGACCAGAAGTCTTGCCTAAAATACACTGCATTACAAGACTCTTAGCTGAGTGTATCGTGCTGAGAGCTATACTGAAACCAAGGAAGCTCTGTTAAAACAGGACAAAGCATACCAAAACAATATAAATMCCACTGTTGTTGAAGAAATCAGTTTTTTTCTAATAGGGTATAACACAGCAAGCTTGTGATATGCTATTGGTGTTTTAATACAGGAATTTTCAACTCAAAACCCCAGGTTCATTCAGATTTTAATACAATGTAAAAGAGGAATTTTTCTACCTCTGTCAAAAAAGAGGAAATACTCTGAATTTTATATTTCTCTTCCTGGTTCAACAAAGCTGCTTTGTCCTGACAGTKCAGAGGAAAGAATGAACAGCAGTTGTCAGAGATGCTTTAGGGCTTGAAGAAAAATCTGCTTTAGATCTACCCTTTATATATTTTGATACATATTTATGGAATAGCTCAGTCTCTCCAGTTGTAAGGCTTGAACAGGGATGGRAATAAAACCAGATGAAGACTTCCAGATATAACTCCCTCCAAAACACTTTGAAAATACCTGCCAAAAATGTGAAACAATCCATTCTCAAGTCCCGAGAAGGTTCATCAGCACGGTTTCATCTCTCTGAGAGGTGACTCATCTTTGGCATAGATTATTTACTACACCTAGAAAAAGGTAGAATTTTATCAGAGGAAGGGGAATCATCCCAATTTTACCTTCGGTTTGGCTGTGAAACTGTAACAATCATAAATCACTCCCAGCTGTCTGTGGAATCTCCACTTCAGCACATCACTGTAGGGAAAGGCAACAAGTTCTGCAGCAATCAATCCCTTTTATATCTCTCCACAGACACATAGGCATCATACTGGAGCTCAAACTGTGTTGCTGGCTGAAAAAGATAATTGGTAAATCAAATACTAAATGAAATCACTCAAATGATATTCACTGCCTTGACTTTTCTGAAATCCTGCTTAACCCATGCATGAATGTAACCCAGCAGCTTCTCTTAGTCTTCCTAACCTYTTACCAGTATTCACTCCTGTGGGTGCAATCACTCTCATTGCATGACCCATAAATTGCCTCTCTGCATTTCTTTTTTGTCTGTGGTCATCTCTATGGTCTTCCTTGGATGTAGCCTCTGCTCAGAGTGTTTTTACCTCAGGCATTGGACATGCTCATTTGCAGGGTCGTTATTTCCTTGCTCTGTGAATGCTTTTCCTGATTCCTACCCTACGGTACTTTCTGGGCTGAATGGATCTCTGGCTGTCAGTGATCAAAGCTGTCAGTTGCTGTTTATTTCCTCACCTCTTCAATTTGGCTCCTGGGAGGATGTTTCAACAGACRTTTTAGAGAGACAGAAAAAACCAATATCCTATTAAACTAATGACCCTTGGCTATGCTGTCTACAAATGAATGCAGGCACAGACAATTGCCCAGTTTTCTACTGAAGATCTGTGAACAACAGTCCTATGTGTGTTTCCTAGCTATAAAATGTATGTGTATGCATCTTCTAGAAAAAATATATATATAATTTCCATTTAGCAGTAATTATTCCAGTGTAACTGTGGCACTCCACTAATTGTTTTCTGGTTATTAAGAATATTAATAAAGTTCATATTCAGATTTTCTGGTAGMGAGCACTGCTGGCTCTTCTGTTTATTCTTTTCTGAGGGCTTCTGTAAAGAACATCTGAAGCCTTTTTATAACAGTTGCTTTTTTACAAAATCRAAAGTCTGGAATAAATTTGTTGTGACTAGCTATTAGTGAAAAAAGATTTTCTATTCAGAGAAGCAATGGCTTCTTTCCTTAGATAAACATGGCTGTAATGTGTCACAGATTGAAGATCTTCACGTCCTATGATCATGGTGSAAATCATAAATATTCTTGTGCTGGTACCAAAAAATGGTTTCTCTGCTACCAGCCTACTATAGAATTCCTTATGTTTAATACACTTGCATTAAACATACTCCTAGGAGGAAATCTTTGACGTTTTTATTCTAATCTATTGGTTGAAGGATGGTGGACACCATGACTGAGAAAATAATAAAAGTGGAGACAGCTGTGGGCTTTGGAACGTGAAAGTTGAAGAACTTTGTTTCATCCAAGCTGAAGAGAATAGATGAGCAGGGATACCCAGAAATTTTAGTGAGAACAGAGGGTGAGATTTTAGTGTGAGCAGAGGGAGAGAGGTCTGAAGCAAAGAATTGGTCTTTGCATAGGAAGAGCTGTTGAATGTGTGGTTGAATTAGGTGTCAAGGTGAGGTGAGGGGAGGTGAGGGGAGGTGAAGGAAGAAAGAAGGGGATCCATAAKGATGTGCTGGACTCTACAGCAGCATGAAGGTGGCAGCACTGGGACTCAAGAGGGAAAAAMGTAATAAAGGAAGAATAAAAAGTTTAAGAGAGGAAATATAAAAAATGCAATAATGGAAGCCCAGCAATGTTAAGATTTAAAGAAAGAGAATCATCAATTAATAGAAAGGTGAGGGGTGACACCAAGTCAAGGGCAGGGTGAGAACAAAATACTGTTTTGTTTTGGCTGAAAAGTCAACACCACTAGATGCTTAGACCAGATGTCGTAGAATGCAAGAAGTGAGGGGAGGAGAAAAGGAGAAAGGAAGCTGGAATAAAAGAAAATATACTGAGAACAAATCTTCACAATTAGCATTAAGAACATATTCTGCAATTTTAAAAATTAAATAAGGCAGMAAGAATAGCATTTGCAGAAGCAAGGCAGTTCACTTGACAGTTTTTTAAAATTTATTAAGCAAGGAGAAAATGAAGAATATTTTTATTGTAAAGGAGAAGTACAAGGTAGAGAGAAAGAGACTATCATAAAGCAGCGAGGGATGAGAGTAGCTATGCTGGAAAATATAACCATGTAAAAAACCTTGATGATCCTGTGATTCTGAAAAATCATACAGAGGCACAGGAAGGGAAATATGGGGAGTGAAGGYAGCAAAGATTGAGAGTGCACAAAACAAAGGTGTTTATCTGTGATTAAAAAAAAAACAAAAAACATAAGGACTGTGACTGAAGAGAAAAGGAAAGGAAGGAGGAGCTCAAATCATACAGTGTTGGTAAATTTTGCAAATAACCCAGGTATCACTGGGAAAGGCAAAGAACGTTTCTTGTGAGAGCTCATTCCTCATAGCTCAGTGTATGTAATACACACTGAGCAGAAATTAACAAAACACTGAATTATAAAATCTCTCAGAAACATGGAGAAAACAGCAGGTTGATAAAATCTGTCAAGAGCTTGTGAAGGTGATCTAACTAATATTAACCTTGTTTGAATGGATGTGCTACTAAAATATGTATTAAAGTATAAAACRCGAGCTATTATTCACTGTTTCCAAGGCACTGTTCATATGGAAAAGCAAATGAGAGATCATGAGAATGGTTTTAGCATTATTGTTGATTCATGCCAAATTAGGTTTCTAATCTGTGCATAGAGCTATTATTATTAAAACAAATAATTTATTCTCTTGAGCACAGTACTGCTTTGTTTAACTTCAAATTATGTCCTTTACCTACCACTGTTGTGCACCCTTCTTTTACCAGGGTTTCTTTTGGCACAGTTCCTTGTTTGCTGAGCAATAGATTGATATGCTTGCAGGGAATGGAAGAAAGATGTGCTGCTGTACAGTACCAGCATCCACCCTGTGGTATTTTGAACACACTGGAAATACCAGCTAATGATAACAGGCTGTGATTAAATCTTTCAGGGCTGCAAGGGTGCATGACATCATTGAGAAGAAAAAAACAACCTTCCTCTAAATCAGAACAGAAAACTACGAGGGAGGAATATGATAAAAAATTGTGTAGCCGTGTCTGGTTGTATGCATTGTATGTATAGGAGGTAATGTTTAAAATGTTAGAAACATTTGGCCTAARCATTTACCAGCCAAAGATGCTTCTGAGACTTTCTGCAGCTGGTTACCATTTTAACAGGGGAATATTGTATTCTGCAGCCTTGTGTTCCTCACACAAAGGGCACTAATTATGCAGCAGAGATAAATAAAGCAGCTCAGATAAGGAAGATCAAATTCATATCCTGTGCTACCCCAGAAATCTGATAGGAGATTGAATTTATTTCCATGATGCAAATCATGGTTACAAAAAGCTTTTACCTCTTTTCTAAACAGAGTTAGGGCACTGATACATGAGAAAAGTTACCGCAAGKCAAGCTGTGATGTTATTTTAAAGCCATTGTTTTCCATGGCTGTTGTTTCAGTGAATTCTTTGGTGCAAAATATTGCAGCAGAGAAAAGGTAAAAGAGATTATCCAGCTTTAGTGAAGGGTAGGGGTAAGATCTCTTGTACACAGGTAATTCCCACAGATTTGATGGACTTTATGAGCTTCTTCTCAGGAACATGGTTATTTACCTGTACCATCAAACTCCCCTTCTGCTAAGTGTCAACATTATATCTGCATTTCCTTTTTGTGTTGTAAATAAAAAAGAATGCAAAAGGAAATAACATTATAGGACCCTCTAGATTAACATAGTTGTGAATACTCATTTAAGCAATAAAACTGTAGAAGATGGGCTCATTAGGATCCTCAGACTACATGGCTATTCTGTTACCAAAAGCCCTCCTAATTAGCAAAATGTTTCTTCTGAAGTGGCCTGTTGGGCTGCAGAAGTGGATTAATCCACGGAGTGTTTCTGAGCTCATTCTGGGCTGTTTGCTTGTTTGATCAGAGTCTTGAAGACACAAAGCTCCAAAGAGGCAGATGCTKCTTCTGGGACTCCCTCCTCTGGTCCTCCTATAGGATACGCAGTGTGGGCACGAACCGGGATCTGCCTGAAATTTGAGAATCTGTCTGCAATCTTGCTGGAAATAGAATTTGTCTAAGAATTCTTACAGTGCAGATCCCAGGGTAGAAGGTTTGTTTTGAGATCCAATGCAGCCCTGATAACAGTGATTTAGAGCAATATAAACTAGATCAGATTTGTGGTGGTGTTCACTCCTCTGTCCCTGCTCTCCATGGCCCTTCATCCAGAGGACAGCACAAGTCACACAGTGGGCAGCATGTCATCCACACACATATGAAATTCCCTTATCTTCATTTGTAATAGTTGAAAGTTGACTTAAATTCCTGAACATGAGGTTTTCATTCYTTCCCATCATCTATTTGAAGCATTTGCTGTTATAACTGCATATTCTCAGTGTTCATACAAACGTCCAGYTCCCCACTGACTTTTGCTAAAGTTCTGGCCTTAGTAGTATCTATTGTCAGTGATTTATAGACTTTAATTGCACATTGTTTGTTTTTCTTGCTTTTATCAATTTTCAATTGGCTGCCTTCAAATTTAATCAAGTATGTTAATCTGCCACTGTATTATTTTAGGGTGGCTTATCCTTTATGAAATTCTTCACTGTCCCTCTGGATTTGAATAAAATCTAAATAAATTCATGCTATCTGCAAATCTTGCTGCTTGACTCCATTTCTGGATAATTAATAGATGCATTAAATTATCTCTGCATGTCTGATGTAGCCTTAATACTTTCTGTAACTAATATTTTATTTTCATGCCTCTCCTTACTACTCTTAGTTTTGGGAATGTAACAACACTGTGCAGCCTTTTCCTTGCTGTTTGTAACTGAATTAAAGCAAATAAATTCCCAAAAGCAGAAGTTAATATATTTCCTTGAAAAATATAGATTCATGTCAGAGATGGCCTTTCATCATAACAGGGTAAATAAACTGGTTGTTTACCCTTGTTTTGGATTTTGAATACAAAACCACGGATGTATGTCTCAAAAGCACACACATATACATCAGCCCTTGTGTTGCACACTCACCTAGTTGTTAGAAATTTCTATAGAACTGTTACAAATATTTTTTCCCAGTCCTTGAAGAGGATTTTTTATTTTAATTGTTTTGAAAAGTAGCCCTGTGCCTCCACTTTGTGAAAGAGCATCCGAAAACCTCAGTCCAATGACAGAAGTAAGCACACTTCATCATTAAAATCYTTTTAAGCAAGCAAATTGTAAATATCTGTTTTCTAAAGTGTTTTGTATTTTTTTTAATTCCTCTGAGATTTYCTTTTGTATTCTTTGAGCAAGCATTCTGTGAACCCCAATCTGATACACAGTTACAGGTCCCACCTGTGCTCCCATTAGCAGAGTGGATGGCTGGGGTATGAATTTTGTGTGGTACACTTGTGTGGAATCATAAATGCCCTAACAATAATCACTTAATAAGATATTAAATCTATGTGACACTAGAAAAAGAATCAGAGTTGAGTTTCACTGTTATTCGTTTAAAAAATTTTGGTGTTTTCTATTCCTCTCAAAAAGAATGGCTCTCCAGTATACTCCCAGCATTTTAGAAATCATTGTCTTTTCAGACAGTTCTCAAATGGAAAATAAAACATGGTTCTGCTCTTTATTATTCCACTTGTTGTAAATGTTACTAATTTTTTTTAAAAGGCTTATAAAGAATGACAGAAGAAGCAGGAAAGGACTGAAAAAGTATCTTTTATCTAAAAAGCYGTTTTTTCTTCTTTAGTTTAAAATGCTCACACCAAACCTGTATTAATTTTGAATTACTAACTTGAGACAGAAATGCAATAAAATGTTTTTCTACTACTTTGTTATCCTTATGGCTTCAATTCCAACTCAAAAATGCAATTAATTCTGTAACTTACACTCTGTGGCGGATGTCATTCAAGCTGCGACAGCTTATTGGGTAGTTAAAAGGATAAAATCAAGTAGTCATTCTACTAATCCCTTTACAAGGAAACAGCTTTATGCATAAAAACTGGAACTTATGTGGTCATTAGCAGATGCTACATCAAGCAACCAAAAATACACACATTTAAATTCTTAAGCACAATCTATGAACACTACACAGATGGTTTCCAAGAAACTGTACCTAAATTGATTACGATAAAAATGATCTGCTGCAATTGTTTCTGTCAAAAGGGAGAACAGAATTTGTCCCAATGTGTCGCTCTGCCCACTCATGCAGAGAACCCAGCTGCTGAGACAGATGTTGCTCTAAGCACTTTATTTTAGGGTCATTAAAATGGTTACAGGGGTTAGTCATTCATTGTTTTATAAATTGTGCTTACTAGCTGAGCTCCATAGATGCTGGAAAACTTCTTTGTGGTTGATCAAAAAAGTTACATGTCATATCACATTTACCTTATGCTGGCAGCAAAAATGGGTGAAATGCTTGTGCAGGACAGGAAGAGAAAAAAAAAAAAAAAACAATTACTTTTTCTGTTACATTTAGAATAGCATTTATTTACTCAGACCTGACATGGCACTAGTGTAATCATCTGAAATGCAAAACATGCCTCAAAGACCTTCTAGCTTTCATTTTAGCTCCTTCCAATCATTAAAGAACAAGATTTTTCAATATGACTCATTCCTGTACAATCTTCCTTCTGTGGTGCTATGAACAAGAAGTGTCAGACAAGCAAAGGTTTAAGATCAGTTGATTAGATCAGTGCAGAGCGGGTCCGTCTACCTCCCCGCTGTCTTTGCAAATGCTGCTCTTTGGCAGTTTGAGCATACTCAGGCTTTACTTAGAAATATTTGGCTAAATCTCTTCTCTGTTGGCAGGTTCGATGGTTTTCCATGGCTCATCTAATTCAGGATTGACTTAGCCATGTGCATGTGATGTATTGGTGCAGCAGCTAATGTGTCAATGAGAAACAGAACAGTAAAAAGATGAATCTCAGTGAAAAACAGCAAGGTTGGCAGATACAACTCCTTTTCAGATCATACTGTAGCCTTTTATAGCCTCCACTACAAAATGTAGCCAACTTCCGCTCTTTTATTTCATCTTTGTCCCCGTGTACTTGTTATTATGTTGATGCTTCGATTCATCTTCCCTAATTGGTTATTGAAGTCTGGCAGCCAAATCCTAAATTCTAGGTGKTTTTCATGGACATGCTCTAAATGATATTTTCTCACCTTTCCTTTGCACATTTAGGATGAAGTCATTCATCTGGAAAAAAATAGTGAAACATTTTAGTGTCATTTTACCTTGACTCCTTAAAACATGGTTGCTTTGGCAGTGGGTTGATTCCCTGTACTTCTACAGAACATTAATTTCTCTCTCCTGGCTTTATATAGATAATTATTGCCTGTTCAAATGTATATCCTTGTAAACAAATAACCTAGCACATCTCTAGCTTTGAAAATGTGCCAAAGTTAAAATTTTTTAATTAAAACCGAGATATCATCTGAAAATTCAAAAACTGGAGGAACAAAGTCACCCTCTGTCCCCAAATCTGTCCACTTCTGGGGTCAAATACCTCAAAAAAAAATCTCTGCTAGTTTAGGAACCAGACAAAAGACATTCTCAGAAAACACAATCCCTGAAAATGCATGAGACTTTCAGAAGTAGGAACATTTCATCCTTCTCAACGTTCAGTTCAAAGTCACCAATACAAAAAATAATTCAGTCAAGAGAGCCACATTTCTACATGACCTTATGTTAAAATTTATGAATTCTCTTAGTTTCACGTAAATTTAATTTGAATTTTATCCAATTTGTATTTTGATCTTGCAAAAAAAAACCCCTGAGACACAAAATTTTTTTTTCCCAGGATTTGAAAATATCAAATTTACTGATTTACCCATCAGCTTCCTCTGTATCTGAAGCAAAGAAAATGTCTTTCATAAGTAATACCAGTTTATTATACTTTCATGACTGGAAATTTTTTATTGCCTAAGTAAGATTTGTTGTAASTAGTAGCACATTTACCTCCAAAACAAATGTAATAAGATGAGGGCTGTATTAGAAGCTCAGGGTCTCACAGAGTCCACTGATCTTCACAAAAAATCATTTTCCCACTCTGCTTTTGTCTCCCAGTATTGTGACGYCTTTGGGATAACAACTGTCACTTACTCTGCTTATGAGCAGTATTAGCTGTAAAGATTCTTCCTTTTCAGGAAGAGCTTCTGAGAGGTAATGTGGCATTAAACACTAAAGGACTCCCTCATCATGACATGGTGTGTTTAGAGGTGAGATTTAACAGACAAATGCAAGGCCAGAATAGAGGCAGAGATGCACTCCAGGACAAATGTCCTTTTTAGTGTTCGTAGCTCATACAGTGCTCACAGAAGAACAGAAAGAGAAACATCCTGATAAAAAGCAATCTTGAGTTCTTAAGAGAGTTTTTGATATTTTGCACACCAGGCATGACAACATAAGGCTGCTCACAGCCTGGGTGTCACTCCAAATTCCATTATACTTACATTAGATGCTGTTTGTTCCTCCTGCAAATGCACTGACAGATTTTTGCAGCCCTGTGCATGGGTTTTTTTTTAGTGTATGAAAGGTTTGTAGTTATTTTAGCCGTGGAGTTGCAAAAAAATTATTAAAATCAAAGTTCGCTCTCATCTACCCTGAACAAAGCCAAACAACATGTTCCTCTTTTAGAAACAAATGAATGGGAATTGGCTAGTACACCACTTGCACTAAGATGGCTGGGGATGAAAAAAGGGTGTGATGGCTTGATGCACATTATAGAAATGAAAGCATTTCTGCTTGAAAAGCCATCATGATACCTAGCTCTAATTCCCCTTTTATWCTTGCATTCTCTTTTTGTTTTGTAGCATCAGAGTAACAGCTGAGGTGGAAAAGAAAAATAGTACATTATTTGTACTATTGTGAAATAGCATTTATCTAGAAAAGCATAGATTTTATATAAATCAGGAAGAAACATGGCTCAAGCAATTGGAAGAAAAAAGGGGAAAAACCTGGTTATATAAAGTCAGTCTGTTGCCACATTACACTTTTCTCTAGATGACATAGTCTAGTGTTAATATCAACAGCTTTTTTGCTTATTTAGAGCATTACTGAATAATGTTTATACTTGGTTACTTTGAGTCCTTCTAGTCCAGCCCACAATGTTCAAAAGTGCACACTTAAGGTGAAGGATAAGAACAAGAGCAGCTTTTCCCTTTCTCTGAACACTCACTCGGTCTCCAATGATTTGCAGCTCATGGACTTCCTCTGGTCCACATATCTTGCCTTCTGTGGCATCCACAAGCTAGAAATATTCTTTCTGYAGTATCAAGGGGGAAGACTTGGACCCATTAACATCCCTGCCATAACTGCCTTASTTTAAGCAGAACAGGGTTTTACCCAGAGGAACACACCTTTGTCTGCCATTCTTCCCCCTCTACAGAAACCACTTACAGTGGCAACAAGGCACAGAGGGGAGATTTGAATCTT
The DNA here is from genome assembly GCF_030028575.1 of Malurus melanocephalus. Classification (NCBI taxonomy): domain Eukaryota; kingdom Metazoa; phylum Chordata; class Aves; order Passeriformes; family Maluridae; genus Malurus; species Malurus melanocephalus. Next base: position 1,525,698 of record NW_026623238.1, read on the forward strand.
GGAACTGCAGTTTGGGCACTGAGTCACAGATTTGTCCCCTGAGGCTCCTCCASAGCCTCACATTCCCCTTCAGTGCATGTGTCCCTGTCCTCTTGTACTGTTCCTTTACATCTCCTTCAGCACTTTGTGTCTGTACAATGGATTTCCCCTCTTCTTCTTACTCAGGATCTTGACTCTTCTTTTTCTCTCCCAATTTACTCTGTTTACCCTGCCTKTACTGCTGTTATCCTCAAGAAAACAGCACTGTGTTTGATATGGGATGTACCACTTTTACAGTATGACTTAACCCTTCCTTCACCTGTTTCAGGWCTGGCACCATTGCCCATCATTGCACTTGACTGATACCAAGCAGCTGTGCTTTTGGCCAGCCATGGGGGTACAGTCACTTTATTAAGTCTTTGAGCTTCTAAAAGTGTGTAAAGCAGCTAGATGTGCTAAAGTTCAGTGAACTTTCTGAAGAGAACATCATTTCAGACAGAAGACGTTTTCTGGAGCAGAGTTTGGGAAAAATAAAGTCAAAGTTGGGTGACCAGTGGCAGATAATATATCAAGGTGATTTTTCACAAAATAGAAGGAACAGCCTTCCTCTGAATAATAAAGAGTATAATAATTAGCACATGATAATTAGGAATAAAGAGTATAATAATTAGGACATGATTATTGATATTAGAAGTTCTCAGCCCAAGGTGAGAAATTTAGAAGATATTTAGATGGTCTTCAGGTGAACCCATATATGCATACCTTTAGTTTGGAGCAATACCAGCATGGAACTACATAAAGTGCCAACCTAATACTGAACCATGGAATACTGTATTTTTATGCATGAGAATAAATTGAAGTCATGTTATAGCCAGAAGGTGAGAAGTAAACATTTTCTGCTCTAACTTTTTTATCACAGATATCTTTGCCATTGTGCATTCTCTCACTTAAAACCCCCTAAAACTAAAAGCTTAAATATCTGTTTAAACTTGATTCATAGAGTAATAGAAAAGTGAGAACATTAATAYATTTGGGCTACTCATTCATCATTGACTGGAGGATCTGAAAGCACCTGTGGCTGCGTAGGTGTGTTTTTCTACTCTTGTTGATCATCTTCTAAAGGTTTCTGATAGAAACCACATCCTCTTACCCAGTATTGGGTGGTGTTTATTAAAGATGCTGAGAGCATAAAAAGAGCAGCCCCCCTGCCCCCCCAAATTATCTGGTACAGACATGCATGTCTATAACTTTCCCTGTAACTGAACTGTAAACATGACCTTTGCAAACCAACAGTACTTTCCCAACTGAAAAGGTGTGTCAGCTACATGACAGTGTGGTATATGATTTTGCAGAGCTTTGCACTTTCACCTGTGGGTAAAGTGAATTCAAAACACGATTGTCTTGATTTAGTAACAGACAGACCTTTTTTTTTGCAGATAACTCTCCACAGAAATAAGCATGTGWCAACCAGATCCTGTTACTTTTAAATAACAACCTTAATATTCTGGCATTGAAGCAATGATCATCTTCCAACACCAGGTGGAAACACCAAGGAAATTAATAGCTAAAATTCCCATTATTTCTATCGTTCATTCCAATATGTCTTTGAGGGGTGTCATGTAAGTGCTATTCATGTTGAAGACTGTGAAACTTGAGGTGAGGGAAGAAGTAAAAAAGCAAATCAGACAATGCATTTTCTATTCCCATTCCAAGAAAATCGGACTTGTWAACTCAGGAATTCCTCTATTCTCAATGTTATCAGTAGAATTAGTATTAAATCTCCATAAATGCAGCAGAGTGTGAGGACACAGTTTATAAGCAACCCTTAGGTAGYTGAATGTCCTGGAAAAGTACAGCATGGTCAGTTCATTGTAACCCACCAGGATTTGCATCATGAGCATAGGATATTTCTGTTTAGCTGTGAATCTACTGGAATGTTTCTCTTTTTTATTAAACACATGTAACTGTTAAAAAAGGGGCATGGGAAATGTGCTTTTTTTAAAAGACCAAATCACTCTCTTGTGGATACTCCTAGGAAGTCCATTGCCTTTTCTTCAGGCTGACCTTGCATAGGTGGTATATGCATGAAAAGATGGTTATTTTTCTCTGTTGAAGTTTCATCCAGCTGCCTCCAGCTGTCCCCCGACCCTATGCAAGGCTGAGCTGTGCCATAAAATGACAGACAAGACACATAGTCCAGAAGGAAGCCATGCACCAACCTGTACACAAACTTTCCAGTGTACTGGCTGGGGATGAGTGCCTCTGACCCTGAGGTTCTGGCTGGAATATTCATATCATAGCAAGTTTGTTAAAATATAAGATTCAAAAAAACAAACAACCCTCTTTCACCCCCCCCCCCCCCCCCCCCYCCCTCCAAGTTCTTAATTCACTGGTGTTATTCTTCTGTGATCACTTAAAAATCTTGAGGACAAGAGGCCCAACTTCACAAAAGACTTAGGATTTGAAGTCTGAGGTAAGTGCCAAGTAGTCTTTATATTGCTGAATGTCTCTGCAACTTGATTTCTATAGAACAGTTCCACAATTTTGCTGTTTCTGTTCAGAAAGATGTTACTACATGGCAAGCTGGGGTTAGTGATTCCTCTACACCATCCCTGCAGGGGTGCCTTTCATGTGCAGCAAATGCAAATACATTTGTTACACTTTGAAAGTGAAGTTATATAGCTTGACTTTGCTGGGGTGTAGTCATGCAGAGGGATAGCAAAGAGTAGCAAATGCTCTGTCAAAACTCACCCTAATATATTTTTGTTGAGTTTTTTTTTCCCTCTGAAAATATTCTTTCAAAGATTTACTGGCTCTTTTGGTCCCTAGGATTTGAACTTATCACATCCAACTTTAAGATCCCAACAGAATCAGCTGAGGTAGGAGACTGACGGGCTCTTGGTTCACCAGTGCTTGGTGAAGAGGCACTTTCAGAGAACAAATGACTTTAGGCAGACTGAAGTATGAGATGAGGTACCCATCTGCTGTTTCTGGAGTGGAGACTTGACTTCAGTCAACCCAGTTGAACAATTTCTTTCATGTTTTCTCTCAGCATTTCTAAAAGACACCAGAGAGAGCAATTGTTTGACCAGCTTTTGGATATGTAATGTGCTTAATTCTATGAAGATGTTGRAATATTCCAAAAAYAATCTTAAAAATTTACAACAGGTGYTCCTGATAAGTTAAAGATTAATCAAATAAAGTTTCAAATATGTTCGTTGGAAGATARGCAGTCTAGCGTTGGCCCAGCAATGGGAATTTAAGGTAATAATAATTTGAAAGCTTTCAGATGATGCAAAGATAATGGGGTTACTTTTATCAAGTGCAAAAACAAGGTGCTACAAAGAAGCCTAACCCAGTGCATCATGTGAAATTAYGAAGAAGGGGAAAAAAGGAACACACACATACAATATGTACAAACTAAACMATCCAGATTAAACAAAGAACTGGAGCACCAGGTCAGCTTTGGTTTTAAGGAGAAGGCCCAGCTTTGCTCCTACAGGGCTACAACTCTGTTTGTCCAAGATGTTTGCTGTCACTCATGCCAGAGTTGAACAGTCTAAAGTTTTATCTGAAGAGAGATTATACTTGCCAGCTGCCTTCAACCTCCACCTCACTGAGGGTGAGTGTGCACTGTTGCACCCTATTGGAGGAAATTAAAAGAAACACCAAGTTTYTCTCTCAGCTTTTCTCTATTTTCTCAGCAGCATCCAGCGTATGGCACAAGCACTGCACAAAGYCTCCTGTTCCCACAGAGCACTTCTAAAGTAATGTAAAACAAAGCAATTCCATGCAAGAATGGTGTATCCCCTTGTCATCTKAGCTCCACAGCTCTGCATCTTTCCTGCACAATGAAAGCTCTAGTGAGCACAAGGTTATAGATCAGGTTATTATTACTTTCATGATATAGTTAACAAGGGTCTAAWGAAAGCCGGTTTGTAATATTTGCTTAATAACGTTATCAGGTTAAAATTTATTACAAAGAGGAGAGTGAGCAGCCTGATAAAGCACCTTTGGAATCAAGACTTATAGGTAGTTTGACAGAAGGGATATGGTAATGCCCCCTAAATCTTGCTCTGAACTTTTCATCCAGYGACCTTAAAGCCCTTGTAAAACACCTATCAAGGTCACATGTAGAAATTTTAGACTTGGCAAAGACTGGAAAGCAGCTGAGCTGTATCACTGATGAGATGAGACTGCAGAGTTGAGAMCCCAGATCAGCTTTCTTATGTTGATACATTTGATCGCAATGATGGGAGCTCCCATGAATGAGCACCTGGAAACACCTTCACCCTACACTTATGGAAAYYGAGGCTTAGACTAATGCTTTCCTWCAGCAGTATTCARTATACCAAMCCCAGACCTTGGTCCTGTATATGGKAGYAGCATTCTCTTTCTGAAGCATATTCAAAATTATTGTATAGAGGTTACAGAGATTTTCTAATATAAAAATAGTTGATGCTCACATAACTTAGATACTAAAAGGAGATTTTCACCTGGTCTAAGTGGATAGAACTGTTTTAAGTTCTAGAAATCCAACAGGGACCTATGGAATGATTAGTCCATTTATTTATGTACTCTACATGGTCTACATTCTGTGATAACATCATTCAAAGGACAAAAGTTGTCATAACCCAAAAAAATTGTGTTTAAAATAATTTGGTTAAAACAGATCATCTCTTATAGGATATGGWTTGAACTTTGTGTAGAAATTCTTGTGAAACAGCAAAGTACATTTGGGACTATGTGCCTCCATATCCCTTTTCCTGGTGGAGTGGTGGTGATAGCTTTGTTACACACTCCAGAGTGGCAAACAAACTTTGCTTTTCGAGTTTTAGTCAGTGAGACAGTACCAGATGGCAAGACAAGCCACCAAAGAATGCAAGGAAGTTGCTCCATTTTATAGGCATTTGTTTAATTTTATAGGAATTGTGTGGAAATTTTTCTATTTTTACCTTTTTAATTAACATCCTATATGTTTCTATCTGAATAGTGTTCTGTGGCCCTTTCACTGTTTCTGTCTATGGTGYCTGTCCTGTCCTCATGGAAATCTATCTTAAATCACCATTTTATGGGAACATGATTTAGATTCAGTGCAAGCTATAAAATCCYTGCAATGATATGATTTTCCCTTGGTATTAAAGGATTCAGTCCTGCAACACTTTCCAGTGATAGAAAGTTTGCTATCAGAGCACAAAATGGAAGGTCTTCAGTATTCACATTGAAAATTTACTATGATGACATTGAAGGGTTGAAAGACAGCTTAGGTGAAATAATAATCACTTTATTGGCTTTTTCTTCTTTTTTCTTTTTTTTTTTTTTTAAGGGTAAATATTGATGATTTGGTTTTGCTGTTTTAATTCATAGCAGTATTTGGATATTATTCCACTGTCATTGAAGTCAATGGTGAATCTTGGGCAGAACTTGCCTGCTTGCTTCACATCAGCTGTCAAACAGCTGTGGGATGATAAAAGCTGTCAGAAAACAACAACCTGAGYAGAATTTGAACCAGCAAAATTTTATGCAGTTGGTTTCCAATGCCACAAGTTGTGGTTTTTTTACCATGTCAAATCATGGATTTTAGTCTATAACTCCAGAAAACTGCTCCTTCTGCATCCATTTGCCYGGGTAAAAAATTTACATGCTATTGCTGCCATCCTAATATTAGCAAGGGGACTAATGACCAGTAATTGATTCCCTCCACTTGAGAATAGATATGCCTGTTGGCTGAACCCTCAGTGTTTTGTAGTAAAGCATCAGAGAGCAAAACAAACCACTCTATAAAATTACAGAATGAGAATTTGTCACCCAAAATGTCATGTCTAGTTTCAGTTTTTCTCTCTGTTTATACTACCAAGAAGTTAATAYGAGTGGGAAGACTATTAAAGCAGTTGTTTTCTTCTGAAAGTGTTTYTGTGCCAGGGCATTATTTGTCAGTAACTGGACAATACAGTTTGCATATGGATATGCAAAATAAATATTATCAAATTGTTTCTATAAATTAAAAAATATTTATATTAGGACCATGGAGTAATACTGAATAGGTAAGTGTCCTAACCCAGTTAAAGATATTGAAATCACATGGATAAAAATAATAATTAGGACAGGTCTTGTGTCAGCTTGATAAAGTATTTAGTGTCTAAATTTTGGTAGTGCTTTCCATAGTGACTGTCCACTACAATGAACAGAATAAGGGGCTTTTGAGAAAATAGTAGCGGATAGTGTTTAGTGTTTTGATCATAGCAAATTGACTGCACCGAGTTCAGTGCCCTCAAGAATTTATTAAGAAAATATTTTATGTTGTACATTTACAGGGCAATTTAGCCATCAAATAATAAAACATCTAAAACAAAATGGAGATTTGTGGTAACAAGTAGAATGTCAATAAATTCACAATCAAGCTGTCTTCCCAGCAAGATTCTCAATGGAGAAGCATTTATAAAAGGAGTGCCATAGGCAAAATTCTCATTAATGGGGTTAATTCAGTTCATGAGCTGAAATTTAAATTATGTGGAATATTCAGATTAATTCAAACAAATATTAATACAGAAAGAAAAATGAAATATAAACACAAGTGAGTCAATATTAGTTTCATTTTGATGGAACAAACATCACAAATATTGGAAAATCAAACTGGCAGTCATTGCCTTCCAGAGCTTTTTTTAAAGCGATATGTTGAAGGACTGCATTGTCTCCACAGAAGTCTGTTACACATTTTAAAGAAAAGCATGCAATTTGCCACGTCATTTTTGTTGTCTTTTTAAAAAATTTGCATATATTCAGTAATCTCCTGACATGTCTCAGCTGAAATTATAGCCATATTGTTGTCAAATTGAAAGAAATTAGACATGTTATAAATTAAAAATGTCTCTCGCACCAGTTCTCTTCCTAATGGGATTCAGCTGAAGCTTTCAGTGGAGATGAAAATGGTGTGTGAGGCAGACAGCAAATATGGCAGAGCAGAACTTATTCTGCTTCTACCTTTTGCAAGGGTCCAACAGACCTGAATTCAGGCCATTGTCATTTGGCATTTTGCAGTTTGTCCTGTAGGGCACTGGGGAATWAAATGTACCTCCCCTTTAGGCTAGATGGATTTTAGAGGATGACTGACATCTGGTGTTGAGGGAATGGACACTTGGTTTTCCATGGTGATAGTAAGCTGTTCCAGCTGGAAAGGTTGTTGGGTCGCATGGCAAGRAGTAGCAGATGAATTCCAAGGCAGGCTGATCATTTTACAGCTGAGTGAGCAGTGTGTACTGTGCTGGACAGTTTGAGGTCTTTCCTAAGAATTCTATAGCGGTTTTAAATGCTATGAATGACAAACACCTTAAAATATCCACAGGGTATGGAATTGAGAGAATATTAAGTGATCAAAAATGTTTAATCCTATATTCTGTGATTCCATGATCCCAAATATCACAGCATGAGGCATTAGAGTGAGTCTGAGATTTCTCGAGGATAACTTTATGTGGTGTATTTGCTGGTTAATTATCCTTGCTATTACTCTGAGTTAAAAACTCAGAAGGTATTATCCCTTTCACCACCAGGCCACATACATCACAGTGTCAGTGTGAAGTATCAGATGTCAGTCACTAGTTATTAGGTATAGATTATGGCCACATTGAATCTCGTGTCAAAGAGCAGGTTTACTTTGGATGGGCTATGGGCATAGGACAGCAGATGGTGTAGACACAAATATGTCCAAACTGCCCTTTCAGCAGCTGATATGTACAAAACTACTCTGTTAACAGGCTTGCAACAAAAGTATTTGGGTGCATTGAAGCTGGCCTTTGTCTTAAAATGTGCATGTTATCATCTTAGATATTTTCCTTGTTTCCCCTGGAAGAAGAGCACATCATCTCTGTAGATTTCTCAAGCCTGAAGTGTCACTGTACATTGCATTTATTCAAGACCATRGCACAGGTCAGACACCTCTGAACTTGTCACTCAAGTGACAGAAATCAACCATAAGTTCAGAAAAGTGCTTTCATTATCATCCTCATAAAATGCAGACACAAACACTAAGTGATACAGAAATCCAAGAGTCCACTTCATTATAAGTGCACACACAGTGAAAATATGCACAGAATTGTATGCAGACATCTGAAAATGGCCATGCAATAAGCAAATAGCTTAAATACCAGATAGGGAAAAACAAAATAGCAATTCAGAAACAATGACAAAAGTAATTGTTACAAGACCAWTGAATTGCAGAACAGGGAAGAATCCAGATGCAGATATAAGTTTTTCAAATGAAGATGAAAGTGTAACTTAACTGTAATTTAACACCAAAATTGGAAGGAGAAAAATACAAGAGAAAAGACTGTAATGCTTTACGTGTCCAAGAAACATTTGAAAAGTAGGTTACTTTCAACACATTGTAGAATCAATATCTGGAAGTGAAGAAAAGAAAAATTCACCAAAAAGCTGTGCATCTGCTCCTAGACAGTCTCCTGGACTTTCTCCTTAAGGCAATAAAGATAAGGACAGGAGCCTTCAGAGGAGTGATTATCCATTCTGAAGACAGCTTTACCAAYAGGAGAAACTAATAATTCTCCAGGAGCGTCCATATCTATTTATTGATGACAAAAGGAGATTACATAGGTAGTCAGACTAAAAACTGTTCTTTCTGTGAAATTTGGCTCAAGTCAGAGAATCCAGGCAGTCAATAATGAAACATAAACATCTAAAAGAAAATCCATGTTTTGRCCATGCCAGATCTTCCAGTCCAACTTTTGACTGAATATTTTAATGATATGTTTACAGGCAAGCTTTCATGTACTCTTTGAGTCTTCCTCCTGTAATTTCTATATTCTAATTATTGTAATTATAGTCAATATGCACACTAATGCAATCCTAAAACTGCTTTTGATGTGCATTTATTTCGTAGCATTTCTAAGATTTTATACTTCTCTGAAGCAAACGGTTGTGGGACTAACATCAATTTGCATTACTATGGACAATTGAATCAGAACTAAGCTCAATGTCAAATTCTTCTTGTGTCTGAGAAATGACTACTGTTCTTGATGTGTCTAACACCTGCTACCTCCAGCTTGAGGGTAAAAGGATAAGTGAATGGGCTTGATTTTATTTCTCAGCCTGCAGTATATTGAAGCAAAAATTAATGCAGAATTTGAGGAGGATGTCTGCTGTGACTTTCATTTTCTAAATTAAACTTAGCCAGCCAGCATTTTCGTAATGAGTGATTTAGGAGAGGACACAGGAAGGTTAAGCAGCAATGTAGTTTTAAATTGTCCATCTAAACAGTGAGATTGACAAAACTTCAATCTTCCAAACACARAATTCTGCATATGTGGAGTTGCATCCTCTATCCTGTAAATATYTTGTCTTGTTACAGGAAGTAGCTCAGTTAAATTCATTCTGGGGACGTGAAAACCTCYTGGTGGCTGCACGATCAGTACCTCTGGCTCTCAATTTTCATATGATAATTCAGTTGGAAGGGATTTCTTGAGGTCTCCAAGGCAATCTCCTGTTCAAAGCAGAGTCAGCTATGAGACCAGGCCAGGTGGCACARGGTTTTACCTATTCAGGTCTTCAAAACTTCCAAAACTTTCCAGACAACCTGCTTGACTGCTTGACTGTCCTTGTGGTGAATAATTTTTTTTATATTCATACTGAATCCCTTTTATTGCAATTTGTGCTTGCTGGTTTTTAGTCTTTCACCATGCAACTCAAGACTTCTTGACAAGCTTCCAGTAGGTATAGGGGTGCTGCTGTTTTACCCCCCCACCCCAACCAAAGCTGTGTCTTTTCAAGGGTCCAGRATGCACAAACCCTGTACCCTCAGCCTCACTTGCAGGGTCAATGTTCAGCCCTGGCCATGTTGGTTATGGTCACTGAACTCATTCTGGTTTTACAATATCTTCCTTGTATTAAGKGCCCTAAACAATATGCAGTGCCTAGATGCAGCCTAACAAGTAYTGATCAGAGCAGGATAACCCTTTTGTCCAGGCTGTGTTTCTGCTCACAGAGCCCAGGATGCTGCTGGTGGTCCTGGCTGGCCCATGTCCACCTTGTGCTCACCAGCACCCCCAGCTCATTAACACAGACATTCCAGGGCTTGAGTACATCCAGAATTTAATTCCCTGCCAGCCTCCTTTGGGACCCCCAGCCTCTCTTCCTGCCCAGGACCTGTTTCAGCCCTGTCAGGCTCTGTCAGTCCCTGCAGTGACACCACAGCAGTGCCAGGCTCCAGCCCTTCCTCTGACCCTTSGGTGCCTGTCTGGAGCCCCCAGCTGTGCCTTGGCCTCGTTCATCCCTTGCTGTGTCAGAGTCTGTCACTGCTCCACTGCCAGCTCCATGGGACTGTTCCCCATGGGACAGAGCACTGCCAGCACTGGGCCACCCCCAGCTCCAGCTCCCTGGCCCTGGGCTGCTGCTGGGCCATTCTGCTCCTTGACAAGAGAGGCCCCAGCCTGTATTCCTGCCAAGGTTTCTCCCTTCCCAGATCCAGGACKTTGCGTTTGTCCTCGCTGAATTTCACGAGGCTCCTGGCGGCCCACTCCCCCAGCCTGGCTAGATCTCTCTGAAAGGCAGCCTTGCCATTTTCCTTTATAATATATGTATGCAAACTATACACATATATACATAAATGCATCACTGCCCTACATTTTAGAGTATCAAAATGGTTTAAAGGATCTGTCGCCCTCCATGTCTATATATGCTTCTAAAAGAAGTACAGTGCTAATGAAATTCTGTACAATAAATATGCTGTCTACTGTGTTTGACATGTAAAAAATAACTCTCCTAATTCTCAAGTGAATAATGCTCTCCCAGTTCTCAGTTCTGGAAAGGAGAAAAAAAACCCTACAATGTTACATTAGACCATGCTTTTTAAAAGCAGAATAAATAATGAAGCAGGTACAATGTTTACACACATTTGGAGATGTCTTGTAGGTATCATAAATTGTTGAAGTGAAATTTAATTTGAGCATTTGGTTAAGAACCCAGTGAATTTTTACTTTATGGCAATGAWTTTKCTGCACSATTTTGGCAGRAGGCTCTTCTACTTGGAAAATKATATGCGACTCCTATGGCAGGAGAWGTTTCTCAATKATATCAAACAAGTCYTATTTTAGAATTTCTGGATGCAGCTCAAGCATATTTTTAGAAAGATCATATTCTGGGCAGAGAGTGTTATTTAACTTTATATATTCTTTATATTTATCTAGAAAGATCAGATTGAAGACATAACGTTGACTTAACTTTCCTGAAGATTTTTTTATTACTTCCTTAAGATATGAAGCTTTTTTAATATTCTTTGTAAATATTTGAAGTATCAACATTTTATTTTTTTGGGTTATTTTTGCTGGATTGCAAAAAGAAACTTTTCAAAATGGTCACAGGAACTGGTGAACTTTTCACAAAAAAAATATTCCAGAATCACAGAAAATGCTGACATGGAAGGGACACAAAGGAACAGCTATGGTTAGACCGTGCCTTGATGGTGTAAAAGATTCAGGATTAATGTCTTATTCTAAATGGAAAATACCAAAAAAAAACCAAAAAACAAAAAACAAAAAAACCATCAAAAAGGGCTTAAAACAGTCCAAAAGGCTTTTTTCTTTTTTGCACAGTATACAGGATACCTAAGATATTAATTAGGGAATCTCAGATAAGTTCCTGAAATAAGTCATGGTGAATTGAATGTTTCTCATCCACAGAATATTTCATTAAATTATATCAAACAGTTGCAGAAGACGAGATAAAATACTTTCACTCTTAAAAAAAAAAAAAAAACCACCAAAAAACAACCACTTTCCTGATACGAGAAGACCTAAGTCCAGATCCTTATTTTGAGTCAATTTGATGTGAACTCTGCATTCCAGATGAGTGCCCTGTATGGTTTCTGTTCTTTATCTCTGCAGAAAGTGGGTCCTGACCCTGAGGTATGTTAATAATAACATGAAACATTAAGTTACTATAAAGTATTTTGCTTCATGTGAAAACACACTGTCCAGGTAACTAACATATTTTTATTTTTTTTTTTTTCTACTTTATTCCTAGTCAGCTACTGTTGTGACGGACACCATGCAAGCACACATGGAAAGGATAGGTCTGTGCCCAAAAGAGAACAAAGGTGCTAAAAAGGCAGTATTATCCCTCTTTTTGCAGATTGGAAAGAAGGATAGAAAGTTCAGGCAAGCCTGTGGCTGAACCCAGTGTCCAGTTATTCAGTATCCCCACTCTCTGAACCGAGGCTGTTCCTTATATTAACATTTGCTTAATTGTCTTGCAACTATCTTACACTGAGATTTTCAGCTATATAAAGATTGAAGAAATATATGCCAGCCACATTAAAAACAGAATACTGTGTCCACTCAGCAAAATAAGTGTAGGTAATACTTTGTGGACATAAAATGATACAAGAGGAAAAATAGTCAGAGGAGTTATAACAGCTTTAAATCCACTACTCAGTCCTATTTTTAGACATTCCTCTCCTCATAAAATCACAAGCTTGATTTTACATTATCATTTGATCCCACTCTGGTGTAAATATCTTTAGATATAAAGGAAAAAGAAAAATGAAAATACAGAGGCACAATGAAAACTCACAAAGTACTTTGAAGAGAATATCACCAAAGTTCTGTAGAAGAAATGTAGCATTTTGTGTGGCTTCTCATCCCATTTCAGTAGGTTTGTGAAAATTATCTAAGGTTTATGCATGCTGCTTCTATATCTTCTGTAGCAGTTTGAGAGACTTTATGATGCGGCAATTTAAAAGGAAAGTGTCTGTCTTCTTACAAACATTTTCTCCATTTCCCAACTGTCTTGTTATTTCTAGGGAACACTCAGCAGTACATGCAACTGCATATAAATTCCTGATCTTGACACAGATAAGACCTGTTGTATGGAAAGCTACATTCAAGTTTGAGAGAAACAAAGAAGCCAAATGTTGTTTGTTAGGTTTTTTTTTGTTTTTTTTTTCCTATTATTCTTCCTTACAAGCAGCTCTTAAAAAACCCTGTGGTTCTGGATTAGTCCAAAGTTCTTCAGTAATCGTAAGCCTAGTATGGCAGAATTGCACAGAATATTGAACAGAATAGGTCAGGAGTTTTCCAGTGAAGTAAGTTTTCATTTCAGCTGGACATTCAGTATGCCAACAAGCTCCCAGCTGTCTTGTCTCAGAAACCTGCCTGGTCTCTTCCCAGTTTACTTTTGCCTGCAGATGTCCAGGACTTTGTGGGGACTGTCCTGGGTTAAAACATGTYCTACTGTCCCAGGTTTGCATCCCCAGACACCCTTAGCATTGAGACAGTTGTTTCCAGTCTTGCTGGACCTGAAGTTTCCCATTATCCCAGTGTGGAGCAGGCTGCGTGCAMGGCTGGATCCTATGGATTAACGTGATTTATCTTTAAACACTTATATGAGGTACCTAAATTAGAAACTGTCAGTATGGGAGATAGGGACCTACAGACTGCAGCTGAAATTGTTGCTGGATCAGATCTTCAACTTAATGTGAAAAAAGTGTATATTCCATATACATATATGTATTACCATCTACAATAAGATTTCTTAGGCTTCTGCTGCAAATTTGGTATCTTTCTGAAAAAAATACATCCTCCCTCCCAAATCTCCAGTAAAACATTTCTAAATGTCAACCCTTTTTTTTTTCCTGTTCTGTGACAAGCAGATAAATGTTGAGGTTCTAGATTAAAGCATTTAGTTTCATTTAAAAGAAAAATGGGACAGAACTGTGCCATCCCCATACAGAGACAGAAGGGACAGGTAGTAATTTTCACCACTTAAGGACAGCACCATCCTAAAATGCAAGTGGGTAAGAGGATGATAGTAAGGACAACTTCCACTATTATTTTCATATTGTTTCTTCTACTGGCTTTTTGGGTGTGGATCAGAAGTCCTTAGGATTTGTTCCAGGAACTGTCTCTCTATCCCTCTTAACAGCTGGAGGAAGATCTTTAAATTGGCATGTGTTTTTGACTGATTTTTTCCTATTGTTGATGCCTTGGATGTTTGATTCAGACAATTCATCCAAACTACAAAAGCACAGAAGTACAGATCATGGATACTGATTTTGATCTGTGGTTTGCAGTTGTCCAGAATTGAATATTATTTTGGGCTTGTCTACAACATAGTTAGCTACCCTGGGAAGTCTAGAAATTTGACTGTAAATCTTGAGAGTACAAAGTGTTTTCTGCTATTTCCAGAATTTTGAGGTATGGTGAGACCACAAATACCACACAAATTACCACATCTCAGAATTTTGATCCTTTTGTTCTTTAACATAATTGAAAGACATTAAAAACATAGTCACGATTATAAAAGCTCAGTCGCTTAAACAGCATTTTCTAGTATCTAGAACTTTTCTAGTTGTTCATTAGGTGGAAAAAAAAAATATGTTTTCCTTCAGCTGATGTTTCATTCAAATACTAGATTAGTTTTCTTTCTCCAAGTTTCACCAGCGTGTTTAAGTTTTAATCAATGTSTTTTGAATCTGCACTCTCAGGGCCAGACTCCCCCATAAAGCTTTTCTTCTCTGTGCCACTTCAACAACGAAATCTGTTTAAATTTTCAATCCAGCTCAGATTCATAATTCTTATATACAGACAAGATGGCTCAAGATACCTGGACAGTTACAGWGTGCAGAGTYTGTCTGCTCTCTGCTGCTCTTGCAYGTTGACAATACAGCCCCTGCTCAGGCTTTGAAGGGAGAAGTATGAGCTTTAAGTAAATGATGATTCCAAATAATAAAGGCTTAAATCCCTTCTTTTGAGACCTTGGCCAAAGCACGCCTAAGAGGCCAACCTATAATTTAAAAAATAAGGAAAAGTCTGGAATGGGTCAGCAGGGCCCCTTTATTGTTTAAATATTATGCTGTTTTGGATTTTGGCATTCTTTGGGATTTCATATATCACTCAGGGCCAACTGATAGCCTGCAAGTTGAATTAGTATGTAGCTGACTTGTGGTCCCATCCCTTTTTTCCACTAGATTGCTGTGGAACTTATGGTTCTCATTTGAGCATGTTTTTATACTTTTGCCAGTTGTTGAATACTTCCCCATCCTCCTTTGTCAATAGGATTTAATATATTTTGTGTTTGGGGTTTTTTTTAATGAATATCTCTTTTGTTTAGCAATTTTCYAACACTGTAGGCAGATTTCCTTACTCCTTTTAATGTTTCTGAAATAGAGTAGTACTTTGAAGTAAGATCTCCTAAATTGATTACTGGTCATCTTTTTAATAAATATCTTACTGGTTTAGTCTTCATGGCTTTTCCTGATTTCCTAGACAAATATACCATACTTATTACACAAGCATTCAATCACAGATTCTTTACTTCTCCATGGGTTTCCTGTATGTTTTATCCCATTGGTCTAAACTATGTAAAGCAGAAAACCAGAGATGAATATTTTTGAATATTATTTGTGCAGCAAAAGTAAYTCATGCCACATCTATATCTTAGCATGTGTTGTGGTTTATCCCTGGCAGGGAGCTCAGCCTCACACAGTTATGTACTTGCTCCACTCAGTGGGATGGGGGAAAGAATCAGAAGAGTAAAGATGAGAGAACTCATGGGATGGGTAAAAGACAATTTAATAGATAAAGCAAAAGCTGTGCAATGCAAGGCAAGCAAAACAAAACATTAATTCACTATTTCCCATCAGCAGGCAGGAAAACTGGCTTCTGGGCTCCATCACATGCAACCATAACTTGGGAAGACAAATGCTATAACTTTGAACAGTRTCCCTGTTTCCTTTTCTCCCAGCTCTGTAGGCTGAGCATGATGCCCTGTGCTATGGGATATCACTTGGGGTCAGCTGTCCTCGTTCCATCCCCTCCCAACTCCTTGTGCACCCAAAACCTGGTCCCACAAGCCCAAGTGWTATCCTGGTGAGGTGGGGTGAGAGGCAGAAAAGGCCTAAGCTTTGTGCAAGAACTGCTCAGGAACAGCTAAAAYATCCCTGGCTTTTCAATAWTGCTTCCAGCACAAATCCAAAGCACAGCTCCATACCAGCTACTATGAAAAAAATTATCCCAGCCAAACGCAGCACAATCTGTTGCCTATTTTCATAAACAGTGCTGTGATCCTGTCCTGAGAAGCATAAGGTTTAAGTGGGAAGTAAAGCATGTATAACTTGGTTAACGATGAAAAAAAAAGCTTTAATCTCACATATCACATTTCAAGTTTTCCTTCTCGTTGCTGCGAATGAATGCTTTAAGATCTCCTAAGGAATCACATGAAAAAGTATAGGCAAAAACAAGTTCAATAAAAGCAAAAGCACAACAAAATTTGTTGGCAAGATTCACTGTCCTGCCTTCAAGATGGTTAAATCACACAGAGAAAAAGCCAACARAAATCCAAGATAAATCAGTCCAAACCAAAATAACCCCAAAACTGTCCAGGTGGAAGCTGGGTCCTGGGGACAGGGGGTGGGTTGAGGGGTACAGAAATGGATGGGAAAAGGTAAGGATAAAAAGGAATATRGAAGATCCTCCTGTTGAGTCACAAGGTTCAGATAAGGCCCCTGTGCTAAACTGAGCCTGAATTTGATCAAGAGTTTATGCTTAAAGGCCCAACTGCACTTAATAGCACTTAATTGATAGCTTAAGACAAATGATTTAGTGAAAAATTCATGTAGAATTTACTGGATCACAACAGTAACTTACTTACAGGCCTGACTYGCTACAAAATTAAACTCCTTAAGAATCTGAGAGAACAATATTTCTAAGTACGTTTGCTATATTCACMCTCACAGACAGATGTAAAGAGTCTGTACTCGTGAAAAATTCCCTTCAGATTCAGGGCAATACTCACTTGGATGCTTTTGCATCTTCTCAAGGGGTAAATCCTTGAGCCTTGAGGACTGCAGGTATCAGCCCAGGACCTGCTGTCATTTGGTGATCCTCTGAGTACAACAAATTAAGGGTTCAGTGGCCCCAAAAGGGAGACACTGGTCACAGCCCATGGCAGGCCAGGAGAGCTCAAAGGGTCTCACTTTGGGCTGCTGTTTATAGGGTCACAAGAGAGTGGGCTTTAGTCATAGTAATTTTCCATTCTGACCGCAATTCACGTCAGTAACTTTGAAAGTTTGATAATAAAAATATTATTATTCTACTTGGGTTGCTATTCAGGCAAGAAAAATAAGTTTCCAAGGCTGTTTGTTAAAAATCAGGAGCTCATTAGACAGCACAAGTTTCCTGGTAGCAGAGAGTGTTTCTGATAACCTCAAGAGGAGCTGAGTCCAGCTGCTCTTCATCAAGGCCAAGGATTAGGAAGAATTACTCAGATCATAGTGGGGGCTGGGAGGGGGTGGGTGTATCACCATGCTCATTTAGGGATTATAACATTTATTTGGAATTGGTTTTAATATTTGAAGTGGGGCTTCACTGAGAGTGGTCCAGAGATATTGTGACAAGATGATAATTATAATTATTATTGCAATTTTAATAATGCAATTCCACAAAATGTTCTGCTATTTCTCCTTAATAATTATCTGAGAAGAAACTGGCATGGGATAAAAACATTATCTGCACCTTGATGACTTTTCCAGCCTTTAGCTTTTCTAATAAGAAAGTTTTCTTCACTAATAGCAATCATTAAAAATAGATAAATAGATGACTTAGACTGAGTTATTAGACGTTGAGGAAGTGAGATTTAAAAAAAAAAAATAAGAAAATGTTGGTTTCTTTTAGTCATTCTATTTCTAATTATATTCTAATTAATTAGTTTGTTTAAGACTGTAATAAACATTAATTTTTATTTCAAGGTGGTGGCTTGTTTGCTCAGTGGTATCTATTTATTTCACATAAGTGATCCAAAATTCTGTCTCTGATTAAAATATGTAATTGTAACTTASTTATTTATTCAACATGTCACTCTTCATGTCATGTTCTAAGTGGAAATTCAAAAGTTTTCCACTTTAGGAGTTATAATATTGGAAAAGTCATATTGACTTTGGAACTTCTGCTGGGTTTGGCTTAAGATTTTGGTGTGCTTTGTTGAGTTTGGAAAGTTGATTTGAATATATCTCTGAAAAAGCTCTTAGCATATTTGGGGATAAATTCTGGCGCTACTGATACTGATGGCAGGACTCCAATTGAACATTAACAGTGTAGGATTTCATTCTTGCTACACACCAAGTTTTGACATCCACATTAAGAGGAAGTGAATCACATTCTAGAAGTATTTATTTTCCCTATTGACCATAAAAGAAATCTACCACAGATGTMGCTGAAGTTAGGTGAGGTGAACCCATTCAAAGTAGCTGAGGCATCTATCTTTTCACTGCACTACAGACACACAAAATATATATAAAACAAAGCCCTCAGAAATGCTACTTATACTTCTATTTTTATATCAGCCATGAGCTTGGTTATGATCCATGACTTTTTTTTCCAGAATATAATACAATAAAATAAATACAATAAAACAAGAGGCTTTCTAATAGAAAGAGCTTAAGAAGACCTAAGCACAAACTTTGGGCTAGCAGTTTACACACACACATATGTACACACACATAAAACCATGTCAGGAAATTACAATATACAATTGTGAGTAGATAGAGAGTATCACCTTTGATCATTCTCTTGTTACACATTTTCATATACAAAAGTTTTAAAGGTGAATTTGATGAAGGATGTTCAAGTTTTGAGGGAATATTTATGATAATTCCAGTGYAAAATTTAAACCTGAAATAAAATGTGAGATTTAGGAACTGAAGGCAAGTCTGGTTTCTCAACACTCGGAAGTGGTAGGGTGAATTAGACAGACAAGGAACTTGTTTCCTGAGCTTTTTTATGGAAAGATGCAAAAAGAGAAATAATAGAAACAAAGTGATAAACCAAGAGATGCATTATTCTGATAGAGCAAGTTGTGCTGAATCAGAATAAAATATGTCATCACTTTTAAGACATAAGTCTTAAATATATGAGCAGCAAAGGCTGCATTTTATATATTTTAGGCATATTATTTAGATGTAATTTTGAAGATGGAGGAGAAAAGGTGGAGCAGAGAATGAAAACTCAGAGTGATATTTTAATTCATCTAAAAATTTGGAATATAGGTGCAGTTCCATGAGACAACAGAATAATGATGCTGCTAGWATTTGTTTTCTTAGGGACATGAAAAAAGAAGGGAAAGGAATGAGAGACAATAAACAATAATTAAAAATAACAAACAACAAAAATCAAGAATAGAAGAAACAAGAAACAGGAGAGATCAGAAAAAARCAAGAACTATAGAAGTGATGATGGTGTTCTATGAACTGATAGGTCTGGCAAATTGAAAGTTCAGCACATGCTCAGAAAATCTGCTAGAAGTGGTCACTTCTTAACTGCAAGAAGATTAATAGTGGGGAAAAGCAAGGTGACTGCAAAAAAGGACATTTTAAGTGGTAAATGTTGAAAAGAAAACAACTGAACCTTTGAAATAGGCCAGAAATTAGGAGGAATTTTTTTAAAAAGAAAAAGCGACAAATTTCTCTATCTGTAAGGAGAGAGCAAGATGAAAAAACAAGCTGAAGAGAGAGCCAAGTGGGGAGATTTAAAAAGTTTTATGTCTTGGATAAAAACAAAGAGGACCTATGCAAAATAAGAATTTGAGGCAGAAGAAAGGAGAGGATCAGAGATGGTGTCCAACAGGGAGAAATTATCTTTAGAAAATGTTATGTATGCCCTTGCTTCTGATTCATTTAATTACAGATATTAATATACCTACACAGCAAAAGTAAAACATTTCATCTTACTACACTGCAAGTGGAAACTTTTTTCCTTATGAAAGGAGAACAATCATTATTTCTCTTGGCACACACTTTAATAACATTAATCATGGTGAACTCTTTTAGTATTACTGCGAGTATAATATAATCCACCAGGAATTCCACTGTAATTAAACTAATTTCATCCATATTTGTTACTTTATATTGACATTTCTTTTTCTCTTCTTTCTGATCTGCTTGCAGCATACTTTACACATTCATCACAAAGGTCAGCATAGTTTAATGTATTCAATATAAAATTTTTAATGGGAAATCAGACAGTTTATAAAATAAAAAGATATTGTCTCTCTTGGCCGGTAATGACATTTCAAATTCAACTAGCCTCTATTTCTTCTTCATGGCAGTGCAGATTTTTCTCAGCTCCACAGAGACTTGGTGCTGTTATCCAGATTGTGCTAGTGACTGCTGAAAATTAGAGTCATCCTAGTCTGGACAAAAAAAAAAAAAACCCCAAGAACATCCATATTTGTATGGATCAAATAGATCAAATAGATCTATTCAGTCATCTCAGAAGTGAATAGAAGTGTCTGTGTACCACTTCTAACATTCTATGAAGAAGCCAGACTCTTCCTTTCAGCATCAAGAAAATTATATTTCTATGATTTCACATTTCATTTCTATGAGGGCTAAACAAGCCACGCTTTTACATATCAACTTAAATTCTGGCTTTCGTTCTGTGACCACAGAAACAAAAAAAGTGATAATGGATATTGTTAGGTGAAAGCCTTTTAGGATAGAAAAATCTTTGCTGTCATATAAGGGATACAACCCCATAGATCTCCAGTGTGCTATTGAAAATTTGGTGGCATGGGGGTCACCATTCTACTTGCAGAGCTTTGCCTAAATGGTGCCTTGCAGTAAGGATTTAGAAAGGTCTCTCAACATTAAATGCRGCTATCCAGCAGAGAGAATGCAGCCTTAAGTTAAAGAATAAACAGACCCCTGAGACGAAATGTTCTCTGTCCTGGAGACAATAAAATTAAATTTACTCTTGATCTAATGTAAACAGAAAATATTTCAGAATCAAGATTAGTCCAAAACATTCTGATATGCCTTGTATTTTATCTTAACAGTGTCAGCTGACATGGAAAAGTATCAACAACAGTTACATAAATTTGTGGAAACAGCTACTATCCAAATATCTCTGTTTGGAAATCTAGGTCATTCAGTCACTGTTATAAACTGCATTAGAAATATAGTAATCTTCAACCTGCAGCATACCCAGAAGAATCTTTTTTTCAAAGGTGGAGCTGTGACCTACTTCTTTTCTGCAGTAACTGAGTAGCTAGAGAACACTGGGAAAAGGAAATTTGGGGTGTAGCTCTTCTTGAACAGTTGAGGGGTTTAACCCATAGCACTTAGATCTCAGGGATGTGACCTAATCACCACAGTATGAGATTTTTGGGAAATGGAAGAAGTGGAGCATCTCCTCTGTTGACAATGAGATGGACATGGAACGAGTAAAGGGGAAGGAACAGATTTGAGTCCTTGATCTTGGTCCTTGAAATATTTTCTCTACTATGATTTTCAAATAAAGTAGAAATGGTGTGATTCAGATGTCAGGTAAAAATGTCTGCATTTAGGTGTCCTCACGTAGGTGTCTACAAGCAATCTGGATAATGAAACTTTCCCTAAAGCTGTTGGAATTGTGGCCATCACAGTCAGCAGGAGCCCTGGCACAGCTGGTAGAATGCCTGCTCTAGAATGAAGGAAATCACTCCCTGGGTTATGTGATCCAAGCTCTTCTGCACATCCAATGCATTAATCTGTAATCTGGCTGCCTCATGGTGCCCCGAGGCTCACAGAAAAAAGGACATTTCCCTGCCCTAGGTTCAAGAGGCCTATGGCTGCTTTGAGTTTCCT
This sequence comes from Malurus melanocephalus, assembly GCF_030028575.1. NCBI lineage: Eukaryota > Metazoa > Chordata > Aves > Passeriformes > Maluridae > Malurus > Malurus melanocephalus. The sequence continues at coordinate 1,547,299 of NW_026623238.1, forward strand.
TCCTGCCCTGCCTCTTCATCTCTCATACACCAAACTCCTCTGCGGTAATAGTTTTAGAGAAAGCAAACACGGGGCCCTCAGGCAGGTAAAAAGCCAGTCTGGYGGTTAGAGAAAGCAGGAAGTGCATATAGAAATCTGTTCAGGCTGAGGAGGATCTGGACTCTAAGCCTCCTTATTCCCAGGTAACTGTTAATTGCTAAATAAAGGATGGGGTTTAACTTCTCCTTTAGTCAGTAATCAGATACACCAAGGGTTTGTACCATAATGAGGAGGTTAGGTGCACAGCTAACAACTCAGTCTTGGAAGTYGGCCAGCATTGATTTGCCTAAACCTGAAGCATAGAAAAACTTGGAAAGCAAATGCTTCTTTCTGCATTTCTTTTTCCTTTTTATTTTGCAATCTTACAGTCTATATTGTAAAATAAATGGTTTACTGAATTTCTTTTTCATGGAAGTCAGGTGCTTGCACTGTAACTTAGACAGGATTTAGGAGAGCTGATCTATCCTAGAATGTACAGACTTAGTAGACCTGGCTTATAATTAGAATTTTGTTGTGCATTTCTTTCATGCATTTTTTTCTAGAAGTGGATATACACATAAATACACAGCTACATAAAAATAGTTCTCTTTTCAGAAAGGTACTCTGAAGATCCAGCTTCTTTCTTTGTTTTACATTTTAAAAAACAACCACAACAAAAACAAAAAGCAGCAAASTAATTATGTGGAAGAATAGTTCATATTTGTTTTGGTAGGTGTTTCAGCATCCAGAGGCTACAGTCATGCCTTGCTTAGACTGCAGCTGTGATGGGACACCTCTGCTACAAGCCAGGTACCTGGAAATCTGGAACTGGTGCAAATAGAATGAAAGGACCTGAACATATCACTAACAAGGGAAAAAAAAAAAMMAAAAAAAAAACCAAAACCAAACTATCAAGAATTATTCCAGCACTGGAGTTGAACCTTTGAAGATGAATGCCAATGAAAACATCAGTGTGAAAGATTTTTTAAGCGTTTGTAGAAGATTAGAAGCAGAAGGATTTGATGTGCCTGTAAGGATAATAAAGCAACGCCTTATTCCAGCAGAGTTTAGGAAATACTGTTGCTGTGCTTCATGCTGGTGAAAGGCATATACAATTTGCCCCATTTCCTATACCTACTTTGAAAAGACATTCTTTCAAAGTTTTTCTTTAATTCAGTAGAATTTTTTTTATCACTGACTTGTCAAAGAAAAATCAGAGATTCAAATGCTGCTTTTTCAGGCTAGGCAGTGTGTAGAACTAACTCTTCAGGCAGTGTAAATCTCAAGAACTGTGCCCTCCATGCCCTGAGACTTGGGCATTTTAAAATTAATGTTTTTTGGTGTTTTTTTTTTGGTTGCATTTACTCTTCATATAGACTTCTATCTATGCTCTCTCCAATGAGTGTTCACAGCCTCACTTCAGAGAAGAATGCCTACACCTCACCAATTCTCACCTTCATGTTATGCCCACAAGGTATCAGTCAGGCAATTTAGGGCAAGTAACCGAGCCCACAGAGCCAATAACAGGCAGATAAAAACTGAGACTGGAAACAATCAAGCAAGTTTATTGTAAAGCTCATGCTTTTATCATCAGAGAATCAATGGAATTAAACTCCCATACCTTTGTGTTCGTGACTGGGTTTTCTGTTGTCCAGGGAGGTGAGTAATGTAGAAAAGTTCTTCCTTTGATTAAGTCCTTCTTARTGGACTTAAAGTGTTTTCTGGTTTAACACAGCAGCCTATTTCTCTCAGTTAAGATCTATATTTTTCATTAACTTTCTATTTTTGAACTTTCAGCCYTCAGTCAACTTTTATTCAATCTGAATAATTACTTTAAAAGTTACGAATGGGGACATGTAGGTGAGTAGACATGTATGCTCATGGACAGAGGAAACCTAATGAATTAACTCTAAGAATTAGGATGTTCGAAGACACAAAATCTACAAAAGAATTGTTTAAACAAAAAAAAATCAAATCAAAAACAACAACAAAAAAACACCCCAGGAAACAACCAACCACAATGCAATGCACAGAAATCCTAGGAGACAAGAAAGAGGGAAGCATTAATTCTTATAGAAGGCTACGTATGACAAGCTGTGGCAAAATTCCCATAAGAATGGCAATGTTAAACCAACATAGTTTAAGGCAGTGTAGAAAAACACTCACAAACCAAACAACTTTCCCCCAACACCTCGAGGCCTCCTCAAGACAAAAAAAACCCACAAATTTTTACTTTCATAGTCTAATGAAAATAAATCGGAAGTACAACATTTTACTAATATCAAGGATAGAAAAATGTGACAAGTGAAGAAAATTTAATTATATTTAAAAAAAAGGAAGAGTGCGAAAGAAGAAAAAAGAGAATAAATTCTGTGGAGAATGGAGAACAATGAAAAAGATTTGGCAAGAATACTCATCAAAGTGAAATACATGTGCACAAGGAATAACAACACTTTTTTAGGCTTCATAATTAGCATTAATTGGATTAAAAGCAAAGTGTAGTTTGAATGTCCATATGCAATTCTGAAGTGTAAATTCTAGTGGGCTACACAATAATCTGTGAGGTAAGGAGTTTAATATTCAGATGGTTTACAAAGATCCTCTCCAAAATTACTAAGATGGTAGTGCAGGAATAAGGTRACCTGAGAGTGACTCCACCAAATGAATAAACTGCTTAAAGAAGCCAAAGTGYCTGAAAACATACCATAGGGAACAGCACTACAATCTAATATATTAAAGGATAGATGGGGATGGTAAAAACTGTTTTACAGCAATCATTTCTACATTACAGTATTAGTAAAAGTTTAACGTTTCAAGWACAGAAAGATTCATGGATAAAATAGTCTTTAACTGAAAGACTTAGTTTAATTTAACTGYTGCTAAGATCCATAGCAATAGATTTTCTATATTATACCAGCTACTGTCTCTGAGATGTCATGCT
>NW_026623238.1:1550427-1564011 GCF_030028575.1 Malurus melanocephalus
AGCAGATGTAATTTCCAGAATCAGGTACTTGACTGTCTGCATGTGATTCTAGATGAGACTAGTTACCACAACTGGTGGCAGCTATTATGCATACGAACAGCCTATTTTTGTCAGATCAGTGRTGTAAGAAGCCCTACAACAAAAGGTCCCTTTTGTTTAATTGGTAGTGAAAGACCCAATTAGGAGGATGTTTCCCAGGATTATATCATTAAATGGTAATGATACAGGTACATAGAAACACGATACTGCAATCAGATGGGAAGGTGAATGATGGTAACTTTAAAAAGATGACTTGGAAAAAAAGATTTTGGAAAGCTGATGAGTCTTTCAGTCACAGAAGTAGCCTGTCTCTCTTACATCATTAAAATGTTTGGCTAAGAAATACAAAACTCCTTAAAGCAACATTATTGTTTTACAAGGAGGAAATCAATTTATAGAGTCTTCAAAAGGCTACAATACACACACACACACACACACACACACACATCCACTAAGCCTTAAAAGTGATTGCAAATTGTGTTTTTAAAATGTAAAACAATTTTCTGATTAATTTACAAAGTAATAAATGAGTACTTAACACCTAGATTTATGCTTTGAAACTCAGCCACTGGAAGTCCTAAACCGTAAACAAGTACCCATTGCACATTCTTAAGATGAAATCCTGTAATTTTTTGTAGAGGTATCTCTGTCCTGACAAATTGGACATCCTATCTGTGATGATGATTAGGTGGAAAATTCATTGTCCAGGTACTGAGTTCTGCTTGCTAAGAAATTTAAGCAAATCAGTGAGCTGTTGCTGCTATTGTACTCATTGGCTTCCTACAGTAAATGACAATTCTGTKTTCCTGCAAGTGGCAGCAGCAGTGGCTTCTTCCTTTGTGCTTCCACAAGATCTAATTGCTCCCATGTTCTGACAATAATAAGAACTCCACACAACTCAGTTTGAACAAGCAGGGATAGTATCACATTTTTGTAGTGACACAGGTAAAAATTGACAAAGTCCACACATTCTGCACCAGAATTTTGAGTCTGTGCTRTGTTTATTAGAACAGAAAATTTATKTTAAACAGGTACTTRCTATTCAGAAAAYAGCATAAAAGAGATKAATATTTTCAATCTGGAAATTCCAATGTGGAACCAGGCAACTCCAAAAGACATTAGGAAATCATGTCTCAAAAAAACTGCTGGTTGTTACCACGTTACACATCTATGGCCACTCAACATGGTAAAAGAAATTTCTTCCAGCTTAAGTTGTAAGCGAATGGTTCCTACACCATTTTAAATGGTGGCTCAGACTCTTTATAGTGTGTCAAACAATATAATCACACAAACAGTGAGTTTTGAGCATAATATTTTATGTTCTCTTGGAAAACTTGGACAAGAAGCAGAAATTCCTTCAACAACATGATGGGGATGTTACCCTTTCCCACTGCTGCTCAGTCTTGGTTTTAATATTTATATACCCGGGAGAATAGGGCTGCAACCAATTTACTCCTTGAAGAAAAATTATTTTGCTGGTGTGTCATGGCCTGTGACCATGTGGGATTATATTTGCACATTTCCAATGCTTGTTGATATCCATCTATGTTTCAGTGATTTGTGTCCAGAGAATGCTGAGGAACACAGGGCAGACTGATGCCAATAGGTATTTACAATGAAGCCTTAGCATAATGTAGTCTCCTGCCTATGTGCAGACAGTCCTTAACATTTTTTAAATTTCTGTCTTTTAAATAATGACATTTAATGTGTCTATATTGTAAAAGACTCATATACTGCCTAAGAATTGAAAGTATCTGGAATTTACTTTGAAAATAGAAAAATGTTTAAAAGATGACTAAAAGAAAATTAACAAGGAATTTAACAGAATTAAAGCAAATATGCAGAAATTTCTCTGACAAGGTGCAGCTAAGAAATATCACTCAGTTTCCGAAATGAAGGAGTTATTTCATGTGGAAGAGGAGGCAGCAYGAAAAGGAGTCTGTCTGTCTGCTGCTCAGTCCCTCCCTAATAACTTCTGACTGTTCTCCTAATTGCAACCAAATTGCACAGAGGGACAGTTCTCTTGAGCATATAAAGTTCCTTCATGTTTCAGTGACCAATACCACAGAAAGTTTGAATCAGAGATACCCCTGTTGGAGCCCACAGAATCAAAACCGAGAACTATAGGAGAACAGGACATGTTTGTTCAATTACATAGAAACCAAAACATTTTCTGGATTAAACAACCAAATTATGTAGCAGAAATTAATTTTGTATGAATTCAAATTCTGTAGGAAATTAAAATAATATATTTTAAAGGTTTTTTTTTTTTTGTATTCTTGAATGTCTTTCCTCCTGTTCATTAAAATGGCACAGTGTAAGCCTGTTGATAACATGAATCTTGCTGTCAATACTTCATCCCTTTAAAATAAGTTGTGGTGGAATMATTTTTGCATCTAGCTATTGCAATACACTACTCGCTAGTTTTTGCCACCAAAGAAACAATGATCAGAGGACAACAAAGAGTGTCAACAGTAATTTTTCTCCTTTTCATTCCTGCACCACTAAAATACCATTTCAACTCAAATGAGAACTTTTAGTGCAATTTTACCACTTTTGATGAAAGTTCAAGTTGAAGATTGATCAAGATAGGGAGTTCATGCTGATGTGGCTGTTAACTGAGGAGCCAATGCAAAGAATGYATTGTGCTAAATGAAAATTCAAACACTTGTTCTTACCTATTGACTATCCTCGGGCTGATTCATTAAACACATTGAAAAGACTCAGTTCTGCCTCTTGCAGAAAAAAAAATAAACCCTCAGAATTTTTACATTATTTATGAGATAGAGTTGTTCCTTTTTTTGTCCAGCTCTAATAATGACTTTGGCTTTAGGAAAAATTATTTGCTGTGAAGCTGCCATATGATGCTGCAGATGACTGACAACGTGGTATATAAATGGCCTTGAAAAAAAACATAGCCTAAAGTAAATCACTTTCTTTTTCAGCACTCTAAAGCTCTAGAAAGAAATTTTAGCTGAGGCATTGCAAGCAGCCTAAATCCACTCTTCCTATGAGCTCATAGTTCAAAGGACACTTTCATGTTTTTATATTAAGCACTTAGAATTTTTTGCATGTGAAAACCTGTATGAAGATTTTCAGTTTTTAAAGAGCCTTTCCAAGATTTCTGGGAGATTGCATAAGCATCCAGCCCTCAGAACAATCCCATAAAATGAATAAACTTTGACATATAAGTGTGTCTATCACATCTTGAAAGTGTTTGGCTTTTGAGAATGATTTGTAGAAAAATTTTCTTATATGAAATTTTTTCCATCAAAAGAAGCATCAAATTTTACTATTAGCCCTCACAAAATAAAAATGAAGGTGTTTTGGAAGGAGAAAGTTTAGTTCTGTATGTTTGCATGAGTGAGAAAACTGAGCTAATGAGAAAGCTTGTTGAAAGACCAGTTAAGATTGAAAAAAAAATACCTATGGGGCCCAAGAAATTTGTATTTACTAAATGAGTAATCCCAAGTCACTGTTCACTACTTTCAAATATGTATAGAAACATAAGATAGAACACCCTTAACAAATAGAAAATTGCATTGACCTGCAATAGATAACCTGAGAGAAAAGTGTTCAGTGCAAGACTTATCCTTACAAAAATCAAGTAGCACCTATTTAGTGAAGATGTGTCTTTTGCAAATGACTCTTGGAGGTTTTAAACCTTGTCTGAAACTCTACCTTACCATGCTAGATCATGTCAATATCCTTGAGTCCCTGAGCCTATTTCTCATATTGAAGGAGCATATTAGTCCACCTAGTTTGCCTTCACAGGATCACAACTTTATTTATCTGAGATATTTTCCAGAACCTCAATTTAATAAAGATCAGGGACTGGATAAAGTCAGTGTGTACAGAGAGAAAATGGGAAGTACACCTGGGAAGTCCCTGGTTCCTTATGCTCAGTGATTTTATCGTAAAAAAATTACACTCTATATTTTCATACTTCTTTATACTGTGAGGCTCATGGAGTMCTGAACTTGAAAATATCAACATTGTTATAGAATCATAAAATTGTTAAAGTCAAAGAAGACCTCTATCATCAAGATCTCTGAGGTTATCCACTCACTTAAAACAATTCGGAAAACAGTTCTATAAATATATTGTTTTCTTTCTATTGCTTTTATTAATTCAAACTCACAAATTAGAAATCTATTGCACATGAAGACACCTAAAACAATATTTTTAATACTTCTGTCATGGAACATTCTGACCATTTCAGACTTTTGACTTCCATGGYACTTTAAAACAAGTACTACATCTCTCTCTTCACAAATGTGGTTGCTCATCCAAGTGATCTCCATAAATATTAGTAGCTTCAGGACAAAGGGTGAATTTAGGAAATGTCACACCGTACCTTACCTCGAAATAAAATGACTTGCTAGTCATTTAAAGTTTTCTTGAACAATATAACAATAATAAGTAGAATACCAAAAAAGTAAACAAAAAACCAATAAATTACTAAACATCTAAGAACAGACTTCGTTTTCCATCTAGAAGTCTGGCACAGCTCCTTTGCTATATTAGTTACAGAGGAAACCAATGATTTAAACCAGTCCTGATCAGTTAAGAGCAGATTTTAGGTAATTCTATGCTTTTTCTCATGACAAGGTAGTGTTACTAGGCCTGTGACATTTCTCTAAACACTTTTCCCATCTATAAATTTTATCTGGGTAGAAGTGATAATTTTTGTTATTTTTTGAGGAAACTCCTGAGTAGCCCAGTCAAGGCAGAGTCTGTAAATCCTTGGGCAGTGGATCGTAAGATATGTTCAGGGCAGCTCTATTGGATTTGTTCAGACAAGAAGGCATCAGAACAAGAAACAGCCTCTGTTTCCTTTTCTGCTCAAATACACAGTGCCTGAATAACCAAATTGCCAGTTCTGGGTGTGTTGGGATCATCGCACATCTATGTTTAGCTGAGTGTCTGATGCACGTGGAACATATTTGGATGCTCAGAGCAAACACAGGCTCCTCATAAAGCACTGCCCAGTGTGTTACATGGACCCAAACATGTCATATATGATGTTTTGTGTGTGAGCACCCATTTCTAGCCAAGAAATTCTGACATAAATATTCAAATCCCTTTTGTATATCAAATAAATGGCAGTCCTGGTCRCTGTAAATTTGAGATCCATTGATGCATAGTATGGGCTTCTGCTAAAGCAAGTAATCTTTCTAAATTTTGCTATCTTCCTTTTGTTCCCTTTGTTTTCTTCTGCACCTAGATAGCCTATAACTTAACTGGATTCTTATAGTTTAACTTTTGTGTGAAATTTTAGTAAGAAATATTTGTTCTACTCACAAAAAGAAGGCTCAGAGATCTGGGGTGTTATTTGGTAATATTAAAAACCAATGAGAGATTAATAACCAAAGATTTTCTTAAGATAAACAGTGAGAATGTAGAAAAGGAAATTATACTCTATGCAAAGTGATGACTTAAATTTAGTTTAAGAAATCCCCGCAGCAGAATTTGCTCTAAATGGAAGAAAATTCTCATCCCTGTACCTACTGTTACAAGTTTAGAATAAACTAGTTGCAAGATGAGGGTCAAAGATATAATAGGTTCAAGTATCAAGGAGATGTTCAAAAGTTCAAGACTTGAAAATCAAGGTAACACAGAGTTTAAAGTAATTTTTTTTTGTTCTATTTGTCCATGTCAGGCAAACAGTTTACTAAACATTGTTAGATCCTAATATGATGGTTTTCAAAAGAATTTTTAAAAAAAAATTTAAAAATCAATGAAGTAGCTAGCATAACACATTTGACTCTAATATAATTAAGTTTCTTTCTACTTGGCAATCAGCTAGAGGTTTGAATCAAAAAAACTCTTCAAGTCATTTCCACAGGGCTATCTATTGTGACTATCATGGGACAGTTTCCTCTATGGGACTAAAGRACTTAAATCTGCTTTGTGGAATTTAGACTTTGTCTTAAACCTTGATCTGCTTTAATCTTTCATCTCTGCTAGAAAAAAAATCTTCGAAGTAAAAAAGAAAAACACAAACAAGAATCAGTTTTTGAASTACAGCTCACTGTAGAGTGGAAACAAGTGGTAAGCATGAAGAAAAGGGTTGTGCTCAGCTGTGCATGAAGGCTCAGATCAAAATCTCCCTAGCTGTACAATTGTATCCCAAAACTGTCCCCCATTTGTTGCAACATTTTTCCAAAGCAAACACCTTAAGACTAGAAGTATTTTCAGTCTTTAGTGACTTTTGTAAATTTTTATAGTTTTGCTCTCTTTTAAGGCAGCATCCTTTTCTGAATAACTGACTTAGTAATATCAACATCTCTGAGCATRTTTTAGTATATTTAGGAGGTAGCCAGAGTATGGATAATTTACCATTTAACCCAGAAAATTAGTTCATACCCATCTATAGATGATGTGAAAGTTCAGAAGCAATGTATGGGAATAAAATGGACAGAATTATGGAATACAAACTYGTCTGAGCCTTGGCAGCTGTATTTGATGCCAGCAAAAACACTACTGCATGTTCGGGGTTAGTAAAAGCATGTTTTGGGAATTCGAGCAGGGACAAACCAATATGTGGGATCACTCTGGTCCTTGCTACTTCTGTGAACAGGGGATGGGATTTGCCAGCAACTTGTAGAAAGAAAGGACTTTTTCACCAGAAAGGCTACAAACTTCCAGGATTCCTGATGAGTCAATTGGACTCCAAGGATCCAAACTACTTTGAAGATTACAGGTCAGGAGGGAGTAGAAAGAGAAGGTTTTAAGCCAAAAGAAAAAAAAAAAAAGAAAAAGAAAGAGTGCAAAGCTCTAGCTAGTTGCCTTCTGGCTAGAATTATATTATGTTTCCCCCTCTGTTTTTATTTGGGGGACAGTAATTTTTGGCTTCATTATGATGGCACTGACTRGTGTGGAAAACAGGAGGTACATCAGGGTGTTACTGCCGTTCTCAGGGCAGCTAAAACTTGAGCCACCTATCCATCCTATGTCAGCTCTAAAGGAGACAAGCAGCGAGGATAAGCATGTTATCTGATAGATGGGGTTTCTGGGAAAACATATATTTTGAAATACCTGGCTCAATGACAGTATTTCTAAGAATTCCATATGTATATAAAAGCTCACTCCTCGGCCCAATGAAGCATTTCTACAGTGAACACATGGAGGCCTGACATTACAAATGGGAACAAAATACTCCAAAATGAGACCATGGGATGGAATTTCCGCTGGAGCTTTTTGTCATTTATTTTGTATGGTCTAAATTAACCAATTAAACATCTCAGAAATAAAATTATTTGGCCTGTAAATTGTGCAGAATAAAATGTTTGAATAGCTGGGTTCTATAAATCAACCTATGTAATATAAGACACTAGTCCTGTTTTTACCTACCCTTTCAAAGGATTAGCAAGGAACTGGCAAGAAGAACAGTAATGTTGATATGAGCTTCCAGCTGGGATTGATTACAGGCTACAGCCTAATGCAGTAATGTTTTGTGCTAGCACAACAGCTTAACTAGAGAGTGCTCACAATACATATCCCCCACCTTCTGCCTCATAAGTGCTGATATAAAGAAACCAGCTAATTTTGTTGTGATTCTGACCTTTGGTCTGTTAAATCCCCAAATTAATTATCTAGCACACACGTGACCTTCCACTGCTTAAATTAGGGTATATTTGTAAAACACATCTCATGTTAATAGCTTGTTTCTAGGCAAGTCTTTTGCCCAGCCCCCACCCTATTCCAAGCCTGAAGTGGAGCAGGAAATGGACAGTATGGGCACAGAGAGGTTGTTAACATTATTTCTTGCCAGCACTAAAAAGGTCAAAAGAAAATTATGGAATCTAAATTCAAGTATTGCAGGAAGCAATGAGACCATTCTTTCTACAGATTACCCAAAGTAAACAGAGAAAATTAAATATAAGGWAATATCAGAAATACAAAAATGGTGTGCTCAGTGAGCTGAAATATTTGAAAGCTTTTTTCATCATCAGAGAAATTCCTTTGCTACAATCACAAGGTGGGAAGTATGTTGTAAGGTGCATCATTAGAAATGGCAGTCTAGGACAACTGATTTTGCTCTTGTCTAGTTATTAATATTTCTGGATATACTTTTTAATGGATATTTTCAAGTACCTGAGCCTAAAACTATTTTTTTCTCAATATTTCTGATTTAGAGGAACTGCATGCTGTTCATAAAATCACAGAAAATGCAAAATAAAGTGACAAAATAAAATTTGGAATATAAGGAATAAAGTGGTTTTTGTTATCATCACCATACTGCACTGTGGAAATTAAACATGACTTTAGGGTGAGTGCTGATCTGAAATCTTGGGTCACTGTAACTGAGTCTGGAACCAATAGCAGCAAAAATGAAATGCAGCCTTTTCTACCAAAACTTAAGGTAGACACAAAGTGCAGAAAAGTGCTGAAATCCACCTGAAAAAAAGTACAAGAAGAATAATGCTTCATACTGATATCCTTTTGGATGTAAAACCCATTATTTTACTCTTAAAATTTCTCAAAAGGTGCCCATGGTTTCAATTTGAACCGGTTCTGTCACTCCTGTCTACGTATGTTGAATAAGTTTAAAAACATGTGGAATCCAGGCAGTCAGACAATGAGGATGGTTGAGCCCTGGGTTTATCTTTTCTTGAAGGGGCTGGAGCAGACCTGAGACATTCAGAGATTTCTGGAGACATGTAGAGGTAGAATTGCAATGCAAAGTGAAATACAGAAGCAGAAAACTGGAGCTGGACCATGGGCTGGACATTTTAGTCTTGGCTGTTTCATTTCTGTTCAAAGGCTGCCTCGCAGAACTGAATCCACAGGATGCAATCACACCCCAATAGAACCATGAACAGTGTTTAGAGACATCACACAATCATGTTGTTTTTCTAGTCCATTAAAAGACTTGAGCATTTACAGCAGATTACCATTAATATTTTTTTATGCAAATATGCAAGYCCAAATATTTTGTGGAGGAGGGAAAAGTTAGCTATTAATACATCACCAACTGCATAAACTTAAATGTGTTTTTAGGATTTTTCTGTATATTTTCTATCAATAAGGGTGTGTTTGCTCAGAAAAATTTTGTTTGCAAAGTTATTCTTGAAGGCTGACTTGAAAAGAAACAGCAAAGGGAAATCATAGTGGAGATTTCTATGCTACCTTCAAGAAATGTGAGGACCATCATCCTGAACAGAGATCCATTTAACAGTGACTGCAGTGTCACAGTGCTCCTAATTGAATTTCTTAGGGTGAATTGCAGGCCAAAAGGATTTTGAACATACAAGTTCTGAAATATTCGGAACTTTATATGGGAATGTTTTTATCACAACTTGACCAAGATCTGATATTGAACCTTTATCAACATATGTGGTCATAACCTGTGCAGATATGTTTCTGCACAAATGGAAAAGACTGGMGTTCTCTTTACTAGGGGTGAAAGAAAATGGAATGGATAAATGCAACCTTTACAGCTAATAACGAGTATTTGACATCACATTGATTGTTGTAAACATAACTACTTGGAATCAGGAAACTATTCACTTGATTGTATGCAGTTCTTCAGCTGAGACATTTTAAAAGTGGAAGAAATTATTTGGTATCTCTTTTGACTTTCTACATGAAACACATTTTAGGAACTTTTGAATTCATTCTTGATTCAAGGCTGACAGCTCAAACTGCAATGGASACTATATTTTAAGTGGAAAATGCAAGACAAAGCCTTATACTAAGGGGACCATAACTCATGATAATTTTTTTAACTGAATGTACTTCTTGTCATCATGCAGGACATGACCAGACAGAAGGAACTTCTTCCCTCTTCTCATGTCCTAACACAACCTAATGCATCAGGAAAAAGCATTGGTTAGAGYCTCAACTCACTTCCAGAATGATAGAATACCAAACATACTCTGGTTTCCTATTCCAAGGAAATTAAGGGTTTATAATAGTATTTTCTCTTTGCTTGTCTTTCATTCTCTTGAAGAGCTCTTTCTTTCTTTACTTTTTCTAAATAAAGGAGCCTGYAATTCAATTTCAACCAGAATTGACATGGATCTAGCCCAGCAGATGAGGAGAGGGTTTACAAGAGGGGAAAGAAGAAATATGCTGGGATGCTCGTAAGAAGCCTGTAACAAATCAAGCTTCATTAGTTGTTCTGCTCACAGAACAGCTTTTCTTTTTTTCCTGAAGTGATCTGTGGCCCCCTCTATCCTTGAATCATATCTACATACTTGTCTGACAATAAGTGCTTTCTGTTTACTACAGCATCAGAGCCAAGATAGTTAAGGACAAGAAAATTGGATTCTATTCTTCCTTATGAGTCACTAGTAAAAATGCCAGCTATGTGACTGTACAATCTTTATTATCAAAGATAATATAAGGGAAAGAAAACAACCACATTTTCACATTCCAGGCTATGTATGCACTTCTGGAAGCTGGGAAGTTTCTCCCTAGGGCCATAAAGCGAACGCATTTGTGCGCATGGGATACAAATGGAATAAAATCCTCAGTGTCTTTTCTTTCCCTGACACTTGAAAATGCATGAAATAGAACATTTAGCTATGCATATTAATGGCTGGACTGAACAGTCCTTTGGTGCTGTATAATAGTGGAATAATAGTCTACCTTAATAGCAACATGAAATGAGGARTATTGAAATAAGGGGGCTAGATGCCAGGYTAATATCAAGAGACTACACAGTAGYAGTGCCACATGGCTTGGTCGACCACTGCAGACATTGAGTTTTGCTGGCAGGAGCAGAGAAAACTGGGCAGTAAGATGGGACATTCCAAAGCTGAATCTGTTACTCTCCGAATGAATCATTACTTACAACTGGAAAGCTGTTAGAGAATAACTTAGCATCCATAGCTCATTAAAAGCATCTTCAAAGTGAATATTAATTGCATCTTGGAAAATATCAGGTTTTCAACAGTTGGAATGACAAAGTAGGCTAATTCGGTGGGGAGACTTATCTTGCCCATCAGCAACCAGCCTTCCGCTTATGTTCCTTTGGACATCTCTTGCTTTACTTTCTTGTTGTTGCCAAGAAAACACTTCCATATTGCTGTACATACTGTACTGGACACTGCATGGCCATGTGCTGTTTACAGAATAAGAAAACCAGCCAATTTCAAAGTAATTTTCCATACCTCTTGATTTTTTTWAAAAAAARATTAAAAAGTTAGTAATTTGTTCAGTTGTTGAATTAGGGTTGGTACTACAGGARTTAGAGCTCTGCTGTGACAAATGGGTGACTACGTGACATTTCTTAAASAGGAGTTCAGAATAAATGATAAGACCAGATCTTTCTGGCCTTAAAAATATTCTATTCTAATAGTATTTATTAATGTCTGCTACGTTATATTCTGATATTCTGATCCTGGGAAATTGTTTCTATTTCACCCATATACAATTATCCAGCGTGGCAATGGAGAACAAAAGGACTTGTAGGGGRAAAAAAAGCCCAAAAAAAYCCCACTGTGCATTGATATTTACTACTTTGGGAAAAACTGTCTCTAAGAAGCATATCATAAATTAACTACCATTCTTGTGGTTTGCAGTTTAGATGGGATCATGTCTAGGCTGGCAGCAAAATGTAGGGCTGTTGAAATGAAATTTTTTGTAGCCTCCCAGAGTAGAGACTTAGAAATTTCTTCAATGTTTTTGATTAATTTCATGGTTAATAAAACATAAGGTAAAGCAAGMATTTGGCTTCATATTCTTTTCACAGCCTCTGCTGCTGTCTTCTCTTCTTCATGACAAACTGTTAGAACAACCTTTGTCTAACCTTTTTTCATACAAACCACCAGAGCCACTAAGTAAAAAACATGGGTTCATTACTGGTTYACATCAATTTTGTTTTTATTAGTACTGTTATTCCATGGATCCTCAGGAAAAAAAAAAAAAWGTAAATAAAGCGAAGAGGAATGAAAGGGGGAAACACACTTTTCTTTAATCCTAACTGGAGACAGCAGCATTACTGCTTTGGCTCAGCTCCTATTTCTGTATATGGATGCTTCCTTGGTGGTAAAACTGCTCTGCTCCATTCCAGACTTGTCTCATGTGAGGAAGTGTAAAGATTGTAGAGTCCACTGGGATACTGTGGTATTTCTAGAGATTTTTGGCCACTTCCAAGGTAAAAATTATTGAACCAACTAAAAAGCCATGATCCAGTCTTGTCAAGGCCCCCTGAAKTTCCAGAGTCCCTTTTCAAGAAAGAGGTGTTATGAAGGTACCAGCTGATGGAGTAAAAAGTTCTAATTTGCTAATTTGGAAAGTGTGGTGTGAAATACATTCACCCCAGCACCAATCCCTTTTTTCTTAACAGGAGAAATATATTCCACCCAGAATAGGATGGAGTGTATCTCTTCTCTATTAGCAATGGYACATGCCTTACAGTTTATTTCAGAGAGAA
Source organism: Malurus melanocephalus (assembly GCF_030028575.1). Classification (NCBI taxonomy): domain Eukaryota; kingdom Metazoa; phylum Chordata; class Aves; order Passeriformes; family Maluridae; genus Malurus; species Malurus melanocephalus. Next base: position 1,562,855 of record NW_026623238.1, read on the forward strand.
TTCTCAAGGATTCTTCTTTCAGCCTTCAAGGCAACTACATAAGTACTTGTCAGAAACAAGGCTATTAAAGAATCTCAAGCCTCAAATACTTGTGGTTTGTTTTGTTTTTTAAAAAATCTAAGATAATATGGAACTATACAATTGTCCTAAATTGCTATGGAAAGATGATAGTTTTCAAGTGCAAATTTTCAAATAAATTTCCAAAGAAAAATCTGCATTTCATATGTATTAGCATTTCTCTAATTTTCCTTTATAAGACTGTTCAAAATGCTTTATAATTTCTCATCATCTCTGTCTTATCTCAGCAGCATCAGCATACCTGAAAATCCACAAATCCTAGGGAATACAGACAACAGYTGTTTGCTGCAGTCTGCCTCTTGGCAGCTTGTCTCTGCTACCAAGGCACTTCTCTCCTGCCTTCCTGAGCCAAGGAGCCCACTCTGGACTCAGAGCTTTTGCCCCTGTTCAGAAAGAGAAAATGTGCCAAAGAGGAGCATTTTCCACAAATACTCCCACAGCCTAGGAGTGATCCCCCACCTCAGACAGGAGCAGGATGCCTGGGGACAGTTRAGGGCAGCTCCCACTCCAGGCATTGGTCCTTTCTGGGGGAGGGAATGTGGGTCCTTGGGGGCACAGGGCTCGGGGGAAAAGCCCAGCTGTGAACARTGCAGGAGTTCAGCCCTGCTGTGGCATCTCTAGGGCAGGGACTGGTAGCCCTGGGGGGCTGACATGGCATCCTGGGACGTGGGCAAGGTGGGGGAGAGCTTGAGGAGRCTGAACAGGGACATTCAGTGCTGCTTGTGTCCTCGGGGCCCTGGCACCCTGTCAAGGAAAGGAGAGTGACCACTCTAACAGCAGCTGCACAGAAAAAAAACAAAGAATGCAGTCACGATTCCCAATACATTTAAATCAATGAACCAGGTAATTTGTATATAAATAGACAAAAGAACCCATAAATAACAATAAACTATTACTAAAGASAAATGCATTCCCAATGTGGTTTTGTTCTTGCATTTTAATAACATGGAAATTCAAGCAAGGTGTACAAAAGGAAACTAACTCAACTTTTTTGCTGACAGGGTTTTTCAAATAATATGGTTGTAGTTGATAACCTATCAGTAAAAAAAATGTTTCTACTCATTAACATTGCAGCTGTT
>NW_026623238.1:1564931-1617723 GCF_030028575.1 Malurus melanocephalus
TGGCTGATTAGGAGACTATATCATTTTTTAAAGAACTGATGATCAGAGAATAGACTCAATTAACAGTGATCCCTCCTACTCTCCTACTTGCATAAGCTGCAAGGGGACTCAGYTCCATTTATTATTCTGAAATAGCAGGTGCACCAACACCAACTAGAGAATACCTAGTGTATGTACTGCTTTACATGTACTTTTTGTATAAAGAACAGATTGCCTTTATTGCTCCTGACCTTACATTTCTTTGTCAAACATATCAATCACTCTCCCTAACCTTTAATAGGAAAGGCTAAAGTTGTTTACTGCAGCAATTCCTATTCACCACAAGGACACCACCTCCATTCTGAACCAGGCAGATTTGCATRCCTACCACTGATTATCCAAAAAGATTGCTTCTTCCCCTAAAATATTTGTCCATTTTATACTTTTTTTTTTCCCAAGGAGGTCATTCATTGCCAGTGAGGTTAAATCTAAAAGTCAGCAGTATTTGGCAGAGATTTATGTGGGAATAGATATGAGTCTGTACAGCTCTCAGACTGATTAAATAAAGAATGTCATGGGAGTAGTATGATAGTATATGCATACTCCAGTAAATGAAAGTAATGCATTAGAATGCAGCTTTAGGGTCTAATTTAAAAACATAATTCAGACACAGGCAGAAGCCTTTAAAATATTGGCAGATGTCTTCATACTGTATTTCATATAGAGGACAAAGTGGATTAAAGATAAATGTAATCCAAATAATGGTGCTGTTTCATTTATTTTTTCACTTATGTTTTATTTCTTTTAAAGAAATTCAATTTGTTGAGGATTGTTTTCTGGGTTTTCATATTTTTATGCAGATCAGCTTAAAAATGTGAGAAGGGGGAAAAAAAAACCCATTCATTATAAATTGCTGCTTTTTCTGAGACAGCCTATGGTAAGTCACAGCCTAGGTGAWATAAATACTGTTGTTAAAAGGAGAATTTCAATAAGCAGGAACTTTGATTCCCCTCTTTCTGTTTCCCATCCCCTTTCAATCTCATTATATGTCAAGGTGATTAGGCTTAAATGGTTATTCTCACTTAGGATTCTCAACTTTTATTGTAGCCCATTGCTGAAGGACAGACAGGCTGTTATTATCTCTGCTCCATGTTATATTTTTCCCTAGTGACATTCTATCAGGTTGGTGCTTTTACAACATTCTTTTTCTTCCACCTTCCATGCAYTGCTTTAGAAGTGAGGAAAAAATGAATAAAAATTCAAATGTGACTCAAGTACATTGTTAAATAAAGTGAAAGATTTGGGAAAAGTTGGCTGGGGTTTGTGACACACATTTATGTTCTCATATGTCTGAATAGGCAAACAATTGATCCTAAGTGGAGACTTTCTAATTTTCTCWCTCATTTAAATGCTTTTGATTGATGGTTTTGATTTTCACTTGAACATTGCAGCATCCCCTTCATTGAGTGTTATTTTCTAAATCCAGAATTGTGAGGGGATGTAAAGAAAAGTCATTTGTGTTTGTTTTGAGATTCAGAGACAGTTGAATAAGGTGAATACAAATGTAATATTTAAATAGTATTGACTGTATTCAGCATTTCAATTCCGATTTGATGGTGTTTGTCCAATCCCTTCAATATCAGGCTTGTCATTAAAATCATGGGGAATCTCTGAGTCTCTTCAATGGAAATAGGACTGGATTCTCCCAGCCTTTCACACTCATTGTGCAAGTGATTGGCTTGATTTTTGGAGGTAATGAACTCTTTGRATTTTCTTGGAATGTAATTCAGCTRCCAATATTCTCTRCTTTGAAAGAACAAACCCACTGCTAACTTACAACTTTTGCCCATGAATGAAAGCYTTTTTAGGTCAGAGTGGTCTTGGAGGCACGACAGCAGTCAATGACACCACCTCTAGTGAACCCCAGAGAACCCCAAAGAATTGCACCCATTATTTGATGTCTTTGTTCAGAGGATTTCAGTACTTACTATAAATGCGAATTGGTCAAATCTTAGAACTCACTGCTGCTATCAAACCCTACCATGTTTACCATTATTTCTCATCAGGCTGATACAAAGCAGACTAGATAGTATTGCTGGGGGAGAGGGGATGCAAGTTTGAACATAACTCCTCTACACATGCTGTAATGTAGAGCCAAAAATGGTAATCATATTTTGAACTCTGAGGCAAATTCAACTTTAAAATAATTTTCTCAGTCAGAAAATAATTTCTCTTTTCCAAATCTGTTTGAATAAAGACAGAATGGGAATTTTAGAAAATAAAGATCAGCTCAAGAAGAATTTTGGGTGTTTAAGAAGGAAATTCTGCTTGAGGTTTTCTGCTTCTTGTTCTGCAGAAGGTCCAGCAGAAAGCTCCTTTAATCYTAAAGTCATGGAAACATTGACTGGAAGGAAGTTTTGTAAGTTTTTCTCTATTCTTCTGCCTGAAGCAGAACTTTTGCCACGGAGCACAGATCAGTCATAGCCTTGCCTAACAGAGCCTTAAAAACCTTCAAAACAGACAACTGATCCATCATTAATTTAATAATTTAAAACGACTATTAAGATAGGAACATTTGATCAGGTGACTATATTTATAGTATATATATATATATTTATACTGTTAGGGTGTGCATTTAAAAATATGTATTTCTTATTATATATTTATATAATACCAGAATTATATCTATCTATCTATCTATCTATCTATCTATCTATCTATCTATCTATCTATCTATCTATCTATCTATAATAAAATACGTAGTTATATATAGATATATATAGGTATATATACTTATATATAATATACTGATTAAATACATAAGTATATAAAATAAATTTATAGCTTTATATGTAAGTATATAAATATTATAAGCTAATATAAAATATATTTTCTCTACCAAAATTTCTTTTYTAAAATTTTTCACCAAAAAAATTAATTATTTTTTAAATTATCTTGTAAAGCTGGAGAAAGTTAAGAATGAAGCCACAGAATGATAAAAGGACTGGACAAAGCTTTACAGTGGGAGATGTGGAGGAATTTGATTTGTTTATCTCACCAAAGCATCAGGTGTTCATTTAGACTGTAGAACAGTCTAAATACTTTCATGTGGAGAAAAGATTGCCTATTTCATATTTCTTTATTTTAACTTAAAATAATTGAGAGAAAATAAAATCTGTACTTAAAGGCAGATTCATTCAACTTGTGAAAAGTCCACACACTTATAATAGTGAAAGTCATCAGTGCTTGGAAATAATAAACAGAAGAGATGGTATGGCCTTCATTTGTGGTTACCCTTCAGATGAGGTTATGGGCAGAGATAGTTCTAGTCTCAGGGATGAATGAAGTTTAATGCAGTAGTGTAGGTGTTTTTAACTTAAAAAAAAAGAAAGGCAGAAAATGTGTATTTGAGAGATACATTTTTGTTATATTCAAGACTTTATGCATGACATAAGAGAACAATCTTCATTACTGTGCAGATTCTGCAATAGTTCTTTATACTTTCAATATCTAGATTATATATTTTCATAATTATATTATGATAGATTTTTAAAAAAGTTTTCACAAACTCMCAAGTTGGGTGGATGTTCCACAGGCCACCATTGCAAGTTGAGTATCCTTGCAGATTTTTGGATTTATTTTACTGTGCACATGACATCCCTTTTAAAACACCTGGAGCTGCATATTTCCATGACTGCAGATGAAACCCTGCTCCTGGCCATGACCAGATCCCTCATGTTATCTCATGATGAAGCAAGGGGTTTCCTKTCTTCARAAACATCAGTGGATTCTCTCTGTGGGAAAGTGAGAGAGACGTCCTCAAACAAAGATGGTCCTCCAAGACGGTTTTTCCTCTCCCATGAGCAGTCTACTGTGGCCATAACAAAGTACAACTTTTACAGCTTATATTTATATGGGGTTTTTTGGGCGGATGGGGGTATTTTTAGTATTTTTTTTGTTTTGTTTTAATCACAAGTATTTAACATTTGAAGCTCTAGAAATTCTCAGAGAAGAGTACTAGCAGAAATGGAATCATCTTGCAAATGAGAAGCATTGTGTACCAAATCTAAGCATGAGGTAGTCAATCCTACACGCTTCAGGGTAAGCCCTAGTTGCATTCCAATTACATTCCAGTTGCATTCCACCACCACAGCAGTCTGATTTTTGGATACACTCTGTGGTAGGGTGAACCAGATCCACACTATTTTRTTCCTGCATTAAAACTGAACAGGAAACACAGGGCCTGCCCCCAGTCCTAACAATCCCTTTATTTGAATAGAGCTTTGGTAGGATTGCGAAGGGCAGCAGCCTCTTTTCAAATTTGACAAAAACAAAATACAGAAAATACAAAAAATATGATAACAAAACCCCTGAAATAGAGAAAGAGAAAAAAAAAAAGAGGAAAAGTTAAAAATCCAATGTGCTTCAGTCTGCTACAAAGACTAAATTTCTGAATTTTATTTAATTAATAAATACCAAATGCTTCCTAATTTACGGAAAAATATTCTCCTTTAAAAWCCAAATGGTTTTGGAAACTTCTTTTTTTTCTGTTTGTTTTATTTGGCTGACAGGAAAAAAGAGTGTTTTTGGTTTTTAGTGTGGAATTTTCAGTGTGGAGGCTCTGGAAACGGAAGCCATATGCTGTACCAAAACTATGGTAAACAAAAGCAATTAAGAGGTAGATTTTTCTGAAACATGTATATGTGTGAGGAGAAGAGGAGAGAACACGCTACATATGTACATATGGCAAGGAAGTGATTAAACTGAGTACCTGGCTAATAATACTATCACAAAAGACTGCAGTTTGGCAGAATGGAAAAATAATGAAAAAAGACAGACTGGATGAAGCCAACTGAAGAAAACATGACTTTTGTCCCATAAAACTTGTATTTAAAATAAGTGTGCCTGTTTCAAGGAAAATTTTTTAAAAAACTCCGACAAACCAAAAGACAACACCAGTCATCGAATAAAAAACAACACAATCATTTGAAACAGCAGATTTTACAGATTAACTAGTTATTTTCACCCTTCACAGAAGATGAGAATACAAAGTCGTGCACAGTAGCATCTGCTATAGGTTTTATATTCCTGTGATGCACTCCATAGTTCTGGGATTAYCACTGAGCACTGCTATTGTCTTTATTTCACTGCCTATGCTGTGCTTCTATTTCAGGTGCCTTTTAMATCAAGTACCTAAAATTCCTTGCACTACTAATGAACAGAGAAAGGTGTTTCTGAAGGGCATGAGAGAAAGACTGAATCTACTCCCCATCTTCAAATGCTTGAGCCTCATGACGAATGCTTCATCTTGGTCTGTGCTAAAAGTTCTTGGCTTGGTTCTTATCCGTGCTGCCTGAACAGAGCAGTGCAGGTAAATTGCAGCCCAGGTGTTCAAAGTGCTGCTACCCAGGCACACCATGAGCATGCTGATGCCAAGCTCTGGATGAGCTAACAGACAACTGCAAAGCCAGAAGGCAGATCACAGGATGCCACTTAATCAAATCAGCTCTTGAACTCCACACTTCAGGGGAAAAAAAAAAATACAACAAAAAAAAACCAACCCAAAACCCCAACATACATGCAAACATATATATATACACACACATATGTATATTTACTCAGAGATATTAAGGCATACATCAGCCAAATGTCTGCTGAGAGGCTGGGCTGACTTGCCAGAGCTCTAACACCATCACACAGCTCTGCAGAGTTTCATYGAGCCACTCTTGAGTTTTGCCTCAGACAGACTGGATCATTACTGGCACTGAAATCCCTTGTTTATCCCAATCATAGCACCATGTCCAGAAATATATTTGAGAACATGAACTTTTTAGATAACATGTTTTTGAAAGCATAGAAATATTATTTATTTGCAAATCTAGAGAGACAATATCTTTTAGGAATAGTKGGTACTTACCTCTGGTTCCTCTTGTTCTGTCTGGTAGGGCTAGTAAGTCCCAAACTAAAACATCAGCTTCTAGAAATAACTATTTCTGTTATTCTATTAGATGTGCCTGTATTTTTCTGGTTTATAAACTCCCTCCTCAGATGCATGTTTTATTTAAGATTTATATCAAATTTTTGAAAAATTACATAGAATGATGTAAGGAATTTCAAGCATCTTTATCAGATGTTGGTCACAGTGGGACCACAGCAAAAACATTTACAATCTGCATAAAAGTCCCCTGATCCATCTCTGTGTAGGATCTATACGTGGAAAATGCAGACCTTCTCTCTGAAGAATATTRGTCTTCATTAAAGTATTTTCAGGCAGGACTTTCAGTGTCTTGAACAATGTTAATGTTTGACATGAAACTTCTGTGAACCACAAAACACTTCCTTCAGGGTGTGTTTCAGCCACATGTTGACAGAATTGACACTTCAGTCTGAATTGACAACAAATTTGGCTCTATTATCAGTAGTGAAAAAGAATAAGRGATTCAACCTGGCAACAAATTAGCTGAATGTAATTCAGTTTGGCATTTACCTAACACAAAAATGACTTCATAAATTAAACAACTTGAATTTCGCTCCCTTTAGGACAAGAAAAGAAAAATAATTAGGGAGCACTTTCACTTGCAAGAACATCAATTACCATAAGCTACATGTGAAGTGCTGCTGTGTTCAGATAAGGAGTTAATCTACTTTACTAAATAAATGTGTCACCCTCACATAGGTGAATTATAAAATTATGCACTTAAATTAYATGTAACCAATGTATGCTGTAAGATTTACTTTCATAAATGCCTTGGAAATTCTGTGAACAGAGTGAATTTGTATTTATTGCTGTTGTAATATATTGTTACAGCAGTTTAAAATTTAGTAAGTAAATGTAAGGCCAAATAAATCTTCCATACATTTAAAAAGGAGGTCAGTATTTACAGCATGACCTTTGCAGTTRAAGAAAAGACATCAGAAATTTTTCTGATACAGCATTTAATATAAAAAGGACGAACCGAACATATTCAAGTTTTAGGAAAGGTAATAGGTCTATTGATTAAAGAAAGGATAACTGATTTTTATTACAGAACTGGTGAGATGAGGGTGAGGATATGGCATCCAAGCATGAAATCYCTCACATTTAATAAGACATTGAATAAAATGAGGAGGAAGTAGGAGAGGGTTACCAAAAACGCTCCCTTGGAACTTTCATGAGAAGATAATTTGAGGAGCTTATGTATCTGTTCAGGYTTTCACAAAAATGTGAATCTTATTCCAGCATGATCCATAGTTTTGTATCTGAGCAGGTTCACAGATATTAAGACATCTCAGAGAGAGAGTTTAGGATACTTCAAAGTTTATTTTTGCATTGACAGATTAGCTTTGTGCATTTCAAGTGTATACTGTAACATGTGAAAGCATCAGTCATGGCACATACTTTTATAACCTATACATAATTGTTTCAATTTCGAGTTTAAAGTTAGATTGCACTTTTAATCGATGTTTCTGTTTCTATGCTGGTGGTTAGGTGAACAGATAGGCTGAAATATTTTTTCCTTCAGATATATACTTACATTATCTGATTTTTGGCACATACATTTAGAAAAATTCTTACTCTGCTTTTTTTCCCTATTGATCTGTAAGGAAAAAATATCTACATCAGAGAGATGCAGTAATGTTCAGTATTTGGACACTAGTGAACCTAAAGAGCTTAAGAGAAGAGAGACCATGAGATCTTCTACTGTGACTTGATCCTAAAGTGTGAATTGCAATATATCTTACAAGACCAACAGCATTTCAGTTTCTTGGAGGCTAACATCTCAGCTGAAGCACTATTTATGTCCACTGAGAGTGTTCCTTGTGAAAAGATAGCTGTCAGTCTTGGTGGGAGCACTTTGGGAAAGAGGTGGGACAATCCATCATTACCCTCAGTAATTTGTTCCCAAAGTTAGCAATTTCCATTGATAAAAACTCAAACCTAATTTAAATATCAATTCACATGCAATTCATTCAGAAAGCTGCTGGTTTTCTGTTTTCCTGTCTCTCCAGTGCCCACCMTGATTTCCACTGTATGTAAAATTAATGTATGTAAAATTAATGGCTAGTTTCAGGATGCTCTATTATTTACAAGCATATTTTTTTTAAAGAGAAAGGTTGGATTATTTTTGTAAGAATGGAYAATTTTGCTTATTTTTCTTCAGTGAAGACCACAGTGATCTAGTTTAGACTTTGGTCTCTGGCACAGATCACAGGTACCCAGCACTCACCACTAACCCAAGTACCAAAAACTGTCTGGGACAACCACAACCAAAGACTGATCCTGAAGGATTCCTGACTCTCAGATATTTCACTTTGCACATGTCTGCATAGAAAAATTTTCTGAACAGAGCCAGCCAGTATGAAGGATCCAAGAACACACTGTATCACTGCCTTCCCACAGTATTCCCATCAAGTTTTCAGGTATGGCAAAAATTTTATTGAATTATTTTTACATTTGCTGCTAGTCTACTGATGAAAYACATATCAGACACATTGCAGAGCTTTGTGAAGGCTCACCAGAACTTCACATGCATTGAAGCTTCCCCAAACAGAAATTTCTTGAACTTGCAAGAAAAATGTTCAGTATTATTTTTTACAGGAAAGGAAAAACTATTCCAAAATTAATCCTATTTTTTTTATTCTTATTTGAGAACACAATATATGAGCTTTTAAAGTTCCTCAAATTTGTTTTTAGAAATAATTTCACCTTTAACCAGAACGAATTATCATTGTAAATTCTACAGAGGGCATTTAATGTGTGGGTGTTCAGCAAACCACACTGCACGTGTGGTGTTTTTYGTTTTTCTTTCTTCTATACTTATGTCACATTAAATAGCATGTGCCAAGTATCTTAAGAAATAAAAAATAAAAAAAAAATTAAAAAGCAACTCTCCACCTCTTTCCCTCAAGCAAGTGATAGTGATTAATCCTCTAGTATTTAGTACATTCACAAAGGCAATCAGCTTCCACAAAATAAACAAACAGCACAACCAAAAGTCACAGCTGCCCACTTTCAGTGTCAGCCGTTTGAGAGATGAAGGGCTAAATGCAGTTCATTTTGTTATCTTGCAGCTGGGTTTCCTATGATGAAATATCCATTGATCCATTCCATTTTATTGGCTTTAAATGAGTTTTTTTTCTGATATGGCAGCAGGAAACCTCTCGTGCTATATAATTTAATCATTGTATTGGAAAAAAAAATCACATACTTTGTAGTTTTTTGTCTTTGATATTCTCCACATGTTTAGAGCATTGAACAGCTGGGGCCATAGAAAACATTTAGAAATCACATTCTTTCATGTAGATCAATCACTTTTGTATACATTGCACCAGGCAAATGAAAATTGTTCATTTACATGTCAGTGAGAGTTTGATATCTTAAAAGAATCTTTCAGATATCAGAGTGGGCCACTGTTTGTTTTCCTTTGGAAAAAAAAGGTAACTATATGTTCAGGAATGAAGCTCTAAAATTGGCTGAGGATGGAGAAATGAAATACATAAACCAGTAATTCTTCCTCCATAATAGTATTTCTGATTTTAGACTGAGAAGCATACATTCCTTCATCTAATGTTACTTGAACAGACTTAAACAAGGTCAGAAAGAGTTTGATGTGCAGTGTAGGCTATGAATAAACAGACTCAGCCAGTTAACAAATAAACAGTAATTATAACAGGTTTGTGGAAGTTATGAAATGCCTTATATTGTGATTTTTTTCCTCTCACCTTCATGGCCCCTTTTCTGGTTGAAGAACTTGTCATGAGTTGCTTCAGGAGGAGAAAAACCTTCTAAATTATCTTATATTGTAGCAATATGTCATAAGATGTYACTTCAAGATGCTTAGGTTTTGTAGCTGGAGTCGCATTCAAGGCACCATTGTACTGAATAAGATCCTTAAAAGAATTGCAGGGCTGATGTACCAATGTCTTTTAGAGACCAGCTGGAGAGTTTAGCTGCTCTTCCACTAAGCTGTGTGCCTTGAAGATCACCAGTGGCACATTCCCTGATAGCTCAAAAACTCCTGAAGAGGATGATATCTGAAGGTGTGACTAGCCTGGAATCACTTCATGTAGGAAACCTTGATTTCCTTGTTTATTTTTTATTTAAAAAAAAAATAAAAATATTTTGGCCAGATGCTGGCAAGGTACTGGTGAGGAACAATGATGAAGAGAAGAGGACCAATGATAATATAAACAAAATGAAGGCTGTCCTAGTTTAACAGTATTTTTATGTCAGCTGCCTCATTCTTCTTCATTAACACCCAGAAAATGTCCCTCTCTTTCTTAAAAGGGAGACCATCAAAATCTGTACGCAATTGGCGTGTCCTAGTAAGCAGAATATTAAATGACAATATACCAAAGGGATAAGAAAATGTATGCCRGAAAAAAAAAATAGGAAGGCACAGTCAGTTTTAAGACCAACTATATTCAGAGCAATTGGTGTGGTAGATATATGTACAAGTTTGGGTCAGAAGTACATATGCTTTATTCACAGATGTTAGGGACATAGGAAAAGAGTATTACTGWGAGAAAGGATTCTGAGGTGTTTTATATTGGCCACATGGAAAGGCTAATGGAAATACAAAAGTAAAAATCCACAGTTAGAAATAAGTCCTGAAAAAAACACCCAATAAGTGTTAGAAATCTGAGGCAATAAAGATTTCATTGCAACTGAAAAATGTTCTCTGTTGCTAACAGCATTTCTAGGCACTGTACAGAGAACTGCCAGCAGTGGAAATGAATAGGTTTAGTTGTCAGAATAATGAACAGTGAAAACTAAAAGTGTCAACAATCAGGGTTATTGACTCAGGATAAAACTGAAAATCTTCTCACTCTCTCATCATGTTCATTTCCCCCGAGTTCACCCTGTTTTATTTGTAAAGTCAAAAGAAATTAATTTTTCTGATTTCTGGCATAAAAAAATATGACTTAGTGAGGGAKATTTCACAGTGTGCTTTCCTTTTTCTAAAAATATTTTTTAGAGTTCTAGATTTCAAGTGAGAAGAACTTCTCTGTCTACCTAACCTGCACAACTGCAGCCTAATGCTGGCTCATATCTGCATTTTCCTTGTAAAATCTATTRAAATTAACTTCTCTGAAATGTGAATGTTGCAATGTGTCTCAGTGATGGGTGATCTTTTGGCATGACTAAAAAAGCCCCAAGCTATCAGCCAAAACCCTGTAGCCAGTCATGTATAGGAAGCATGTTTCATTTTGCTTGATCTTCCTGACACTTGGACTTRGAGAATGCACAAAGGTCCTTTTCCTTTGCATAGATGAAGATTTGGTACTACTCAAGTTTAAGTGAAATCTGAATGGCTTTCATGGTATCACTGGTAATAGGTTTCTAGATTTTCTTCACTGCTGAATTCCCTCTGCACATTCAGAACATACATGTATAAATCTTTTCAGAGATTTGTAGTCCTGTGAAGAATATGAATGGTTTAACAAATACTTGGAATGGGTTCAAGGAAACTGAACCCAAATTTAGGTGAAAAAAATCTTTTACAGCATTTTTAACTACCTGAGACTATGTGGATAGGTACAGAAAGGCATTCTACACTGCTTGTGTCCTACATGGGCCAAACAAGAAAGAACTTCAGTAGATGTGCACCAATGTTAAAAAATACTGTGTTCAAGCTGGTGTGTCCTCCTATATGACTGAGAGAGCTAGAAAGCCATGAGAAGTTCAGCAGAGCAGTGCAAGGGAAGGCACAGTTGCCAGGTGGAGAGCATGGCTGTGTGCAGTCCAGACTGGAACTGGCGAATGTCCAGACTGGTTGAGCAGAGATCAGACTTGTCTGTGCTAGTCTGGACAAATATTCCCACAGTTGCATTGCTTTTGAGAGACAACTGCTGCTCTCGTGAGTTTTGTATGTCCCTCTGCACTGTGTGCTCAAACTGATACCAAAACTTGGGCAGAATACCGTAACTCTCTGATTCTCATTTTGCAGGCTTTCCTGGTTTCCTCTGCTGTTTATGCTTAACTCATGGTGCCATCTCAAACTTCAGATATCTACAATCCCAATAATAGAGGGAAAGTGGGAATGTGGGTTGGGGTTTGCAGAATATGCCTAATGAACAACTATTTATGATAATGAGATACTACTTCTTGAACTAGTTGGAAATAGAGTTTGAGCAATCCCTGTCTTAAAAAAAAAAATCAATACTTGTGGTAGAAATGTTTATGTTTTTGTGAAGTAAAAATAAATATGTTCATTGACCTCAAGTCTAAATGTGAAAGCCTGACACCAAATCATAAAGCTCTTGCTGATCCCAGATTATTGATGAGAATATTTATTTTCCTCATCCCATAAAAGCTAGCAAAATATTGCAGGGAGCACATATGAGCTGGTGTAAAAGTAGACTGAATGACATCAAGGTCTTTGCAATTTCTAATCACTATAATTCTATGATTTGATTTAAGATCGGTCGCCACATAAATACCAAGCAGTTTAGGTTTTTTTTTCCATTTCGGGACACCATGAAAAGCATTTTTGTTTTAATACCTATGTAAGCACTGATTTTTACAGATGTCTTGTAAGTTGTATAATAGATACAGTAGCTCCAAATTAGCATACTGTGCATACGTTGCTTTGTGTGCTCTCTGGAAGGGGTCCAAGGATGACTGACTAACACATGGGATGTTTCCTCTTCACAACATTAATGTGAAGTCAACACCTGCAGTGATGTAAGCCCATGACTCACCTGCCTGAATGGAGGTCTCTTTAGGATCAACTGTTGTGTGCAGAATACATCTGCAACATCCAAATAAATGAGCCCTTCTAAAGTAAGTCAGCGCTACCCCTGTTTAGAATGCAAGGCCCTTGTGAAGGCTGAGGTGAAGCAGCTGGCTAGCAGCTTTTGTGAGTCATTTTAAAAAGCCACTCTCACAGCTGGAGAGAAAATAGCCCTGGCAGCACTGGCAATCCATTATGAAATGCAAAAAGTCCTTCTCTGGGCGGAAGGAAAACTTCACCCAGCTGTCAAGTGTTTGAAATGTTGGGGGGAAAGCGCACACACGCACATGGCCCTGCTTGCGATGCRAGGCATACGGGGCCACATTACATAAAATTAAATCTCCCCTGAGAACGAAAAAAAGCGTGGGCATGAGTTCGCTTTTTAGAAATGAGTAAGGGTTTTGATGAATGGACATATCAAGTACTTTGTATAATCCAGGAAATACTGGCCTGCAAGTGTCTTTTCTAATTTAAATTCTCCTTTCCAGCATACCTATATCAAAAGACCCTTGACCTGTGTTTACGTTTTGTCCAGCTGTATCGATCTGAAAGTTTCATATTGCAGACAAAGGAAAATTTAAGTGGCAGAATAATCAATCCCTAATCTCATCTTTTTCCATTTGGCAAATGTGAAATGTAGTTAGTGAATGGCTTCTAAATGTAAATCAATTTAAACCAAAAGTTGCTGATGCTGCACATTTGCAGCATAATAAAAGATGACAAATTTAGAAGACTCTGGAGAATGAAGCAACGATGAATTCAAGTAGAAAGATGACTTGCATAGCTGTGAAGCCTGAAGGGATTCCATGGGAATGCTRTTTGCAGACCAATGAGAAAGGGGATCTTTAGAAGTGACGTTCAAACATGGGTTTTCAGAACTTCTTTCTGCACTTCACCTTATTTACAGCCACACAAAAGGCAGCCTGGGGAGTATTTTCATGGATCAGYACTGACATCTAGTGTCAATTCAGACTGATCCTGCCCAGCTGTCCCACTGGAAACCCKGAATAACCTGCCTCTGGCAGCAGCCCCGTCCTGTGATTAGACAGCAACACCACATCACTCCACTTATGTACTCCAATGATGCCAAATATTGGCCCAGCTGAGGTGTCAAAACTTGTAAAAAKTCTTTAGAATTTTTGAGAAACAATTTCTAAGTTTCTTGTGTTTGTCTTTTTGAGTAGGGTTAGCACATAGAGCCAGCCAAGGACTCTCCATTTTAACCAAAGGTGCAAGTTATCCATAACCAAATGGTATTTCTAGGATAACATGTGACCAGRGATGTTTATCAAATTACTGTGCTTAAATTGGAACTAATGAGCAGAACAACAGCTTTATTATCTGTATAACTGGAAGCGCTGTATGATTGTTTCTGAAATTTTTTATTAATTTAGGTTATTTATTGTTCCTAAAGGATGATAAACTGGAGGAGATATTGGATGATAAACTGGAGGAGAAAAAATTCTGTCAAGACCAAGTATTGAAAAATAGATCTGATATTGAAAGACCTAAAGAGACCAGTCTGTTTCCTTTAACAAAGGGACATAAGCCCAAGTTCAAACTACATATATATATATAAAGGAAAACAATGATAGCAAAGAGATCTTTAAACTGCTAGAGAGAAATATACAAAATGTAATGAGTGGCAATTAAAACAAACAAAAAAAAAAATAGAGTTGAAATGAAGCAAAACTTTTTTTTGCTAATAGAAGAAATCAACCCCTGAAAGAATTTATGAAAGCCTGTGGTACACTCGCAAATTTTGGGGCATTYTATGTCAGAACAGGATGTTTTCTAAGCAAAAATATTCCTTCAAATCGAAGAGCAACCATGAGAACAGCCAGGTATTGGGGCAGATTGTGTCCGTTTTTGGAGGTTTTCAAGCCCTGTGGAATGTTGATCTCATAGATGACCTTGCTTTGAGCAGGTGGTTAGAAGAGTGATGTCCTTAGGATCCTTCTAACGTGACTTTTTTCTTTAATACTCTGATCTTATGATATAAATTAAGAAAGTCTGGGTTYTTCTGGCAAGTTATTCTAGAAAACTTTAAGATTCCAATCTCAGCAGTCTATAAAATAACCCAAGAAGGAAATACCATTTCACAAAAAATACTCTTGAACATTTTCTAAATATTTTTTTTAAATAATATTTTTGGTTTTTAATAAAAAATGATAATTTCCTAATGCATATTCAAAATCAAAGAGAATTCRTCAAGATAAAGATTATCAATGCAGTCACAGGATCACAGGRTAGCTGAGCTTGGAAGGGAACTTTGTGAGGTTGGAAGGAAACAGAAGTTGTCTATTTCAACATTTCTGCTCAAGAARGTCTCCTAGGGCCAGTTGCCCATGTCTGTGTCCAGAAATGTCTTGAGTATGCCCAAGGATGGAGCCTCCACAGCCTTTTTGGACAACCTGTATTGTTGCTCAGTCTCCATCACAGAAAAAAAATGTTGGCTGATGTTGAGCTCCTAATATTGCTGGAAATGGTTTCCAGAATTAGCAGCCCATCACCTTCCAGGGACTGAGGTAAGGCTGATCAGCCTGTAGTTCCGTGGGTCCTTCTTACTGCCCCTTTAGAGTTAGGAGTGGTGTTTGCTTTTGTTTATATTCAAGCACAGGAGAACAAGACATTTCCATTGGTGTTACAGGAAGAGGGCTTAAAAGGCCATTAATATTGCAGAAAAAATACAGCACAAAATGAGTCATCAGAGACAAGAAATAAAAGAACAAATCAAAGGCTCAATTTAAACGTCATCAGAAAGAAAGGTAAATTATATTAAGGGACAGGGAAAGAAATATAGCATCGCATGMTGACACAAGAGGAAGATTCAGTTTAATCAAATACTTCTCTGTATTGCTGGGACTTGAGATAGATGGGAGTATGCAGCAGGTTGCAGCTGGATAGGAGGCCTTCTAACAAAACATTTWAAAGTGGGGTTTTGGTGTGTGGAATATCCAAAATTCAGTCCATAAGAATAAAATAAAAGGAAACTTTTTTTTTTGGGTACTGGGCTGAAGAAAAGCTGAAGTGTAAAGCTGCATTATTGTATGGGCTGTAGCCTTAGCCCCAGACAGAGAGTTATCTGATTTGTGTTCCATGGATCAAATGTGACAGGACAGTGGGCTGAGGCAGAGGGGAGAAGACTTTCCATACTTTCAAATACTTCCATGGTGGTGAAACAACTACTTCCCTGGGTAGCCTTTTCCAAGGCTTCATGACCTTTCACACAAGGCTGCTTCCTCTTGTTCTATCACTTGTTACCTGGGAGAAGAGACCGACCCCCAGCTTTTTACAGCCTTCCTCCAGGTACTTGTAGAGTGCAATTGAAGGCCCCAGGGAAGCATAAACCATCAACATAAAGGACTGGTGGATTTTTGTGATTTAAAAAATAAAAAAGAGAAATAAATATACAACTACAATTTCTGAGACAGAAACACTTCTTAAAAACTGTTTGCATGAGTGTAACTTTATTTCTGAGAATATATTCATCATGTGAAGAGGTGTTAGACCAAAATAACTTTGTCCAGCCTGGGTGATAGCTGATGGCATAACATATAATAGTGATGCCGTGTAGCTAAAGCTGTATCTCTGTGTATAGAAAACTAACTTTGAACTRAAGTCACTGTGGGCAGTGCTTACTCTGCTGGAAGAAAATAGGCCTGAAATCCAAACCAGACAAAAGGATGTGAAATCAGGATTGCCTGGCTGCTAAGTTAGCATCAGCCTGAAGATATGTTAGGACAGAACAGTATCCTATAGCTGTCTTCTCTAAATCTGACTGAACTGCAATTGTTTGACTAGCTCAAGTCATTACTTAGTATGTTTTTATGATTTCAGCTATACCAGTGGGCTGTTGTTTGCACAGGAATAGTTAAAAAGTGAGTGGTAGTCAATTTATGGAAGATGGAAATGAGTGTGACAAACATGAGGCAGAGGATTTTCTCTAATTTCTCTCAAAACTGAGAGAAAGAACCTTTATACATCAAGACAGGTATCATCTGGGCAGAGTTGGATACTCCAAGGCAAGGAGCATCAAATGAAATCCCAAGAAGTCCCAATAATTGCTGKTTTTTTTATAATTTTGGATACAGGTTATTGCTGGATTATATTCAGATGGGTCCATTCATGGACAGACCAGCACGTGAAGCTCATGGACCTGCTGGGACTGAGAGTCCCATCCCAGCATGAGGCTGAGCGGGATCACCTGACCAGCACTGTCTCCTGTGAGCRATGGAGGAGGAAAACTTCTTCTCACCATTTTTTTCTTTTTTTTTTAGGCAGCCTTTGGACTTTGCTGAATGCTACAGCATGGGCCACAGCATAGGCCTGTGACCCCCCAGGGCCAGAGTGGCAGCAGCCCAAGGGGCAGCCCCAGCCCTGGGCATTGGGACAGGGACAGGGACAGGATGAGGCTCAGTGGGGCCATGGCTGGGCTGGACCAGGCAGAGCTACCYCAGGGCCCCGAAACAGGAGCTGTCTGAAGGAGCAAAAATACCCTCCTTTGTCCTCAGATCTAGAACAGCTCATGTAGCTATGCTGGCTTGTAAGGGGAGCAAAGTTCCAGCAGACCCTGCAGGAGATATTGTAGCTGTGCAGATTGCACTGCTTGCCTCACTCAGTTTCCCTTTCTTACATTTTATTTTATTTTATTTTGTTTTATTTTATTTTATTTTATTTTATTTTATTTTATTTTATTTTATTTTATTATTTTATTTTATTTTATTTTATTTTATTTTTACTCCTATTTCAACAAGAACAAATATCAGTGACCCAATACAGATCTCATCACTCCCCTGAACATCCTAGGGGTCACTAGGGATGGGCGACTTGTCCTATAGGAGCTTGCAAAGTTGAGCCTGGGCAGAGAAAAGACTCAGATAAAACACCCACACAGCCCTAATAGTTATCTAGTTCTCTCTTTAAAGTTATAGGATTTTGTTTTAAATTTTTTAAGTCTGGAGGGGTAAAATGCAGAAGAAAAAAGAAAATATGAAAATAAAGTCCACTTCCAAGACTGGAAGGGAAAGATTGCAACAGGCATTTGGAGAGAGACTGGAAAAACTCATAAGTAAAACTCTACTTGAAATATTAGAGCTGCTTTGTCTGAGAAGATTGGCATAGAGAATGGAAATAAAATCAAAATGAAAGCCTTTGTACATRTCTTATTATTTCATATATTTTGCTGCAAGACTTCAGAAATGAAATAGCCCAAAGAAAATATGTTGGTAGAGTATTTCATACAGTTTAACAGCAACAGAAAGAATCTGAATGATTCAAAAAKCTTATATAACTGTTTTGTTTTATTCATTTACATAAATCACATTTACCGTAGGTGTTTTATTCAAAATAAAGTTTTGGGAAAATAAATTGAACAGATGAACCTA
Source organism: Malurus melanocephalus (assembly GCF_030028575.1). Lineage (NCBI taxonomy): Eukaryota > Metazoa > Chordata > Aves > Passeriformes > Maluridae > Malurus > Malurus melanocephalus. The sequence continues at coordinate 1,583,014 of NW_026623238.1, forward strand.
GGCAAACCTGGTGATTTTTTCATGAGTAGTGTTTGATGATAAAAGCATAAAAGCATAATGTGGTATCATTTCACCAAGGCACAATATGGATCATCCATATGGAGCAGAAGTTGATAACACTGCAAAGAAGCAAAAATAAACAGAACAGATGTACTTGTAAAATCRAGTCTGCACCCACCCTGAGTACCTGTTTCTTTGTGTAGAAACTTCTTCTGCAAGTTTTGTTGGATGACGCTGTCCCACAGTGTTGCTGGAACAGGAAATCGCTCACGGATGCTGCGCTGGGTTTTTGGCTTTATGGTCTGATCGTTGTGGAGAGCAGAGCTCCCCCAGCCCCAGTGTGGGCAGCTTGGCTCCTCGTGGTGCTAACCAGGATGACAAGGGAATTTCTTTTATTTTCCATCATTCCTCTGCAGCCTTCTTGTGAAAGTACAACCTGTGACAGATTCAAACCTCCTCAGAGCTCAAGTACTGCATTTTTTGAGTAGAAACCTGTCTCTCAAAATACATGGTGTGGAGTCATGAGGACACTGCTGGGGTACAAGAAGCTCAGCTGCTTAGACTTGGTCTGGGTTTTTGGAAATACCCTAAGTTTTCATAATTTTGCTTTTTATATCAAAGAGAAAATTAAACAGTTTCCATTCACTTGTGGCAAGGTCACCTGTTTCTTCATCTCAGCAAATACAACAGCAATTACTTATACAACACAACTCCAGCCTTCACATCACTGTGTGTCTCCCATGCACCAAAGCAGACAGAGCAGTTCTGTTGAGCTCTCCATGTGCTGAGTAAGGATAACCAAAGAATCTGGGCAGGGTTCTGTTTTGGCCTGGTTGGGTCTTATCATGAGTCAATATTGGCTTTGTAGTTGTGGAGTCCAATCACCAATGCCTCCAAGCTGACATTGAAGTTTATTCCTCCACTATTTATCGGCAGCATCACCAATAGCTGTTTACTCTTCTATATCCTTTGCTTAACTAAAGACTTGAAAATGTCCTGTTCCACTCTCTTTTTTTACAGGCCCATATTGCTGCTCCTTTAAATGTTAATGTATTTATAAGCATGCTGTGCCATTAAAGCATACACCACAGTACTTGAAATAAAGTGACTGCAAGTTCTGTTGTATGTTTATAAATGCATCAGAAAGTACTTAAAATTATATGAAAAGCTTTCAGTTGTTGTTTTCTTCTTTTTTAATGCCCATCTCCCTTATTCCATCAGTAAGACAAGACAGATGTGAATCAGCAGCTCGGCAATTTGATGGAATGAGCACTTATGAACCAGAATTTTAAAAAGTGGGCACACAGGAATAGGCTCTTCATGACCTAGCAAGGCAGATCATGTGGTCAACATCTGGGAGATACCATACATGGRCTCTGATTTAATAAAGTAGTCACCCATCTGCTGCTTTCTCAGAGTGAGGAGAATAAATAGCATGCCACATCCCACACACTCCAGCTGTCCCCAGCATCCAGTGCTCTGCAGTTCTTCTAAAAATAAAAAAGAAACTTTACTGTGTTTCAACAAAGATTGTTAGTCAAAAAACAGAGGGAGACAGTGTGCAATAAGGAGAGTTGTTTATGAGTGCCTGTAAGCACTTTTAAGTGGAGAAAAAAGTTTTCTTTTGTTTACAAGCTCAATAGGAGGGAATGGGCTGCTGCAGCAAAGAGAGCCAACAGAGCACTGGGTTGCATCAACAAGGGCATCTCCAGCAGAGATAAATTTGTTATCTCACTCTACTCAATGCTTGTCAGACCACAGCTGGAACACTGTGTTCAGTTTTGTTCAGTTTTGGTGCTTGTGATTCAAAATAAGTTTGTGGACAGGCTGGAAAGGGTCCAGAGGAGGATCACAGATATGATCGAGGGAATGGGAAGGATGACATATGAGGAAAGGCTGAGAAAATTGGGTTTGTTCAGCCTTGAGCAAAGAAGGCTTAGGGGGGAAATTACCACCAGGTTTCAATATTTAAATGATGGCTATAAAGAAGATGGAGATTCCCTTTTTCCAAAGAGTCACAAGGAAAAGACAAAGGATAATGGATACAAGTTAATTCTGTGGAGATTCCGACTGGATGCAAGAGGAAAATTTTTCATAATGCAAACCATCAATCATTGGAACAATCTCCGCAGGGAAGTGGTGTATTCCCCAAAATGGGACACTCAAGATTCAGCTGGACAGGGTGTAGGGCAGTCTTGCCTAGACCATGCTTTTGCCAAAAAAAGATTGGACCAGATGATCCTTGTGTCTTCCAGCCTGGTATTCTATGATTCTGTGATTTTATGATCCATTTAAGATCGTCTTCTCTTCAAGCACTGTCATACAGCTGGCCAACATTTACATCACATGCCATTCTGTCTTTTTCACAAAGTATTCTAGTTATTTCTCCCATATTCTGGTGCTGGTAAGTTGATATGCAGTGGTATCACTAGAAATTAATCACTGAGTTCACAATTAATTGGTTGCAGCTCAGTAACRAATGCTTTGCAGCTTCACTCACCACAAATCTCCTAGCATCAATCAGTRAAGCAGTACTCTAACTGTGCTGTAGCAGTGTGTGCAAGTTATTGCAGAATGTTAGAGGTGGACCCTTCATTCACTTAGAGAGGAGAATGGTCTGAGGCAGTAGGTCTATCTGTTTCCACGGTGGAAAACTGCAGACAGACCATTAGAAAGAATCCAGGCTGGGGAGTTCAATAAAAGTGTTAGGTACAGTGGACAAACAATAATTTCCCACTCCAACTCAGGAGGGTGCAGACTTAATTTATTTCTTTTTACTCAACMTTAAGATCCTTGAAAGTCTAGCATGTAGCAGAAAGCATTCCGTCTGGAGCAAGTCAGAAGATCAAGCAAGGTACATATTTTTATGAGATCTAGTTTCAAATTGTTTACTGATTGAACTGATTGATATCAGAAAACCAATTAAATAACAACAAATATATTTCTAAAGTGACCTTGGAATCTGCATTGCTTTCAGAGTGAGTACCATAAAGCTGAGATTACCATCTTCCTGGCRTGTCTTGGTGAGTGCAGCAGAACCTCTTGCTTTTCAAGGTGTATCCACTCTGCAGTCAAGCACAYAGTCACAGCACACAGAAATATGCCTGTACTGACTCCAGTTTGCTTAGCTCAGAGGTGAAAAGCCTAAAAACCAGTACAGGCTAGCCCCTGACATCCCTGATAGCCTCGTGCTGCAGGCTCTGAAGATTGTTCTATTGTGTTTTCAGTATTACTGGTGTCAGAAGGAGTTTGAATGAAATATGTTTTCTAATAGTGTGGATGTAACCAGAACAACTTCCTTATTTTCTCCTTTACTGAAATGTGCTCATAGATATGAATATGAAACCCTGTTTCCATACCTTTTCTTTTTTTTTTTTTTCAATCTGAATCATACAAAGTGCAAAATGGTGCCAGCTGACTATAACACACCTCTGTACCAGTTTAGACCTGGAAACAACCTAATTATGATAGCATGGTGCTGTCAGGAACTGGTGAGCCTCCCTGATGCCTCACTAAACACACCTTCACCAAGTCTGGACTCACTGTACAAATTCTTTGGGGCTACATGGAGAGAGAAAATGAAAAATGTCACATGATGCAGGAGGGGAAAGGCAGACAAAACCACAATTCAGTGATCACAAGGATGTCTAAACTGTATCATTCCTTCAGGRGCTTGGTACAAAAATTTCTCCAGCAAATCCTCCTGTAATTTTCCACATATCTATTTTTATATTGTATCCAATAATGTGTGTGCTTTACATTAGATCAGCATTAACTCAGACCAGTTTTTCCAGGAAGCAAAGTGTGTAACACAGTTTTGTCATCTAACTGCATGTCTCATCAGTTTGGCTGCTGTAAAAACTTCCTGAGAGATGACAAGGACTCTCACTGCCTCACACCACTGCATAACTGCAATTCAGACTCCAATACACTCAGGATGGAGAGAACTCAGACGCAATGGCCTTTTATTTCCCAGATAAATACTTTAACTACTAGTCTATACATGATAAGTAGGTAGTGTCTCCAAAATAAAATATCACATGAAGTTGGTAACAATCCTTATGCCTATACCCTTTGCTGCTTTACTAGGGATGGAGTTCAGATTCCCAACTGTTTTTATCTACATCCCCCTGAAGTATTGCTTGGATATTTCTCCTTTATTTCCTAGAAGACATGATCTGGACAAATGTAAGCAATTAAACTTAAACACAATAGGCAGACTCGAGCTAAAGATAAGGGTACATATTAAATTCAGTGTAAACACAAAAAGTAGACATCCTGGAGTGCTACATGGACTTAAATGAGAAACTAAATCTAAAACAGGTGGAATTGTAAAAATCTGTCCCCAGACTCACACTCTAGAGTTATGATGATGTAATGGAAAATAGAATGGCATTACCCAAGACAACATGTAATTCCATGAAAGTATTTTGCTCTGGTGGAAGCAAAACAACTAAACTTCTGACAGATGTTTAGAGGATTCTCAGCCTAGTACAAACAAGTTATTATTGACATAGTCTAAATGTACTCATATGCCACCCTTGAAGAGTGAACACCCTCGCTAGAATTAACAATGTGTTACTCTGAAGCACAAGCACCAGGATGATTAAGAGGCCCAACCTATTCCAAGTCTTATTCACCTTTTAGTCTTTCTTACCAGGTCATTTATTTGCTCCAGTTCTATTTAACATCAGAYATATAAAAAAGTATTATCTGAACTTTGTACATTCCCTGTCTTCAAGGATTTCTTCTTGCAGCAAAGATATTTGCCATCTGGTGAACCTCCATACGCACAAAATTATAATTAAATTGCCCCTGGTCCCTTGCATTCTGTTTGTCAGAATGTTCTCTGAAACAGCCATGGAGTGTGTTATAAAATTGGATTTTATTAAAGCAATTGGTTTTGTGTAGGGTTTTTTTTTTTTTTTTGCTTTCTACACTTCTGCTAAAGAAGTGACACTATGAACAACATTCCGGCCTGTTTTTAAGTTCACAAGACGTAAATGTTACACTTGTATAAAATTCTTTTGCAGTCATTCCATTAATCCAGGTTCCATAAATCTTCTKACTAATTCCCTGTTTTGAACCTTAGCCCAGTACAAATTCCTTGCAGAGATCCCTAGAAGGGCATTACACCTCTGAAAGAACATTTTTGRATGTAATTTTCTGCCTTGATGAAAACCTGAAACTTCTTGATGAATTATCAGTACATAATTTTGTGCAACACTGAAATGTAAAGTAGATTATATAATGATACCTGATGCATAGAGCAGTCTTGGCTATGAAAGAGAAAGAAGAATTCTCAGCAAATGATTTATTCAATTACAAGGCCCTCCACTTCTGCTCAGAGAGTACAAATAAGTAGAGAAGTATATTGATTTCCCATTGTCTTTTTTTACTTTGGAGACTGATTGTGATCAGCATGAGATAACTATTTTTTACTTAATGTTTGAAATCTGACTCATGCTGGCTTTATCAGAAAAATCATAAAGTATTGTTTCTCCCCTCCCTGAATGAATGCTGCTCTTATAGCCTAGAGGGCATTATAATGAAACCATTTTTCTTTCTTCCAGGCAAGTAAATATAACAGCTAAGATATTTTAGATTAATTTTATGCATTTTTCTTTGTAATGCAGAGCTCTCTTGTTGTGAGTTTGAGCTGCCTATTGTTCTGAACTATACTGCACTTCTGCATCATTGGTAAGTCTAGAGAGGGAAGACAGGGAAAAGAAGGCGGATCCTACCATTTTTCTCATATTACCTCAAAGTACTTGTGCCAGTGTAGTCTTTGTTGTAGTATTTGCTATTAGACCTTGTTTTATTGCACCTRTGTCACGGCTGTGATAAGAAGGAAGAACTTTATTCCTCTGATTTGGTYAAACATCACTTCCTCATAAAATGGAATCACTGCCTTTATGGAATATTGCCACGGACAGAAGACAAGTAGTTTCAGCAGCAAATGGAGACATTCTCCTGCCATGAACACTTCTGCACCCCGGGTTTTGCAAGGGACTGGCCTTAACATCGATATCAATATAGTTTCCTCACTACAACCCAAAAGATACTCTTAGATGAAAGCCCCACAAATAAAAAAGCCAATTTTCTGACCATGGTGGTGTCCATCACACAAAAGGATGTGCTACATGTCATCTGTACACCAGGACTGCTCCTGAGTGAGTGAATGGACCCTGTCTTTGCTGAGCATACAGTGTGGCCTTTGCCAAGGTCATATTCCTGGTTCTGCACTAAAAAAAAGCTTTTCCTCRTATTTCCCCTTGCAGGCCCAGAAGGCATCCCTGGGACCAACTTCCTCTTCATTTTTTGTTGTCACATTATTTGTTGTCACTTTTTTCCCATTTACTTGTAGTAAATGCAATCAGCGCTGCCATCCTGGGCCTCCTGCTCCTCATCCTGTGCTGAACAGACCATGAGCTTGACCATCTCACTCTGTTCAAATAACATCCTTCAATGTCTGTAATGACATTGCTTTAACCTACTCATGGTTAGGGTTCCATGGCATTGAAAACATGGAAGTTTGTCAAGATGTGTGGTTTACATCATGTAACCTTTAACATTTATTATTAACAGTAAAGGATTTTCCAGGSACTCTCCAGCACAGACTTTTCTGCCTAAAGGCCCTCAGATGCTGTGAAGAACAGATTCTCAAAACCCTTCTCTGTTCTGCAGAATTGGCAAGAGCAAAAGCAACGGCACACCCATAGCTGGAATAATTTCCCTTATTCCAMGGCAGACTAAAGAAATACAGAGCTTTGTATTCACAGACTTTGCCTCTTGTTCTAAAAAATGACAAACAAAAGCTGTCCTTGCTCTATTTTTCTCACTGCCATTAATGCACCCACCACAGTGATACTGGTTTAGTTACTAGGAATTAGCAATACATTTCAGGCACATTTCAAAAACTAGGAAAAAGAGCTTCACATACACTGAACTTTTGCATGAATATCCTACACTTCAGTTGCCTCRATACAGTAGAGGTTTATTGACTTACTGCAAGCTACATTTGAATGATTGCTTCATATATTATGATATGCAACATTACATCCTGTTTCTTTTCTATTTCTATAGCCSAAAGACTTATTGGAATCGGTGTGTCTCAGGCTCATAAAAAATACATGACTTTATAAAAAGATTATTATATAAAAATCCACCAACCTTGAGAAACTGCAGAGGTGGGGGATTTTTGTGCTGGAATTCATTTTAGTTTGCTAACATTATCCCTATGTATCTTCAGTTTGAAAGTACAATCTGGCAATTTATAATAAAGAGCCATGAAACAGCTTTCCAGAAAGGAATTTAAAAAAAAAAAAAAAATTAAAACTCCCAGAAATCTGGATGCCTGATTGCAAGTGAGAGTAATATACTTCAGAGCTGGTGGAAAAAGAATTCAAATAATAATCTCTGGTATGTAAGAACTCTGCTACTTAGTCAGTAAAAGATGGGTAATCTTCTCCCCAGAGCTTTGCAATATGAACAGAAAATAACCAAAGTAAAATGTTTTACATGATGCTATTGTGTGTGATTATTGAGAAAGCCAGAGAGGCAGATGAGAAGCAGCCCTCCAAAAGGGAAATATTGTCACTAAAAGAGAGCTGTCAGACTACTGAGATGGATGTTTTTTTTCCCAGCAGATGATTGGTAGGGAACTGAAGAAATGGAGGGCAGAGGTAGGGTTTAGGCCAGAGTTAGAATCAGAATCAGTATAAAGACAAAACACCATTGCACTACAATGTAAGATCCCCATCCCAAAATATTCATATTTGATATTTTAACCTAAAATTATTCAGCTAAGGAAAAAAAGATGTCCTTGTTTTACAAGTATATATAAGTGCACCTATTCAGTGCAGGTGTCAGATTTAGAAGCTAGTAACAACCTGAAATAGCTACCTGAGAATCAGCATTCCGAAATACAGTCTCTGCAATAAATTAAAATATTTCCAAGGTTTTGTTTTAAATGCAAAGCTCCCATTTTGTAAGGGACTACACAGTTTAAAAAAAAGTAATTTCTTAAGCTCATATTCTTTGTCAAAACCCGTATAATGTTCTGAACTTGTTCTAGTGAAATGWAAAAGCTGGATCTGTACAATTAGGTGTTAGTAGAGGAGGTTGAAGCTGTCAGATTAAGAAATGGATCACTGCCAAATTTCTTGCGTTTAAGATTTTTCAAGAGCTGCTATAAAGTTTGAAGGRAGTATGGGTTGTATTCAATCTTGTATTTCTCTAAAATAATGGACTTATCAAGGTGAAGCTGTGGTACAACAATGCCTTACCGTGTCTCCAACAGCCATTCTCCCTGTTTGTGTTACTGCCCCAGTCTGTCGGGTCAGCACCTTGTGAAAATCACTTTTCAGACTCAAACTCAAAATAACTCTGACTAATTAAACAGTGTATAAAATAGACTTTTTATAGAACAGTGTGATTGAATGGAGGTGAGTTCAGGTGCACACACTGTAACGTTCAAAAGTTCAGGTGCACACAGTACCCCTCAAAAGAACCTTATGAGGTTCRAAACAAATACGAGCTAAAGATATGTGACCATATCCCATACTGCTTACTGTCTGGAGTAGACACACACAAAGTCCATCTTGTTCAAACTGGGCTACTGTGTAGTAAAATCAACTACTCAGAAAAAACATTAAGAACCATAACTTTGGGCCTGTGATACACTTAGTAAGAAAGATCACAGGTGCTTCCAGCCACCTGTTATTATATTTGTCTAATGCTTAAAGAWACCTATTTCAAAGACAGGAGACCAGAGCACAGATTGGAGGTGCAGGAATTGCTTCTGCTTTAGTTCTTTGCTCCTCATCCATCAAARTGAGGAATTTTAATCTGAACACCTTGAAACTGTAGAATGAAGAAAAGTGCCTAGATGTGCTACATGGACAGTAGCAGAATTGTAGAGGCCTTTACTGGTGTTGTAATATTAAAAAGCTGTTAGCTTTTTGGCATGTAAGAAATTTGGCACAAYATGTGAGTTCAATCTATTTGATTGAAAGGCAATATTCAAAAAGGCAGGTRAGTCCATTAGAGACTTCACTCACACTGCTCAAAATGTCAGTATTTTAACAACATTTTAAATTCAACTGAGAAAGTGAATGAAAATCAGTGAGTCATTTCTCATTAAAAATGTATTAAAAAGCCATCAAAGAAGTTTAGTAACAGGTTGTCGTGGCTTAACCTCAGCTGGCAATTAAACCCCACATGGCCTCTCAGTCACTCCCCAGCACTGGGATTGGGAAGAGAATCAGAAGGGTAAAAAGTAGAAAACCTGTGGGTTGAGATAAAAAGACAGTTCAGTAGGGAAACGAAAGCCACATAGAGAAGCAAATCAAAACAAGGGATGAAATCACTGCTTCCCAAGGGTAGACAGTGTTCATCCATCTCCAGGGGACAAGGGCCTCATCACATGTAATGGTGACTTGGGAAGATAAACACCATCACTCCAAATGTCCTCTCCTTCCTCCTTCTTATTCCCATTTTACGTACTGAGCATGATGTCACATGGGATATCCCTCTGRTCCCTTTGGGTCACMTGTCCCGGCTGTGTCTCYTCCCAGTGTCCCATGCACTCCCAACTTCCTCACCAGAGTAGAGTACAAAACCARAACTGGCCTTGGATYTGTGCAAGTCCTGCTCAGCAATAACAAAAACWTCATGTTATTGTGAACYCTSTGCTCAGYACAAATCTAAAACACAGCCCYATCCCAACCACTGTGAAGACAATTCTACCCCCATCAAATCCAGCACGCAGGCATTTCATAGTGAGCATCTTGTGTTATACAGGACCCAAATACTTCCCCAAAACTAAATTAAGCAAAGCTTAAGACCCTAAAAAATCTTAGAAAATAGATTTGTGGTCTTAATAGGAGAAAATTTTTATTCCATAAATTGCTCACATGTATCCAGTCGCTTATATAGGTTAAACAGCAGAGCAAGCAAAATATTCAAACAGTAAAACAATTCAGTTCAACWCCAATTGCACAAATTTGGTGTCTGTCAAGAAGACATCATTTCCTTGCCAAAAAAGCTGAACTTGCAGTCTAACTATTCCTCTCGGGGTTGGTATATAATGAAGTACAAACTCCTCTGGGAGCTGGTTTTGCTGCTGGAATTCAAACTAGAACAAGCAGACGCTACGGCGAGATAAGGAATACTCCTGCAATGCTCCACAGCTGCATTGTGTGTCTGCAGCGTGCAATGTGAAATAGTCTTTGGCCTCCCAAGCACAGGCAATGAGCCAACAAAGCTCTTGCATGTATCTTTGTGCCTCTGCTGTCTAAAGAAGCGGTGATGTGCTTTGTCGAAGAAAAGRATCTGTGAGGCTATGGAACCGATTATGGGGAGCTGCAGGTTAGGAGCAGACAGGAAAGCGTGTTACTGTCATTCAGCTGTGTGGTCCTGAAAATAGAAAGTACACACAAAYGGATTAGAAATTTCAGCACATGGTGCTGAAAACCTCTGAACCTGGGCCTTATTCTTGTCCATATTTAGCAATGCTTTTGAAAGCTCAAAGTCTGCTTTTTGTTCATACAGCAACAACTGTAAAGGAAGATACCTCACTTTTCCAGCTCAGGAAAGCAAATGTTATGAGACCTGCAGCAGCAAATGTAAGCCTTAATCACTGATGTATTTTGAAAAAAAAAAAAAAAAAGAGTTGTTGCTTTCCTTTATGTTCCTGAATTTTAGTAAAGATTGATTAGAATTTCACTTATGTTATTTACATGATTTCCACTTCTCTAATATCAAATCTTTTGCAATATTTTAGGGCAATGAGGGAGTTTTGCAGAGAACTCAATTTCAGATTGTTTCATAGCCAGACCTAACAGTATGTGACATTGATATACAGTAGACTTATCTAAAGATATCAGACTCGTTTATGTGAAAGAATGTATGGATTAAACACCTAAATGTTTCCAATAACAAAATCAACTTTCTAAAAAAATCTTTTGAGTGGCCTTCATCTTGGAACCAGCATTGTGGAGGTGGATTAGGGAAGCCTATTTGTACCAATAACGTAATTTATGTACTGAGTACTAGCTCATAAGTTATAAGCAAAACCTAGTTTTACCTACATTGTAATTTTCATAATTTTAGTAGTAATTTATAAGATGCTGAGTATTACTCCTGGGCTTCCACAAAACAAAATAAAAAAAAGAATAAGAAATCACAGGAAGAGTTAGGTATTTAAAGGAATGTAGGAACATAACTGCATTAAACAATAGTACCTTACCAGTGAGACAGCAGTAATGCACTTCAAGTATAATCATGTTTCTATCACAAGTCAGGGTCTTCAGAAATGTATTTTCTAAGGTAAAAAATGTACTAGGTAATATTCCATTACAAGTAAAAACAGAAWTTTTTTTTGTTCTCTTTACAACAAAATCTTACCACTCTGTAATTGTAGTCTAATAATGGACATCCTAATATTTACTCCTTTTTAAAAAACTTATTATTTTGCAAAGTATATAGAGAAGATAATGAGCCAAGTTTTTACTAAGTGGCACAGAGGAGTTTAAGTCAGTCAGTTTTGGAATGAATTAAGTGATGGAGAATGTAAATAATASTGATTTTAAAGAGAAATCAGGACAATCAGAACTGCATGAAGAACAAAGAGATAGGGAATATCCTAAATGCAAAATGTAAGAAAGGATGAATGTACAAAAGTGTAGGTAAATCTTAAAAAAAAAGAAAAGTTGCAAAGAGGATCTAGGAGGCCTTGTTTTTAAAGTTCATTCTGAAGCAACTCATAATTACCAGCCCTTTTAAGGAAAAAAGTTGAGGACTAGCATTAAAAATCAGGTGTTTTCCAAACCACTCAGGCAGGCATCCCTATAAAACAAAAGAACCAAATGTATTTTTTAGTGGTATCTTCAACTGAGAAATGACCGAAAGAGAAAACTAGAAAATGAAAATCCAAATGATTTTTTTAAGACATATAGCAGATTCAAAACAATACTGAAATATAAGGACATGAGAACATTGGATTACAAATTATATAGAGGCTGGTAGAGAGCATTGCTACTAAAGTTTGTCTTTGTTCAGCTCTGTATCTGAGAAGGCAGCATGGCAGGCATGAAAAGTTTTTGTGAGGGAAAATCCTTAAGTGATTCAAATTCATCTGATTAGTGCACCTAAATTTTGACTAAACCCTATGTGTCTTAAGTATTTCCTGAAGCATTTGCTTAATTTCTCCATGGAAAGAATTACTCACTTTTAAAGACCTTCAGTAATAGAACCTGAGTGCTCAAGCTAAAACATCTAAATTAGAAAATAAGTGTTCTTTACAGAAGCTTTAGATTTGCCAAATTATTTCTATTGACTAGAAAAAAAAAAGTATTGACCAAATATAAGATAAAATGCTTTATGAGGCTTGTACATAAATTTTGAGCTTGTACATAAATCAAACAGAGTAGGATTTCACTTTATATTTAGGTTACACTTGTTAGAGTAGGTGTTATTAGACTTCTTAAACCTATTTACATGCCCAGTTGAGACAGAATTACACCCAAGACAAAATGTTTGACCATAAGCAAGTGATGGAAGAGGGAGATCCAGTATAATCCAAAACAAGAACAGTATTTAATATTGAATCTTTTGCAATATTTTAGGGGGATGAGGGAGTTTTGCAGTCAGAGAACTCAATTTCAGATTGTTTCACAGCCAGACCTAACATGTGACATTGATATACAATAGAGTTACCTAAAGATATCAGAGTTATTTCTGCTGATAAGAGGAGTAGAAGAGTCACCTCAGTCCCTGTAGTTGTCACTTTTGCTGGTCAGGTTTTTTTTTCTATGGAAATTTTTATTAGTGGAGTCCAAATACAGCCTTAAAACAAGCACATTGAAAGGCAAATAAACAGCAAATGAAGGCTATGTATTGGCATTTTCACCAAGTATTTGGTAGCAATTATTTTCAGGAGATACCAACTTTTAGCATTTTGCCATGTGTATTCAAAGATATATGTAACTCACGACAGTGATTTTATCAAAGAAATTGGGCTGTCAAGGTATGTTGGTTTCTCAGTAAGTTCACCTTGCTAAGTTTCCAAGCAGAATTTGTAATGAGACCTAAGCAGGGGGAAATTAGTTTATTTCTGTCAATCCCTTCTTTTCACAGTGAACTTTAAAATTCCCTAGTGGAAGTAGAACACAAGAAAAAAATTCTTCATATTCCTTAAAATGCTTTAAGYTATCAATAAACCACCAGAACATGAGTAGGCTGTTGATTACATAATCAAACTTGCAAGGTATGCATTAAATCTGTTTTAAAAAAGCCCTGTTCACTGACAAATTATAACAATTTTTTTTTTCCAAACATATAAAATGAAGAGTTTTGTCAGGAACCTAGTTAAGTTTCTACGCTGTAACATATAGTAATACAGTAGTTAGTTTTAGTAAACTGAAGTAATATAGTATCTGAGAAATGTCAGCTTTTTAAGGATACATCACACCAAAGCATAGCTGGAGAGTAGAAGTAATTTAGGGTAAAATATATTCTGATTACTAATGCGTGGCAAAGCTAACAAACAATGTTAAGCCTTTCATGTGATACATCACACAGTATCCATATGGCAATGCATGAATTATATTAGTGATTCCAAATAAGATTGAACTGATTATTACAGGCTAGTTAGATTTCTTTCTTCACATATTTTCCTAGCAATTGTTCTTGTGTTCTAAGAATGCAATGGTACCACCAGCTGGATTAAATGTTCTTGGTCTGCTGTTCCCAAGAGAATACACTTTATGTTTTTAATTAGATTATTTCAGGATCAGGATGCCCTAAAGCATTGAGATGGAGAACAAAGAGATGGAAATAAAACAAAGGTAKAACTATACACCATAAAAAAAATCAAAACACAAAACAAAACAGGGTGGGGAGAATGATCATCTTCTGATACTTAAGGAAAGTTTAGGTTAAGGTATGCTGAGTAGACAAAGTAGCCATAAGAAAGGTKTTATACAGCTACTCCTCCTCAAAGGAGGAGATTTTATTGAGCAAGGGTCTTAAAGAGAAGTCTAAGGTAGTTTTGAAAAACAGCAAAAGAGTTTTGTGGACTCTGCAGATTGCAGGTTGCAAATTATTCTATTTTGGTACAGAATTCCCATTGCCCTAGGAGCTCCACACACAGAACAGAACGGCTCCCTGGGCTCAAACATRGTCTTGCTCAATTTATTGTCTATGAAAAAGCATTTGTGAGAAGACCCTCAAAGTCTGTAATCTAAGAAGAATCAAACACACTTTTACTGCTGCAGCTTAGAATTTTTTTAAACATACTTTGTGCAATTCAAGTTGAAAATTGTAAGATGAGGCAGATGCAATTTAGTTCATTTCCCTTAAAAAGAACTCTAAAAGTAAAATATATTGCTTAAGCAGCAGGCACCTTTTCCTTTTCAAGCTGCTTCTTATGCCTCAAGCAGGATGCTTATAGTCTGAGCTTTTTTATTATGACAAAAAAAAAAAAAAATTAAAAAAAAATTCCGGAACAATGCCAGAGACTTCAGCAGCTGTGAGTCAAAACTAAATATCACATGGGTGGGATCGCCATAGTAACTAACTCAAATACATCAGAAACCAGTCAACACTTCAGTTTATCTTTCACCTGAAGTATAAGTTGTGATCACTTTCTCTATTAAAGTTTGCTCAAGAATATTAATAATAATATTATATTATTATTAATGATACAATTCTAATAATGTAATAGTCTCTCTGCTATAGGTATTTAATATTCCATAGATATAAATTATGTTGTACTGAGAAAGAAGAGAGGAGTTGGTGTCTGAAAATAAAAAGGCACAAAAAAGTGTCACAAGGTCCCTGCTTCACTTCATAAAAGGTTTAAATTTCTCTTTTGTTTGCGGAAGGAAATAGACCGCTCACGGCTTCTGATAATCAAGATGAGAAAACCAAACCAACCACCTTCAATGGGTCCTGGGAAAGCAATGAAATCAGAGCAGATGGCAAACACCACAGCTCTGGACCTTCTCATGGGACAATCTTTGATGCACGTTGGCTCTGTGAGCACCTGTAAGCAATGGTGTGCCCACCCAACCTGGAACCCCCTTCCCCAGTGCTCAGGACCCCATTTCAGCCCCCCAGGGCCCTCAGTCCCTGCTCTGGCAGCGTTGCAGCAGTAGTGGTCTCCACCCCATCTTTGCCCCCATCTTTTTTTGCCAAATTTCATCACTTACCACGTTGGGGGCTGTTGATGGACCAACCTACATGCGAGGGCATAGCCAGTGCTGGGACACCCTCAAGMCTGGCTGCCCAGCTCTGGGGAATTGCTGGTCTGTGCTGTTCCGCACAGACTCTGTCACAGAGAAGGTGAGCAACAGGGTGGATTACCATGTTCATCATGTAATTAATAATAATTCAGTGCAGAAATGGAAGATGGCTTTGTATGCAGGGTTTTTACTTGGTTTAATTTTGTTCAATGTTTTTACTAGTAATCTAGTGAATGCAATAAAAGGTATGATTATTAAAAATTTACTGGGCCTATCTAGGGGGAAGGACTACATGTTGGTTGGAAAAGAGCATTAGCATTGAAAAGGGTCATAATTGTATTTTACTAAAACTGGGATACAAATCGCTACAAAAAAAAAAAAGCGAAAGTATTTGTGCCTATTAAAAAACTGCAGGATGAAGAAAAGGATATGGAACATCAGTCCCTTGGAAAAGAATCTAAARGCAAGGGTGAAAGAGAGCTGCATTGAACCACATGCAGGTGTATTGTTACCGAGAAGAAGGTAATCAGCACACAGGAGTATACCTGGCAAGATACACGAACGAACATTTTCTGCTTCATCTGGCAGAGGAGAAGACTCAAGCTGGGGTGTGGCTACAACACAGGCAGCCTAAAGGAGAGCAGTGCAAATGACCAGAGGTTTACAAAACATGCTTTATGAGGAACGATTTAAAGTTGAAATTTCTTCCTTAGAAGACTTGAGGGACACCATGATCAAAAATCTTCAAGTATGAAAGTCCRTTGTAAAAAAGCGAGAAGGTATTCTGTGTCTGTAGAATAAATTGTGACAAGAAACAATGAAGCTGAAAATTTAAACTGTGAAAAGTTAAGAAAAACAGAGTGCTGAGTATTCTGTTTTGAGTCTCTCTGCCACTGAGGTCTTTAGAAATATGTTAGACAGCCATCTGTCAGCAATGATAACATGTATAGTTAATCTTGTCTTCAGGGATGGACTGCCTCTTAGAGACCCTTCCAACAGTTTTTTAACATAGCTATTGCCAAATCCCAGCAGATCTTTAATGGGAACATTGGCAAGATAATATGTACTGCAGTATCTGTAGAAGAAATACACTCCATCTAGAAATATGGTGTACTGAATTTTCAGATTAATTGCGTAGGACTCTGCATTTACCTCTTGATGTTGCTACATTTTGTGGGAAAAAAAAAAAAAACCACAACATATTATTGGTTTAAAATAGTAGCTTGTACTAAATTACCAGTGTAAGTTTTTCTGGAGAAACAGAAATTCAAGGACATTTGAAGGATAAAGAATGTCAGATAAAGTGTTTGCTACTGCTACAAAACCCCATTTGTTTGGAAGAATTTATTTGGAAGTTTCAAAGACAACTTCAATGACACATTGTGAAACCTAAAGAAGAAAGGTTGTAGCTACTCTATGCTGAATACAGCATTTTTGGGATGATGTTTATTTTTTTGAACAGTAAAGAAAGAAAGATTTGTGGAAGGCACAGTACTAGAAAACAAATTAAACTTTAAAAAATGAAAAGCATATAACACAGTGGAGCTGAGTGTCAGTTTTTTTGAAGAGACTGACCACTGAGAACTCTCTTTCCTTTTTACATCAAAGGCAAGAAGGCAGGTTGGATTCCTGTTTCTGCTCTTCTTCGGGCCCTCAGATGAGAGATTTGTTAAGTTCTGCAAAACAAAATACATATTTTGTTTGGTTTTTAATTTGTTGGGGGTGGGGGAGATGGTGTAGATAATACAGAACTGGAACTGGTTTTGGCATTTTTATGCCTGCTACACTGTGCCCTATTGTAGTTAAGCTCAAGGGAAGATTTCAACTTGAGAAGGCCTGTGTGAGTCCCCTACCAGCTAAATGTTTTAGAAGACTGTTTCCACCGCATTTAGCAAAGTGGTCTAATGTCAGAATGTAGAATAATGTAGAAATTTACCTAAGAGAAAATTTAGGTAAATTCCAAGAGGCTTTGGTGCCACGCCGAAGGACCAGAGAACYGGTTACTGTTTAACAGGCATTGGGCAATTTCACACAGATTTCTACATCAAAAAACAATTCACCCCAGGACTTGCAAAATTGCTTTGAAGGCGTTAGTTCCATCAGAAAGCACAGCTGCAAGAGCAGTGCACAACTGTAATGGTGCTTTATAAAGGGCAGAACTGTTGAAAACTCACACATGGGTGGGTCRTTGCAGCTAAAGAAGCAATGTTTTAAACAAAGGGATGGGACACTGGGCAGCAGTTATTCAGTGTGTCAAGAGTAATACCAAATGACAAAGCCTATAAGATTTAGGCATAAAGAGTGCAGAAGGAAGAGGTTGGGTTAAAAAAAGACAAAAGCRACAGCCCATGTGTAGGATAAATCTCATTGGAATCAGCAAGGTGGCACAGAGCCAACAGCAGGACTAAGAATGCTCTGGATACGTGCATCTGATCTGGACAGGTTGTGATTCCAGATGGCCAAAAGAAAAATCACATCCAGTTTCAACATTTTAAATGTTTAATTTTATTWAAAAGTCCTAACGGAGCTTTTCTGAGCAGGAAATGGCATGAACACTGCTATGYGCAGCTCCAGGTGGGAAAGAGTGCATTATTGTCATTTTTATTTTGAGCGAAGTCCTCCTGGTACGGAGCAGCTGCATGGTCCCTAGGCATCCCAAAAGGTGGCACTCCAACAGGATGTCTGGAAGCACGGCTGGCGTGTCCCAGAAGGGGCTGCTCAAACCAGCTCTGCACAGACGGCTGGGAAAGTGCAAGCTCCCATGTTGGTCACTAGYGTTCAGAGTGCCAGCTTGGACGCCAGTCTGTCAGAATTTCAGCTGCCTCCACAAAGGTATGAACTTTATACATAAGAGGAGTAGGCAGCCTGCAAGGGACCCAGAGGGGATGCTTTCCAAAATGATCTAAGGCATTGGAAAAAAAATTAAAATAAAAACGGTTTTTGTTATTGACATGGAAGTAAAGTTTGAAAAATGCAAAATATGAAAACACCTTCATAGGATATGTTTTCTAAAATCAATTTCCTACCATTCAGAGGAGGCACAACCCAGAGTGTACTAAATATTTAAATTAGCATCACGATCCTAAAAAATCCTTAGGGATTTCTTAAAGGAAAAGTTACTGAGAGAAACTTAGTTGGATTTCTTTTCTGATCCATTCCTTCCTACGCTCTCTAATCATATTCTTCTTCCTGTTAATTAAAGGCCAATATACTGCAGCTTAATAACTGTCCACGATTCACTGAMAAAGAGAATGAGCTGTCTTATTCTACGTAAAATCATCCATGAACCTCCATCCCATCATCCTTTATTTTTAGAAGCAGGTTTGACAGCTCCTCTTCTGGGCCTTGCTGGCAGCATGTTAGATCTTGCTCCTCTGTGCATTACACTTTGGACAACACCAGCACAGAGGATGCAGAGCACAGGGCATTCAAATGGAGCAGGGCAAAAAAAGGCTAAGGGTCCAGGCTATTAAATCTCACCAACTGGCCACATCTGCCTGAGGAGATTTCCAGAATTATCTTTAATTAGTGGTAACAATTCCGTTGTCAGAAAGAAGAGATGGATATGAGATTTGAAGCCCTTGGTCCCCAATGTGCTTTATAGCTGGCAGGTAGAGCACAAAACACATTTTCAAAAGCCAATAGCTACCTGTGGAAGGGCTTTGASTTCTCTCTTCACAAGACATGGCCATCAGGTGTCACAGAAAATAGCTTGGGAGTTTTAAGGCAGCAGGGAATACGGACTTCAGCTTTCTTGTTGAGATTTGCTTTAGCAGTTTTAGCRGTCTCAAATTAAGCAGGAGATGCCAGGAGATTATTGGATCTGATGAGGAGCATTTTTCTTACAGATAAAAACAGCATCTCTGTGTCTCTCWGTGACATAACTTTACATACCTGTTTTCATCTAAGCTACTCATTGGTAGTTCATTAAATAAAACCAAACTATCTGCACCACAGGTTAGAATATTCAGTGCCAATGCTGCATCAATATAAACCCACAGTACCCCGTTGAGTACATGGCTCAACCATTCAGTCATCTGCTGCTTTGACTGCATCACCTCAGTTACTTAAACATAAGCCATGAATGTCTTACTAGAAGCTCTTTTGCAACAAGTTGATTTCTAAATTAGCTTGTGGATCCATTAGACCCAGAGCTTTGTTTATATTAGAAATGCCAGAGAGGTTGTAATTTGCTGTTCTTTTTAGATATGAATACCATGGATTGCAAGATGAAGTGGAACAACACTGAACAATAAATGAAATTAGGGAACAGTTAACATCGATCAGTTCRTGTCTGTTGCCAAGGGCAATCTTGGTGAGCCTAATTTTAAATTCTATTGAACAAATTAATGTGTAATTTCCTTATCATGAACAGTGCCTGATCAGAAGAAGCTTCAAGAGGTAAGGAGTGCTAATGGAACTTGAAATTGGATCCTAGCCATGGCAATGAGCCTGGAGCTGAGCATCACCATTAATGGATGGTCTGTAAGTACAGCGTGAAGACACAGCACATTGGTCATAGACTCTTCTTCATTTCTTTATCAACATTTCTCATTTGCTGTATTTCTTTATCAACATTTCTTGTCTTTAGAGCATCTCTGCCTCCTTTCAAGATTTTTTTTGAATGCCATCAGAGTTATTTATTTTCTTCACCTCTGTGTCTTCCATTCCCTTGCCCTCTTCCTCTTTTGGTTTATTTTTAAAGGCACCTAAAATACACTTGAAGAATTTTAGGAATCAGCTGTGTCTATTTCTGTAGCAGCAGCAATCACAGCTGCAATTTTTGTGTAACCAGACAAGTATGTGTTCAGGCATGCACACAAACATACCCGACTGCTGAACTATCTTATTGTGCTTACTTGTGATTGGGTGAAGGAAACTGAGCAATGGGATGAAAGAGAAAGACGCTGTTAATTAGCACCTCTTGGTACTAAATCAAAAGAATTTTTGACTTCTTCAGAGAAGGTACATTTTTGATTACATTTTGTTGTGATGTTATTTTAAAAACGCTGTCTTTAATGTACATTAGACCAAATATCTTCTTTACTGGTAAATAATGTCATCCATCAGTATCAAAGTTGTTTTATATATGGTCATAACTGAGAAGCTGAGCGGTATTATTTTTCAGTAATTCATATTTACCATACTTTTTAATATATGTTTTAAACATAGTTCAGAGAGTGTGTTTAAATAGAATGTGACTTCTGTTCCATACAGAAAAGTATACAAATGAGCATTCATTCAGCTAAAAACAACCTTGAAAATTTCCTTAGCTTTGTTCATGACTGATCAAAACTATGCCTTCCCAATCCTTTTATTCTCTGCAAGTTAATTTCCTCGTTGTCTATTGTTGTCAGTAATTATTCCTTCAGTTTTCTTTCCAGGACCTTCTTTTCTGATACCTTAACTTCCAAGAGTTTTGCTTCATTAATAAACTATTCATATCCATATATTCTTGCTGACTACTCCAGGTCATGTTCTTGTAACTATTGTAAAGATTTCTTACTTTTGCACTTTGATTTCTCTCTAAGGTCCTGGCTGTTCTTAACGAATAAAAATTACAGTTATGATGATACGCTCTTCAGTTGTTTACAGATAATCACTCTTTAGGTTGAGTGAAAGAATCCAAAATTATTCAAGAGAAACATCTACACCCCTCTCCCCCCCCAGATAAATGGGATGTGCTCTTGAAAGCAAATATCTCATAGTTAGAGAAACTGAAAACCCCTGAGGCAGAACAGCACAGTTCTGCATGGAACAGACTCCCTGATCTCCCTGATGGAGTGGAAAGTACACTGAAAAAAAAAATTTGTGTAGACATTTGCTAGGCATSGAGGTTTATATTCCTGGTTTCCTAGAATTTCTAAAATAAACCATCTCTAGTTCAACAAACACCTCCTTAGATCACTCAGAAAATTTTGTATTCACAAAATCACAGAACATACTGAGTTGGAAGGGACCTGCATGGATCAAGTTCAGCTCCTGGCCATGCACAAGATCATCCCCAAAAGCCACAATATGTGCTGAAGAGCATTTTCTAAATGCTTCTTGAGCTCTGTCAGGTTTGGTTCTGTGACCCCTTCCCTGTGACCCTGTTCAGTGCCCAAACACCCTCAGGGGGAAAAACCTCTTTCTAATATCCAACCTAAACCTCCCCTGACACCACTTCAGACCATTCCCTCAGCTCCTGTCACTGTCACCACAGAGAAGAGATCAGTGCCTGCCCCTCCTGTCCCCCTCATGAGGAAGCTGTACCTGCAGTGAGGTCTCCCCTCAGTCTCCTCCAGGCTGAACAGACCCAGTGCCCTCAGCCGCTCCTCACACGGCTTCWCCTCAAGGCCCTGCACCATCCTCATTGCCCTCGTCTGGATACTCTCTAGTAATTTAATGACTTTCTTATATTGTGGCAACTAAAACTGCCCCCAGCACTGGAGGTGAGGCCGCCCCAGCCCAGAGCAGAGCGGGACAATCCCTCCCTTGCCCGGCTGGCGATGCTGTGCCTGATGCCCCCAGGACAGGGTTGTCCCTCCTGGCCCAGGGCACTGCTGGCTCCTGTTCAGCTTTCTGTCACCCAGGACCCCCAGGTTCCTTTCTGTGGCTCTGCTGTCCATCACCTCATTCCCCAGTCTGTCCGTATCTTCAGGGTTACCCCATCCCAGGTGCAGAATCAAATACATTTTCCCTTCTTGAATTCCATCTGTTGGTGATTGCCCATCCCTCTGATTTGTCCAGGTCTCTCTGCAGGGCCTCCCTGCCTTCCAGCGAGTCAACAGCTCCTCCCATTTTTGTATCCTCTGCAGACTCGCCCTGTACCTCTCCAGTCCTGGATCGCAGTCATTCATGAAGGTGTTGCAGTGCACAGGATCAAGGATGGAGCCCTGTGGAACCCCACGAGTGACAGGCCACCAGTCTGATGTCACCCCATTGATCACAGCGCTTTGTGCCTGGCCCATGATCCAGCTCTCATCCCTCCCATGATGTGTTTATCCAGCTGAATGCTGGACATTTTGTCCAAAAGGATGCYGTGAGAGACAGTACTAACAGCTTTACTGAAATCCAGAAATATTACAACAGCTGGCTTCCTGTGATCAGCTAGGTGAGCTACTTTGCCATAAAACAAAACCAGGCTTCATGCAGGACTTTCCTTGCATGAAGCCACACTGGGCTGTGACCAGTTACTATGTTGACTGGATAAGGTAAACATTAAAGTCTTAATGAAATCTAGAACAAGGTTGGAATTCAAGCAAAACTCCAATTTACTGGAAGCAACCAATAGCCAGAATACTAAAGAAGGAATAATAACTTGAGCTAATGAACTATTTTTTTTCCTACCTTTCCTGCCAAATTAAATGCAAGTGAATATTCTACAMCCCACTCAAACAGAGAAATTAATAAATATTCCCCCTGCATAAGAATTCAAATTGCAATTTATTATGGATTCCTGAAATTTCTCTAASAACTTTGCACACATTTCACAACAATTTGTGAAACAATTAAAGACAAGTATAATTTTTTTTTCTCCACTAATACTTATAATAAATAGTAGTGGGCAAAATTTCATATACCTACTGTATGTATTTGTGGAAATTCGCAGTGCACAGATTTGCTGTTTCTTTCCACCATCACAGCCTTTGCTATCGTGTTGAGGTTATGAGATGATTTGATGAAGCAGGYTGATCCTTGTTAGCAGTAGTAGAATTAATGCAGGAATATTGATGACAAAATACTATTCCAATATTGCCAGAACAAAGCCTTATATACCTACAATGTGGGCCTTTTAACAGTTTGGCTTCTATTTTTCTCACATTCCTCATGCTTGGCAGTATACACTAGGCATCTCATCAGCATGGCATGACTTGGCAGTGCTTGATTCTTGCTGAGGGAGGACAAATTCTAGAAGCTTCCTCAGTGGTTATGCTTCAGGGGGTTCAGGATGACATTTCAGTGGGCCTTTCCATTTGCCGTATTGGCAGCAGGGATTTTTTCATTATTTCTCAGCAATGTAAACATTGCACAAATGAGGAGCCACAGAGTGAGGAAAGGACCTGCCCATYGGATTGGTCCAAGACAAAACCACTTGCTGAGGAGCAATCCTGACATGGTCAACAAAGAGGTAAGTTCAACTTCTCTATTTGTATTTTTTTCTTGCTGCCAAATTCTGGGATCTGCTTCAGAGAAAGGTTGGCTTTTTACACACAGATTGAGTTGAAGCAGCAGGAAACATATTGCTTTCTGCCTAAAAGGATTTACAGCTAATTGGAAAATAACTTTCCAAAGAAATTTCAAATCAGCAAAACTTTGCTTTCACAAACGCTCATGAAGAACATGTTTATGTACCACARGGCCATCACTAATCATAGTAAAAATTCTATATTTGATCTCACTGAAATGTAAATATTCAGAATAAAACATTCCCAAGTCCATGCTTAGGAAACTCTACACAACAAAGCTATTAYTCAGCATCTGTCATTACTTTACTGGTTAATTTAAGTAAAAGGAAGAAATGCTGTTTGCAGATGACTGATCAGTTTGGAACCAAARCTTGCCACCTCTCCTGTATCAACAAGTCGCAGTAATTTCAACCACACAAATTCTACACTCAGACTGAAAAAAAAAAAAAGCTACTAAAGCACTGGCTCCTCAAAGAGGGACAGGATTATAAAGACTTGAAGTGTCCAGAATTTGTTAGATTCAATTTTCCATATGATGTAAACAATTACATACCAATAATGGGATTTCCAGGCACCACAACTTGGAGAAGCTGCTACTTACAGTAATTAATTGAAAATGCTGAGGACGCAGGTGGGACTAAAACTTGTTATTTACCAGGATCAGAGCAAAAAAAAATACTCTAGTTGCTAACTCAACCATCAGAAATAGCAATCCATTCTTGGAGTGTGGTGTTTTAACGGGCATCCAAAGAAAACAGCAGCATTATTTCTTTCAGCATTCCTGTAATATGTTGGATGCCCAGCTCAGTATCTTCTCTAGCTGCCTAACTTGGAAGTGTAGTTATGTAAACCACTTCCCCATATTACTCAATCTTAAGTTATTTTGAGATGRCACACTTGGATAGTTTCTCTTTAGAGAAAATATTTCATCACTTTATTTATCCACAAGAATTGCAACCCACATCTGCTATTAGCCTTTGCAGTTCCCCACTGACCCTTTAAATTGCAAAACAGTAAGATATTTCTGAACAATGAAAATATAGCGACAGAGCCTGCAGGTGAAACAGTTTAAATCCTTACACAGAGGACACACAGTCCTGCTCTAAGCAGCTCACCCCCATTAGCTTTGTATGTGCCCAGCATTACAAGGTTGGGAAGTYAAATTTGGCAGGTTAAGATTACCCAGCAACTGAGCAGATATGTTAATAATTTCAGCAGGAGGGTTGCAAGTTAAAGCACTTTTAGAAATAAAATATTAGAACCTTTGGGTCCTATGGACTTATTAAAATATCCTCATTGAGGGGCTTTAACTGATTGGCCAGCATTCCTCCTCTGAGGACCCAGGCATCTGACCAGAAGTGCATGATTCCACCCATCACTACAGGAATCCTCATATTCTGGTTGAAAAGAAGATAAATGTTATAGAACTCAACAAAATGGCAATTCTTTTCATTTTATGCTGTTTCTAATTCCCAGCACTACTGTCTGAACATTACAAAAGAAATCATCAGAGATGATCAAATCCTTGCTGTGTGTTCTTCAAATATGGAAAACCCAACTGAGAAATTTTCCCCACAAGATAAAACATACTAAGCAATTGTTAATTTGCTGGCTTTGGCCAGTTCTTCTGTCATTTCCAAGGCCTTGACTGTATGAATTTGATTCCTGGAGAAGAATTGTTCATCATTTTCTTTCATTTTGCAGCTGATTCCCATACATGTACATAGTGATGCAGTTCCTCAAAAATTGTCTTTTGATGTGTATAATAGTTAATGAGTTCTCAAATGAAAACACAGGTGCTTTAACCAAAGAGTTTAACAAATGTTTTTAATTATGGGAACTGGATTCAGTGCAGTCAAAAACTGTGACCTTTGGTTTTGGCCCTGAGAGTCTCGTAACAATGGAAATGTCCCAGCAATGGCAGCAAACAAGGGTCAGCTTTGTGAAAGATCCCTATCAGCAGCTGCTGTCAACAAGTCAAGGCAGAATTAAATACAGCAGCTAGAGTTTAGACTTGGTCTGACCTTGTACTCCTAGCTACATGGTCCCAGATTTAAACAAAATTGGTTACACCAACATTAAATCATCAATGGGTTCCTTGTAAGCAGGACAGTCATTCATGCAAGCAGGAATAAAATGTGCTACTTACTAAGGTTTCCCTAACAGTTTAATTGGAAGAAAATTCAAACTAAAACTTCATAATGAGGTGAATTTTAAGTTCATATATATGCCATGATTCAAATTTACATCTCATAGTCTTTTCTAAGGTGAAGTTTAGATTGGGTGTATTTTTAGTATGTATCAGGCAGTGCTTGACAGAARGTGCCATGATGGAGGTGGACATTAAAAGATTGTTTATTATGAAGTGTTCATTTTATTGGATGGAAAAGCTTTATAGTCTTCTGGCAGTGAGGTAGTAACGGAACTAAACCTTCTGGAAGGGATGGAAGTACAGCAACACAAGCTTAATGGAGCAAATTCAAGTATTTTTATCTTGAGGTAAATTTGGTTGAAGCCTGGGAAAAGTAGGACAATCCTTCAGAAGGTCAGAAGTTTGTAACATATCATTATTTGACATAGATTTGAATGCAAAAAGGTTCCTCCCTCAGAAGAATAAGAGCTCCTGGTTCCAGTCTGTCCTAGGACAGGACAAATGCCAGCATGTGCCTTCCTGGCAGTTGTTGTACCACATTGGTTCTTATGAGCCCGATGGTTTCAGTGCAAGCAGAGCTTTGGAAATGCAACACCTGGACTTCCAAAAGCACCAAAGCTTCCAGTGCTTGGRAGGGTCTGAGTGTGTTTACAAACTCTGGGGAATTTCAGACTGCTTCTCTGTAGATGCCAGAATCCCACTCTCCCCAGCTCCTGGGTGAGCCCCTGGGGTGTGGGGGCAGCAATCAGTGGGGTGCACAGACGGGGCTCAGGTACTGCAACTGCTGTGTTTAACCTCGGTGGGTGACCCAGGGAAATTCTTCTTTGTTTGAAGCTCTGTACTGACTTCSTGCTTGACCCTGAGTGACATTTGTTTAACCTCTGTATGACTGAATTTCCCTGACTGTAGTGTGACTATACAATAATACTTCCCCAGCATTTAAGACTTGTGCATACAAATCTCTGGAGCATGTGGAATAATTTCATTAWTATTATTATAGCCATTTTTCAAATTTGGAAACCTGATAACCCCCTCATCTGTGTTATCTTTTGTGGACATATGTGTTCTATTTAACCTGTGTCCTGAAGCAGCCCTATCATTTGAYGATGTTTGCTTAACCAACCATTTCTTTATTTTAAATTTATGTGTGTAAACTCCTACAATTTCTTGATGCTWGAAATACTAGCTTCATTTCTATTCTCATGTCATACATTACAACATTTTTTTTGCTAATTCATACATCATTGTCAGTAAATGTATTTGACACACRATACCTTGATGTATTTTAAAAAGATATTATCTAGAAATGTAGTAAAAAAAAACCTAGATTTGACAAAAGGGGAAGCACTGCAAATTAACTCTAAGGGATTTCAAGTTCTTTCAATTCTCTCTAGGGTAAAAAAAGAGCGATGAGGATGTTCTGCATCAATATGAAGATGTTCAACACACAAAATCGGAGTCCTTACACAGGATTCAGGCTTAGACCGGAAGAAGATTGCATTTTGAGTTTTGCAACAGTATTACAAATTTCCCACATGGAAATCATTGAAAATAAATAAATATCGAAATAATAGCAAACATGTTGAAAATGGCAAAGATGCAGATATCTTTTCTTTCAAACATCAGTTACCAAGTTTACATGCAGCAGTGTCAGTACTAGGTGAACAGTCCTTCGTACTCTTTGGAAGAATTCAGTCCTTTGACCCTTAATCAAGAAGGTATTTGTTCTCAATTATGATGAGATAAGCTGTGCCAAACTCATTCAATATAGTAATAACAGATACTAAAATGTAAACATGCACATCAGTAGATATTTGCTTGGTTTTCTCCTCAAAACACCACCTTCATTTGGCAGAAATAATTTTGCAACAATGTTTTGAAAAAGTGGCCCAAAACTTTGTAATTGAAATGTTTGCTATCTCTCGGTACATATTAGAGCTTTATGTATGCCTATATGAAATAATCRGAATTTTTGAGAATTCTGTGCTTTACTCATGCACCAAAAAATAACCAGRAGACAGTGATAGTGAATCTGTGGTCACTCATCATCATGGTAGAAGATTAGTAGATGGGTTTCTAAAGGTTTTGTATGAGGATCTGTTTAAAACATGT
The DNA here is from genome assembly GCF_030028575.1 of Malurus melanocephalus. NCBI lineage: Eukaryota > Metazoa > Chordata > Aves > Passeriformes > Maluridae > Malurus > Malurus melanocephalus. The sequence goes on from NW_026623238.1 coordinate 1,610,697, forward strand.
ACAATGATTGTTTAATATGCTTACAATTATCTACAAACTGTAAAATGAATAAAAAAGTTAAAGAAATGTGTCAGTAACTCAAATCATAGTCACCTTTAGTTAAATCAGGAGAGGCCAGAATAGAACACAAAAAGGAATGAATCAAGTTATAAAAATAGACAACACAATGGCAGAAAACATCCCTGTTGATAACTGGAGAGCCACTTGAAGAATATATAGTGTTGTAAATAATGTTACATGTATAATCTAGTCTTGAATAAGGGGTTAAAGGAGCATTCCGTGTTATTGATTCATAATGCACAAACACAGATTGCTCAAATGTCTTATGGAAAAGGGAGAAAGGAAATGTTACGTAGTGCTCACCATGAACTTTCCRTGTACAGCTCTTCTGAAAGGAAGCAAATAAGCTCCTGAAGTGCATAAAAAATGGGAAGGTAAATAACACCAAAAATGTCTTTTCTGTTGTCACTGATACTTCTTGCTTTAGACTGCTATCTTATCAGAGAAAGCATACTGCAAAAATAGGTTTAGTGAAGATAGATAAGGACAAGTTATTGGTATGGGAAAATATCTCTACTTCAAAGACTAAAAGATTATTATGCTAAATGATTAAAGGGGAGCGTGATAAAAGTGCATGAAATAAGATTGAATTGAGAAAGTAGACTTTACAGGAAATCACCCTTCAACACACTGAAAGTAAACGTTTCTGAAGCAATAAACATAATTTCTATCTGATTTGTGATTACATAAGGGAAGTTATTTCCAGAGCATGGCTTTGACTATTGAAACTGAGAAAGCATGGAAGTGTTTGGATGAACAAGTGATGAATGGTATAGTGATAGAGCTTGGGCCTATTCACTCTCACATTTCAGGTTTTCTTTTTTTCTGTGATATTTAGTGKTTGATTCAGTCACCTGGCTCTAAGCATGTGCATGCCCTTAGTAAAATTTGAGATTCTTCAGGATTCGCTATGTCATATTGGCCACAGGATGAGGTCTCAGTTACAGTGTGGAGGCTCAGATCACTCTAGACACTCCAGACACCTACAGACCTTAAGATCTTAAGTCACTATCATGATTTACAGCAGCCACTTGTCCACTGTAGTGTGAAAGATCACAAGTTTCTACTGAATATTTCCACAAGAATGRACAACTTGGTGAATAAAAAACATTCATAGTAAACATCAAAAATAAAATGACTGAAAACCAGCCTGTACTCAAATCATTATGTACCACAATATACTCATCAGAGAACCCAGATTCTGTAAGACGAAACCCAAAGGAACAGAAAGATACAAATTGTTCAGTTCTCTGCTTGGTCACCTCTATCTACCTTACATTATGTAAGGTCATGGATCTATGAAGGTTAATGATAAACCTACTGCCTGCTGGCTTGCAGGTCTATAAGATTACATCAGGTACCTGATAATTATTTTCTGAATGCGCTTCTAGGAAAAGCTATTAAGTTCAGGCCTGAGGGGGCATATTCTGTTCACTTCAAACCATTCTCTTTATGAATGAATTTCTTCCCTAAGTTCTGTTTAACTACTATAAACCTGTAAGGACCAGTTCATCTCATTTTCCAATGAAGGTGATGCTGAAAAAGAGGGGAATGGMAAAGAAGGGTTTACCTCAGTATGAAAATCTGATTTCTGCCTAACAAACAAAGAAAATATCATACTTATTTAGAATATAAGCATACTCATCAGGATAATAAATGCACTACTTTGGGAATGTTATATTTGTATGTATAAAAGAAGACTGGTTTTATTTGAAGAAAATACCTCATTACTTTAACTATTTTAATTAAAAACCCAAGAGGTCCTACATCCTAAGGAAAACAAATAGTGGCATTCATCATAAACAACAGAAATATTTGAAGTTTGCAAGAGCATAAACAGTTTTCCTTTAAATTGGTAAGTTTTTCCCAAACCTTCTGTCATGTATAGAAGAAGGTTTAATGGCCATGTTACCTGAAAATGCACATCTATAATGGGGAAACAGACAACTTGTGTAGCGTCTGTTCTGAGGTAATTTTCTATCCCATTGTCATTAAGTAGAAGATGAATCCTTTAATTATACTTTAAAATTCAGTCATGCTGTTATCCCACTAGTTAATTCAATTAAAATGAACCCTTGTTAATTCAATCAAAAGGAATCAAACCAACTCTTGAACTGCTTTTCTTCCTTTTGTTTTCCTTTTGGAGGAGATCTGAGGCGATAAAGGGAAGAAGCATAAACTAAAACCAGAGTTCTTTYCCCTGGACCCTGACAACATGCACATACAGCAGCTCACTGTGGGAAGGGGCCCTTCACTATTTCAGTAGCTTTTCCATAAGCTCAGAGTTTTGACTGTCACCCCCTTGTCCATGTGCAAGYAATAAGGATATCATCAAATTTTTAGATTTAAATTAAAAATGGTGATGGGAATGGGGGGTGATTTATTTTATATGACATGCATTTTTGTTTATGCATTCATGAAGGCCATGTCTGCGAGATCTGTAACGCCAGCTTGCACACACTGCACAAATATGAATAAATGAATAATTGTTTTGATAATATTAAACAGCATGTGTGAAGTAGCAGAGCAACATCTGTTATTAACGGTATAAACAAAAGGAGTTTTTACTGATTGCGCGTCATTCTGCATACGGGAACAATGTAATAGGCCCAATTTGGTAACTCGCTGCAGACAGCAGGAGGGATTGTGTAGGCCTGCTGTGAAAAACAGGAACAAGATTAGAGCAACAGTTCTTTCAAATGTGGAGAGCAAAAGAGCTCTATAAAATGCTAGAGGAGGAAAGTATAAAATGTATACTGAATTGCTTGAGCTCATAGAAACCATTTCTCTTTTGGTGTGTTATCATCTTCCCTTTACTTTTTCCTGTGTCCTGCAGTGAGCTGAATAGCAGTAGTAAGTAACCTGGATTTCAGAGGAATCTGTCAATGTTAAATACTTTTAGGCATCATCTAAGGTAATAACCATATAGTTATAATATCCTTTATGACACCAGGAACCAGGAAGGATAAAAACCAGTATTTCCTGTTCTAAATACATTAATAAATCTTGATTCAAAGAATGATAATGTGTACTGGAGATTACTCAAAAAGCAGAAAATTAGGATGTGGTTTTTAGCTATATAGTAGAGCAGAAATAGTATCTCACTGCTGCTTAGAGAAGTTGTRTGACTCACCACAACTGCCACTGTCCTCACTGAGGCCATCCTGGGCACTCTTTTGATCYCAAAATCAACTGTTTCAAGAAAATAAGCCAACAGAAAAGACACCTCTATGGTTACTTTTCAGTTGGTTAAGATCTGAGCTGCTTTTTTTATGGGGAGGGATGAACACAAGAACCAATAAAGAGAAGTCAATGAAGCACACAGATGAAGTTGCCTGTTCTGGATGCTGTTTGTTATATAATGAACTAATAATGAAATTGAACCTTCAGTCCACCAAAGTGATTTATAAATCAGTGCATCACAGTGTCTGTCTGGATATTTCCTCTTTGATTTTGCTGCATTAGCACTCTTTGGTAACCACTTTTGCATGATTATTTATTTCTAACTATGGATTGGAAGCCCCTTGGTGTCTCTGAAATAAACCCTGTTCTGAATTCATGCATAAGCTCCTCACTCACCCCTGCCCAGTTGCAATTTCTTTACCTGACTTGTCTACAGCTACCTTGTCACTTTATTTCTATTGTATATCTAAAACCAGGCACAAAATGAAATCTCCTTAACTAAACATATCAAATGGCTGCCCTTGAACACCTTTCTGATAAATTACAGTGGAACATCAAGCAGCAAAGTCCTTGGGAAAAAGAGTAATACAGCTCTGTAAAAATTGGGGGCTTTGCCTCCTCTGCCATGGCCAGCTTTGCCTCCCTCCATTTCTGAGTATTCTGCTCTTTTTATCCCAGCTCTTGATGACATGGGCTCTCAGTCCTGAGCYTGCCTTCTTTAGAATGCAACCATGAATGGGCTTTCAGTTGCATAGTGTGTTTAAGACAAGTAAATGCTCGTGTTCTCTGACTTGTACAAGTCTTTGCTTTCATTCAGATATCTAGTTGTTTAGATACATCTAGTTGTTTAGGTTTCTTCAAACATGCATAGAAATGTAAATGTGTCTTTCAATTATTTCATGTATAACAGAATCTTGGAAATTTGYTGTATTTTCACTTCTGAAGAAGGCAAAAAAATTGCATTCCAACCCACCATTTGTCTTTTCATTTAACTTTTTAATTATTTGTGTACAAAACTGGGAGCATCATACTGAGCGCATGACACCACTGTAAATATAAGCAAGCTTTTCTAGTGAACATTCTGACAATTGTAGTAAACTGAGAAGCGCAAGTCTTGCATGGGTATGAATATGAATGCTTTCTTTTATTTCTTCTTGATGAGCCAGAGTGGTTTCTAGAGAAAGGTATAGGACATCTTCATGAATATTCCAGTATGGTAAACATAACCATTGAAAGATTTAGCAATCTACAGGAGGGATACCTTCAATAATTATCTGGTAATATTTTACCCGAATCATCAGTGAATCTCAGAAATCTTCCTAGGACAGACATAAGTAAACATTTTCATTTACTGCCTAATCCAGCATTCAGTACAGAACTGACAGGTCAAACAGAAATCATACAGCATGTAGGATGGGGAGAGCTATCTCATGCTTGAAGCAAATCCAAAAGTGTTTGAAAGAAGAGTGGGGGTGAAAGAAGGATGTTTGTTATTTTGTAAGCAATTAAAACCTGACTCTACCTGGTGCCAAAAGGACAGAGTGGTAAATCTTTTACTGTCAGTCAGAATTAAGCAAGYATGTACCATGGGAGGATTTTTAAATTATCACAGCAGGTTTTTGTTCTAGTCTTGCCTATTGATTGTTAATACACCTTATCTCTCAAAGATTCACTACTAGAACCAATACTCTGTATTCTACTCCATCCATTCCACAGCAAATAAAAACTACAACACCATAGGGAGATCCCAAAATCCCCAGAGATACCAAGGAGAGAACTTCTTTGTAACAACAGAAGAAATGGAAAATCCAGCCTCTAGCTTTTCAGAATTTCATTCACACCCTTCAAAGCAGGGTTTTCATGCAGCTTCTAAGGACCTTAGAGGCAATGAATCAGGACCAGTGATAGCATACATAAATTTTGTAGAATGTAAAAATCAAAATGACACTGCTCTCTCTGCTTTCTGAAATCAGGATRCCAGACAATCTGTGTAGATAAAAAAGTGTATTTTGGTCTTACTAAAAAGAAGCATCTTTGTTTCCGAGAAAATCAGTACAATCCCACTGATCATTCTCCTCTCCTAACATGAAGGAGAAATGTAAGGTATCCCTTGATGCATTCATTTCTGTGTCATTAAATGTCTTTGCAGGTCATAGAGTCATGTCCACTTTGGAAACTACCATGGAAAAGATGGTATTTTGACATCTGAGATGAGTGACACAATTATTTTCACTAGTATGTGTCATAATCCAGGGAATAATTCATTGCTGCAACAATTCTGGTACATCTTAATACACAAGTTGATCCTTAAAAATAACTGGTACAAAGTAAATATTGCTTCAGAAAGGAGTCACAATCCAGACTTTTTAGTCAGAATAATATTAAAATAAAGGGATAAATAAATAGAATATGAATTGTGAAATCAAATACAAATTCACTCAGAGAGTACTTTCAAGATCCAGTATCCAGAAAGAGGATTTTTCAGATAAAGCACCAAATGCAAGAATAAAGCACCATTATTTTCATGCAGGTTTTAAGAAATATATTTGGTCTACTATTGCATGAAAACAATTACAGCATTTTCACGGACACAAATATCTGTGACCTGATTTGCATAAAAGAGAAGGAAACCAGGAGTTGTTATGGCAGCAAAGAGCAGGAGCATGGTTGCAAATCTTTCTTCCATCCTATGTTAATTAAATGTACCACAGTGTGTGAAGTAGCTCTCAACAAACTTGTATTTTAAAATTCTTSAGTGTAATTGAAAAACTGACTGCAAAGAATGCAAACGGCTGCTGGACAGATCAAAAAGCACATGAAGAGTTATTTAGCAGGTTTGCTAATGGAAAGATAATGGCTTTTGTGAAGATGATGGAACAAAAATAAAACAGCAGACCTAAGGATAAATTAAAAGATGGAAAAGGGCCTTGTAAAATGAAGCAGTAACACAAATCCATTAGCTGCAAACACTGGGTAATATTAATCCTGTAAATGGTACTCCACGTCCATTTTACACATCATCCTGGGTGAAAGGTGGTAGCTTGTAGCAGAAAATAGGTGCTCTTTTATTTTAATGGTCTTGACTAAGGCTGTTGGCCATATTGACAGCTGTGCCCAGYAGCAGCTGGTAGCTAGCCAAAGTTTTTTAATGTTTATAACAATGAATAATTGACTTGCATGGTTAAGAACAAAATTTTTTTTAGTGAGTATCAAGAATAAATATTCTAAAATGTTGGAAAAATATAAATTGAAAGGTATTTTGTAATAAAAATGAAGTTTTATTGAATGAAAAAAAAAAGGATGATCCCAACTTTCCACACTGCATAGTCAGAATCATTAATCATTAATCATATGTTCACTCAGAATCATAACGTGAAGTTAAAAAAGGTAAGGAAACATTAAATATTTTATTTACATTATTATTATTATTATTATTATTATTATTATTATTATTATTATTATTATTATTATTATTATTATTATTGAGGGAAATGCAAAGAAAGAGGACATGGGTCCTAATCTGGCTCCCAGATGTTTTCTGTAAGAAGTGATCTGAATCAATAGTTTGTTAAAAACATGCTTAAGAAACACTATTGAAGACAGAAGAGTCCATTACTTTATTATGAAATGTTATGGGGCCAAGTATTTGTTCTTCAATCAATAAAGTGAATCTTGGGAAATGAACTCTGTTCCTTCCTTCCTTCCTTCCTTCCTTCCTTCCTTCCTTCCTTCCTTCCTTCCTTCCTTCCTTCCTTCCTTCCTTCCTTCCTTCCTTCCTTCCTTC
>NW_026623238.1:1617884-1619455 GCF_030028575.1 Malurus melanocephalus
ATTATAGCAGCATTAAAAAAAAAAAAAAAAAAAAAAAAAAAAAAAAAAAAAAAACCGAAAAAACCTACTCCACCACTACCACATTTAAAAGGGATAAACTGAAAAACCTTGACCGGTTCTGCCTTTTCAACAAAAATACCTAGTACTGATGGTTCAAAAGAGGACTTAAAATGCAGCATTTCACTTTAATGCAGCATTTCACTTGAGTTCGGTCCAGTAGACAGGGTATTATCAGATTTTARAACCTGCTGTGTTCTTTCAGTTTCTGAAATGCATATAAGAGGTCACCAACTGGTTTTATTTTGATAGACAGTAGTAGTCAAAAACTTTAACCCATGAGGGAAGAAACCRTATTTTGTGCACTGTATTCTGTAATGCTGCCAAGAAGCAAATTATTTCTGCAAAATCTCAGAAAAGYTTTCTGCTATTTCTTTTTGTGGAAGAACGTCTCATCCACCTGATTCATAAAAGGTCCTGGAGAAAAGGAACTGGATATTGAGGAGCCCCCTCTGTAAGAGAGGGGTTCAGTATTCAGTAGGATGAATTTCTCACTGGAGCTGACAATGTACCAACCACTTGGCACACTGACAGTTTCYAATTCCTGTTTTTTCAAAAGCCTTTTTAGACAGTTGCCTCTCCACAGGTTGACTTTTATGTTCATACATAGACCATCTTAATTGATTAACATTGCATTTGGATGATCTGCCAAATCCATGTCTTTGGGAAGACTCACTATGCCAGAAAAACATGTCTCTCTTCATTGTTCCTAGATCCCAGTCAGTAATTTAGAGAAGCACATCTTCAGGAAAGTCCTGTTTTGTCCCCTAGTTTGATTCACTATAAGCTGTAAARTCTGGTTTTACATTGATAACTCATTACACTCTTTCATGGTGTACAAAACAACTATTTCATGTTGAAAAATTCAAGAAATAGAAATAGGTGAAAACAGCTGGATTACTTGGCAATTTCAATATGTTTTAGGGCATGTCATTGCATGAAGTCAGAAATATAATATCTTGGCAATATCTTATCCAGTCTTCAAAGGAAGTTTGATGAAAGAAGCTTTTCTGTAAATGAAAGATAAAACAAGGGCTGGAAAAAGAAATAATCTGGTTCTCTTTAAAGAGACTCTTTACTGTGATGAGGAAAGGAAATCTCGACAAAAATGAAAATAGATCTTATAGTGTTAAAAGATTATCATTATGAAACTAATTTCTAGAGAACAGAATTATTCTGTCAAAAACTATCATATAAATGACTTCGAATTAAATGAAACATCAGCAGAAATTGCCCTGAGTTTCACAAAACTGATTTTGTGCTATTTCATAACACTTTTTCATGCTCAGACAAGTTAACAAAGAAAACTGCTTATCCAGTGATGGCCAGCCACAGATACCTGATGTGCTATTGTAGAGCTGCCAACAGTTCCAGAATTCTTCTCTAAAACATCACCTGGGTTTTCTATGTTGTCAAGCTCTGACATGCAAAGGCACTGTAAGTGCTTTGGGTAATGAAGTTTCTAATCATGGCTCTGAAAATGCCATAAGTCTCTAAATTTTAATGCACAGTGG
>NW_026623238.1:1619509-1670068 GCF_030028575.1 Malurus melanocephalus
AAAAAAAAAACCAGAGAATTTTCTCCTTTATAAAGTTGGAAAGTTAAATGATAAGCAAGGATCCAAGGGAAACAAAGGTTTAAGAGTTCTGCAGGGACCAGAATAGCGCATTTTTCTGAAAATATATATATATATACTCTTAGATCTTTGTGCTATAGGAATCAACTTACTAGCAAAATTCAAGTTTTGACCATTGAAGGCTTCCAATTGCAAGTGCATCAAATGGCACAGCTTTCCTGGACTACTTTAGTCTGTATCCATTTAAATATTTCTCCATTTCTGCAGGAGAATCATGGCCTGTAAATAAAATATGCTGTTATTCAGAGAAAATTAAAGAGCTTCTCTGTATGGAGACATGAAACGTCACATTCCCAAGTGTGGACACAGAATAATTTCAGCGTTACGGTTTCATACAGGTTTCTTGAAAGAGTAAGGAATAGCATCTATCTTAGTATATATATTCTCCAAAATTTAGACCCCTCGACCAAGCCACTTGTCCAGGTCACTTCTCTGCCATCACTGGGGAGACAATCACAGGAGGAAAGGAATTCTTCCATTTGTCTTTCTCCATTACTTAGTCAAGAGGTCTGAAAGAGCARCAAAGACAAGATGACAAATGGTAGATGAGCTAATCCTCCCCCTATGGGACTAATAACAATGTGCTCTRACAGTGTTGAGAAAAGGGTCCCTTGGTGAAAATCTGGAGTCAGGTTTTCTTTCCCTAGGGAACCTCCTGTCTATTCTTAATGACAGAGAACACTCTGGTTGCTGTCTATTGTCTTCCTCCTGAGTACACAAAAAGGTTATGTGCAYGTTATAAAGCTCCAGAAGGAATGGATCCTCTGAAATGTGATGGCTTTTATGGCATCGTGTTGTTGCTGCTGCTTCCCATCTTCAGGTGTGCCATTCATTTCAGATCACAGAGGACTTTGCTCCACCCTGTGTGACAAAACACAGGGATACAAAAGAAATGTCACTAACACTAAAATTTACAGTGTCAAGAACCAGTACTTACTGTTACTAATAGTTACCATGGCTTTGGTTTGACACATAATACCCCATTTCAGAGGAATTCAAATAGATCCTAACACTTTTGCCAAAAGCATGATTTTTTAAACTGTCAAAGCAAGATATTTATTCATTCCAGTATCTGCCACCTGAATCCATCACTTTGTTTCAAACTAGAATGCTCACCCAGGACTTTCATGTGATTTCCACAGGAAGTTTTCTTTGTGCTTAAAGAGATGCAATTTTAAAAAGCTGAATTTTGTGTTTAAAGTTTTCTTATAGTTAGCTTCATGCTCTCTTYATTGGTAGAATAACTGAAGTTATGTAAGAACACAGCTTATAGGATCTAAATTATTAAAAAAAAAAAAACCACCTGAAGAATACTTCAGGACAAATAGTAAAATAGAGGTAATCCTCAGATGTATATGTATTGAAAAACTGATTTGTATAAAGCAAGTCCTCAATTGATTTTATTAACTTCACACCTTTCTTTCCTGATARCTCTGGTAGACATTCATAAAAATTTGGAATTTTTACATTGTGTGTACATMTTATTTGATATTTGAACATCCAGAACTTGCATTTTCAAGTCAGTCTAATAGGCAAAAAACAACTGGAAGCTCACTGTAAATGAGATGTGGAGGGCCTATTTCTACTCATGACAGAAGGCAGGTAAGGAATAGAAATTTAAAACAAAAATATTGCTCAGGTCAAACTCAGGCATGTCCATTTGGTTGAGATATATGTGGCTGGAAGAATTAAATTAGGTATTTTAACTGCAATGCAAAATCACATTTATAAATTCTCTGCTTTGGACGCAAGGAAACCAGTAAACTGCTGTGAACTGGGTGACAGCAAGGCTGGTGGCTATAAACAAAGAGGCAGACAGGCAGAAAGACTGACAGGCAGAGAAAAAATGTGAAAGAGAAGAAAGAATAACACAGCAACAAAAAATTGTATCAGKAGATATTTATGCAAGAGATGCATTATCAGAAAATTTATTTAAAGAGTACCTACTATTGGTAACAAATTACTTGGTATTTAACTTTCTGTRGTGCCATTTTATGATAATACAGAGAATTTCCAATTATTCCTTCTACCTTGCATGGGGAAATTAATGCAGGCCAATCTATATGGGCAAAATCCCCAATATTTGTAGCAATTATGAGCCGTGTAACATCTCTGARTCCAGTCAAAGATTCAATGTATTTTTTCACACCATTGGATTCCCAAGAAAARGAAGAGTTAGAAGTCCTCACAGTATCTCCCCATTCCCTGAGATCCTACACTGGCACAAGCAGAAATAGTGGTGCATACAGTTCTGACATAAATATTATCTGTATTAAAAAAAATAAAACCAAATTAGGAGTTATATACAGTCTTTGAACTTACAGTAGATTGCCCATGAAAACAAGAGAATTTGTGGCTGCCAATGTTACCTATTACTTGGACTCATTGCTCATTATAAGAAACTTTTAAAAATTACTAATAAATTTTAAAAACTTCAACCAGTTGAACTATGTTTTTACAGCCTGGACACATGCCTCTGACTGTTGTGTTTGTTTTCATTGGTGCATGTTTTTTTTAATCTTTGCCAAACCAATTAGGTTATCTCGAAGAACAGAGGAATGAGGTCAGCAAAAATATTTCTTGGCAAAATTAGACAATTCTGAACATTTGCCCAGTGCATGTCACCCATTTTGTGCACTTCAGTGAGGAAGGGTTCCTATCCAGAAAATAATGAGCATGCAATTAATGGTCATCTCATAACRTACGCACACAAGGGATTATAAAAAGGCTTGCCAAACTTCTGAGTGCTTTTGGTTCAAACTTTGGATTACTTGAACTTGTAACTTAATCATGCTCTTATAACACAGTTTGTTGTTGCTATTTGCAAGTCTTATTCATCTCCTCATTGAATGTTACTGGAAAATAACTTTTCTTGTAACTCAATGCAGAGCTCATTCCTAGTCCTAGTGAGACTAATGCAAGAATCAGAGTTAACATCATCTCTTCTCCACAAATCAAATAATGCCTTTCTATAACCCCAAAATCCTACTGCTGATAACACAGTGGTTTCAATTTTGGCTGGGTTCAGCTTTTCAGACTGCTGTCCTGCTGCTGGCTCATCGTTCTGTCGAGCTGTCTGGCTGCTGCTTCTCTCTCCTGTTGCAGCTGGGTTGGCTTCAGGCTATGATAATTTTGCCTGCAGTCCTTACCTCCTGCTGTTCTATCAAGGACAATAATGCTTGAGGCTGAACCTTAAATTTCTAAACCCTCTGTTCTGCAATGCCTTAAGGCACTTTTTACTGCTTCAAGAACCAAATCACGGTTCTGCTGTTTTTGTAGATTTGTATGATTTTCTAATCCTGGATCATGAACTTATTTGTGGCAAACCCTGACCAGAGTTTCTCTAAAGACTGTACAGCCTAAATAAAAGTAGGTTTGTTTTTTAAAAGAAGAATTCCTAATTTCACCTTTCATAAGAACTGGTTCTCTTACAGAACTTTGTTTTTGCAAAGACAAAGTTGGCTAATATCATAACATAAAAACACGATGCATAGTTCCTTTCTTAAAAGTGCAGGGAGAAATCTATAGTATGTGATACAACATTCGCAATTTTTTGCCTTTGTAASTTCTCTCAGGAGAGTTTTTCAAACATGCACTCACCAACTTGCAACTAAATAATTAATTGTCGAAGGACTGTGCTCTACTTTACCATTTCATGTTTGGAATGTTRGCCACTCAGCTACCCAAGTAATGTGTGCCATGTAAAACCAACATCAGGAGAGTCAGGATCAATTTTTTTTTTCTGTATCATATTTGTTGCACCTGATCAATAACAGCTTTGCAAATTTTAAGTGAAAGTATAGTGYTATTTATAATAATTAGAGCTTTCTGAAATGGCATTGCTTTTCCATTCCATCCATTGTCCTTTTGTCTGGCTCTCCTTTTTTGTTYCTGTGCAAGGGAGAATATTTACAGACCCTTATAGTTCCATATTTTCCTACAAAGAATTTAATTTAATCATTRACAAAGCTTCAGATTTAGAATAGTTCTGTGGAAATCAATCAAAGTATTTATATGACTAATTCTAAAAGCGGTTAGGTGCATTGATTTGGACTGAAAAGCAATAAGCTTTATTTATCTGCAGMTTGAACATTTTGTATTTGTATTGAACTGGCTTATCCTGTTTTGATTTTCRCACTATTATGTCTTATTGCAGTGTTAACAATACAACCATAGCCATTTAAAACATACTGGAGTATCCCAAACTATAAAAAAACTTTCAAATTTCTTTTTAAAGTTTCCTTTGGGCTTAAAAAGTTCAGATGATCACAAACAGGAGGAAAAGCAACACTTTTACAGAAGAAATATGTCAAGAAGAGAAAGAATGCAGCCTGTAACTTTTATTTAGATTTAGAAGTGAGTCAAAATACATGTTGTCTACACATACGGAGCAACAGATACAGCCTGTTAAATATAGCATTTTTAGTATTGTAGAAGGAAGACAGTTAAAGATAAAGCTCTTACATCACCTTGACTGCAAACACAAGTGTGTATGTATGTTTGTGTTATGAAATAGATGCAAAAGACCCTATGTATACTATGTGAGTTGCATATTAGATATAGATAGAGTTGGTCCTATGTCAGGTGTATTAAAACCCACTCTAAGGAACACCGTTCATAAAGGTAAATATAAAGAAACAAAAATATTTCAAGAGTAAAGCTTCATTCTTTGTATTATTGTAATTAATAAAAAATCACATATGGACATTTGCAGAGCACTGATGTCAGTCTGTGTCTTTTCCAAAGTCAATCTAGAGGTTTGTGAAATTAAATCTGTGCTACTCCTACGCATTCTCTAGGACCTTCTTACACTTTTGCTACATATACTCAGGGCCACTAACCACTTTCTCTAACATTGATAAATAGCTATTGATCAAAATTCATATCTATAAAATGTCCCAAGTTGTCATTGTGTTGAATGATAAAAACAAGTTTCACATTTCTGTTGGATTTATAATAAGTAGGGAAAATGGAAGAAAGCACCTGATGTTTTATCTTGAGGAAAAAAGGTTCCTTTTCCTATAAATTCATAGTCCAAGGCCCTTTGAATTCTTCAAAGTTTCACAGTTAAGGTACAACAGAAGCCAATCTTTATTGGAGAGATAAAAACATATGTTTATCTCACCTTCTAATCTTGTTCTCCTGGCTCCAGCAATAAACCCTCAGCTGCCAAGCAATCTGAACATACATCTGCCTCCAAGGTGTATCTGCCTCCAGAACGATACGGAAAGCGGCCAGCTGTGATGACATATAAACCAAAAATACTTGGAGAAAGTGAGGAAGAAGCGGTGTCTCAATGACGCTTTTGCAACACATCATCTGTGAGGGGCCAACACAGAGAGCCTGGCTGCTAATCAGAGCTGGATACAAGCCATAAAGTTTAGAYACAAATGCAAACTTTTCTGAAGCCTGGGGACATTTGGCTTTGCGCATTCAGTAAATAGAGAAGGGCTAGTACTGAGCGTTTTAGCTTGTATAGATTTGGGGGTTGCTCTGGTGCAGATGTTTCCTTCAGATTCGTGTCCATCAATACTGCTGAATGAGGACACAGCAGGAAATAATTGCAGATTGAAGGCTATCGACAGAGGTTTCCRCAAGCCTACTTGTTCTGTTTAATAGGTTTATTTTTCAGCATATCATTTTTGATTCACGAAGAGAATGAATGGCTGGTAAAAGGAGGGGAGCTTGCCCTTCTCTGTGTAGTTACAGGGCCTGATTCCATGGAAAGCTGTGGGATACAGCAGCAATCAGTAAGGATAGTCAGAGAAGTTTGGAGCCCAGGCAGAGAAGCTACTGAGAGAAGAGGGCTCCAGGGAGCTGTGCCTTGGCACAGAAAACCAATTTCATAATGACCAGGAGACAACTCCTGGTTGAGTTTTCTGTTACTCAATCAACACATTATCCAAAAGTCCTGAAAATGTGGACCTTTCCAGCAGACAGAGTAGCCAGTCAGAGATTGAATTAAAAGCCTTTTAATTTCCTTGCCTTTTGTCTATTCATTTTGAATTTCCTCTTCTTGAAAGTTAAAGATGCCTGTTTATATTCTAATGAAAATTTAGTAGATTCTGGGTTGCTCTACCTCAAAGATAAATTACTTGGAGTCACATACAGGGAGTCACAAGAAATGGGATACAGAGAAGGTGAACTTTGTTCTCATGATAGACAAAGAGAAAACCAAAGTATTCATTTGCTTGCTGCATTCTGCACTTTGCTCTGGAAGGATATAATTTTTCATGCCAAATCTGCATTCAGGTTGCATGGACCAGATAAAGAAGAAAGTTTTGTTCTGTCTTTTACTTTTTTATTTTGTTGTTTACATTGACATTCTTTGTACGTGGATAGTCTTGCAACTCACACACAGACTACTTGGGAAAAGTTAGGATGTTTGGGAGCCGTTCCAACTCAGTCTCCAGTGGCAAAACAATCTTCCATTAAAAGAACMACCTGGGAACAACAAATATCTCTTTTCCCCCCTCTACCCCTACTCCTCCAACAATGATTTATCCAAAGCTAGAGGACTACACATCCAGCAGATGTGTTTGTCTGCACTATATAAATCCATACTCCCAAGCCTAGACTGAATATGTGTCACCTTTATGTCCGGAAAATGGCACATCCCACAGGAYAACTTGTTTCCAATTCTTTGCCTTGTCACTGTCAAGTATCTGAACCCTGGTGCTCAAATATATCTTTGCACCGTCTGTCTCTCAGCCTTCTGATCATTCAGACCCCTCAGCGTTTGGTTCAGTGTGAGGTACCACACAGATATACAGCCTGATGGCTTAGCTGCAAAGCTTGGCAGTGTTTTTCCCTAAGGTACACATGCTAAGATTATAAATATCTCACACTAAGTGAAGCTGGATGGGAAAGAGTATTTTTGTTGGTCTCAGAAGCAAATTAACCCACCTCTTGAAAGTTCTACTAGTGAAAAACTTCCCTTTTGTGGAGTGGTTTACCAATCCTTTGTCGAGCTTTGTGACCTTGGAAAATCCAGAGTACACATAGGTGAGCACAGCAGGTGGAGAATAAGAATCTTGTCAGCTCARTGAAGGATAATTAAGATATAGAATAGCCTCCTCCAGTCTTTGTTGTTCACCAGAGGGCTGTGGTATTGTCTGCCTTAGCGGGAGAAAAGGCAGGAATGTGGCACATGTCAGTCAGCATGGTGGCAGTAAAATACTGATGGCTGAGCAAGTGTCTGCAGTAGAGGCTGAATTGCTTTGGTCTTTCCATCAGGCAGGCCCAGTGACCCAGCAAGGGGGGKTTAGTTTCATGACAAATCATGTTCAGCAGCAATACCTCATATTTCTTCTGGTTTTCCCTACATGTCTCCACCATAATTCCATGTGAAATTTCACAATGAAGAAAGTTAAATGGATTATTAACYGGTAAGTCTTGAAAAACAAACCAAACTAAAACAGAAAACAAGCAAAGAGAAAATTGGTTTTTTGAAAATTTTGTTTTTAAAAGGGTATCTTTTCTTTAGGAGCACTTCAGGATCTGGGGAAATCACTGGTATGTATAAATTGCTAAGGTGCATGGTAAATACATAATAAGGTATAAAGAAGGACAACAATCGAGTACTGGAGCAGTGAGTACAATAAAGATCTACTAAAAAAAATTTGACCACTTCTAATTACTGCTGGTGGCTGTATTAAGAAATTTAATATAACTAATTGGTGCTTGCACTGAACAGGATATTTGTAATTTGTATCTTAGCCTTTGGAGAACCTTGTACAGAAATACCTTTTGAACAGTTTAAGAGCAGTAGTAAAGGGGGTGCCTTTTTTTTTTTTTAGGTGATTTAGAAACTCTTCTCCTGTTGTGTTCCTAACTCTTATTTTCAACTGATTTTAAGCCCAGCTAGGTCTGTCTTCAACATCTGAAAATCTTGCCTTCTCAGTTTCTTTTTGCAGACTGTTTTCTTTTAGTTTGCTCTTATCCAACCCAGAAAGGTCTTTGAATCCATTTTATTATTTTTGCAGTTGTTTTGTTTTTCTTCTATTAGAAAAGTCAGAGAGATATTCTTTAAATTTAAGTTTCTAATAGTCATTTTCTAAATGTAACTTGTCTGCATCTGTTCACAAGATTTTGTAGTTTGTGCTCTTTCTCTGTAACAACTCTCAACACTTCTTAAAACATAGAGCTTCTTTTCTGCCAAAAAAGTAACAGCATAGGTACATAAAGGTAGATTTCTATCCTAGATCTGCAAAAATAAAACCACCCCTCCTCTGCTTTTTATCCACATCTTGGCAACTTAGCACTCAGCTTCAACTGACTTTCTTCAAGGCATACAAAGAGCCTTTTTTTAGAGTTCATTTATTATCTGTATACCAGTACAGAAATCACAGAACATCTCATGTTCTGCATACATGGAAATCCTCAGTCATGGCACTGACTGTCAGTGTTATTGATGAACCATGATCTAAGTAACAAGATCCTTTCTGAAACATTTTGCCAGTGTATTCAGTCAAAATAGCTTTCTTGATTTACCTTTGACACCTACTTTCATCAGGTACTGCAAAATTTATTCTTTCTCTGCTAAAGGAGTATTCCTGTCTATCTTCTCCCTCAATCACCAGCAACTCAATTTCTGATTTATTCCTGCTTCATAGGTATGAAAACCTTACAATTTTCTGTAGTAAGGAAAAGAAACATAGAAACAATTTTTTGTTTTTAAATACTACCCTCTTTTTCACTTGTTTGTGTTTAATTTTGTGAGCAAAAAATTGGTCATGCCAGGAAACTCAGCTCCTCTGCTCTGTTTCAGATCCAGGCCACTGTGCAGAGAAGAATGGGAGTGGGCTCAGCAGYCCTTCCAGCTGTCCTGTTAAGAAGCTGTTCAATTACTTAGAGGAGAAAGGCATCAGTCCTGAGCAGGACTCGTATGTATATGTTAGTCATTGCCAGATGAAGCTGTTACACCATCTGTTCTTCTTTCTTATGACTGCAAATCTTTTTAAGACCCTTCCTCAGGATGACACAGGCAATGAAGATACTTATAAATGCACAAATTATTGTATAGCATACTGAGTGTGGATATGATAGATCAAATTCGAATCCAGTAAATGCTTGATATTATACTTCTGAGACATGATTTCTCTGGCCTATTTTAGATACCTGCTTTAGATTTAGATAAATGTACCCCAAGGTGCCCTCTATGAATTATAAAAAGAGGCTACGTTGAGTACTTGTAGACATCTGTGCTGTCAACTCTAAAGTTGGGCAAGATGAATACCATCCATAAGGCCTAAGAGTAGTAGGGCTGCCTGCAAGGAGGAAAAAGCAGGTTTATCCACTGTTCATTTAATCTTTAACAGCTCGCTGGAGCACAGAGGGCCAGCAAAACTTGGGTTTTGTCCATTTCCTCACAGACCTGCTTACAGCTGTGGCACCTCACGCTCTCCTAACTCCCGTTCCACATATTTTTCCCTAGATCCTTCAAAACTGGTGAAGTTGCTGTGCTGCACCATAGTCAGAGAGCACACTTACATCTTTGTMAATCCTGTTTCACAACATTCCTCTTGCAGCTCCGTGCAGATGTTCTGTTGGATTAACCCAAATCAACTTGAGGTATCAACTCAAAAAAAAGGAGATGGATAGGATCAGTCCCTTCCTAACAYTGGAAGTTCTAATATTCTGTAGTAMGTGGGGTGCAGATTGAAACTGCAGTGCTAACCAGGCAAAACTGTACAACTATAGTTAGTTTTATACATTGGTATACTATAGGAAAAATACAGATTGCTGTGCAGATCTTCAAGCCAATACACAAGTATTTGCAGGAGGATAATGTGAATCATACCCAAAATCTACAGAAAAGGAAAAATCTTCTGTATTGAAACCATAATATTACTTCATATTTCCATCTTCACACAAAGCTAAAAGCAACTTAGACTGAATATTTTAATTATTACAATACTCCAAAGTATGTTTCATGTATAACAAATTGCATGCAAGTGATTCAACCCTGAAACAGGACAGATGGCATTTGTATTGCCACTGTATTCTGGGAGCCTTAATTCCTGATATTCATGGGGGCTGTAGTGATTCCTGATAAATCAATAAATCTCACCTCATCGCCTCTCTCCTCCACGCTCAGATTTTTCTCCCTTGGTTGGCACCACACACCTTTGGGATTGTGTTTGCTGGTCCTGCTCATATTGTGGGCAAATACTGCTTTGAAGGTCCCATACCCCAGGATCCTCTGAGGTTGAGATTAGGTCAAAAAGCTTTAATAAGAGAACTGAAAGAAGTAACATCAAGCTGAATAACTTTAATAAATGCAATTTTTTATAGCAATTTCATATAAATTTTTATACTATTCTCAACTGATTTCAAGTATGTTCTTGCTTTGTCAATATTATTCAATGCCCCATAATTTTAGACATACAAGTGCAAGTTATTGTTTCTGACTAGCTTGATCCTGAATTCACACAGCTATTAATCAGTTTAATATGCTTCATGTTGCTAATTTGAAAAGCACATAAGGAAGAAGTCTGTGCAGTACAGATATGACAATTAGTGAAACAATCCTTTTTCTGAAAATTTGCTTGGGTAGTACAAATTTTACCAGAAACTTTGTCTCCTTGCTCTAAAGAAGAGTAAAAGAGACAGTTGTTCTCATGCCAACTACTTTTRGTGCCAGAGGTAGCGATAGAAATATGTTGCCTCTGGAGGTTCAAGAGTATTTAATAATCCTCCCCCTCCCATCATTATTTTCCATTATTGGTCCCTCTTCTCTCTTCCTTGTTATCGTCCAGAAAACAGGCAAGTGTGCAGACACAATACATAAAACTTAAAAAAACCATGGCCATAAAGAACTGGTTGTCTGCCTGAAAGAAGAAAAAAAAAAAAGAAAATGAAAGAGGCAATGAAACTCCAAGAGAAAACAACAACTTTGAGTCAAATTGTCTCATGCTGAGGTGCAGTATAAGATTCTATGTTATATATCAAATTAAGTTCTGACTTCAGTTAAAATTTGAATGTATTTTTAAAATACTTGTGTTTGATTTCTTCACCACATATGTTTTAGAACTGGGGAGATAAAAAAGAAAAGGCCCTGAAGAGTTTGAAAGAGGGGAAATAAAGCTTCWGACCAGAGGAACTTGCTGTAWTCAAGAAATTARCWAAAAACAATGGAACAATTTTTTTTYCCTATATCACTATGATGGATATTGGCTGACCTCAGGATCTAGAGTCAGATCAACTAAAGACTGATTTTTTATGAGATCTTTCAAAGAATCACAGAATAAACTTATTTGATAGGGACCTACCAGGATCAAGTCCAGCTCCTCGCCTTGCMCAAGATCATCCYTAAAARTCACACCATGGCCYTGAGAGCATTGTCCAAATGCTTCTTGAATTCTGTTGTAACCATTTCCCTGGGGAGCCMTCCAGTACCCAGCCACCCTCAGGGTGAAGAACCTTTTTCTAATATCCAGCTTAATTMTGCCCTGACACAGTTTCAAGCAGTTCCCTCAGGTCCTGTCGCTGTCCCCAAAGAGATCAATGCCTGTCCCTCYTSTYCCCMTCACAAGGAAGCTGTACCTGCAGTGAGGTCTCCCCTCAGTCTCCTCCAGCTGAACAGACCCAGTGCCCTCAGCCRCTCCTCACAGGCCTTCTCCTCAAGGCCCTGCACCAATTTTGTTGCTCTCCTCTGGATGCACTCTCATAGTTTAACATCTTTCTTATGTTGCGGCCCCCAAAACTGCCCTCASCACTRGAGGTGAGGCCACCCCAGCCCAGAGCARAGCRGGACAATCCCTCCCTTGCCCGGCTGRCGATGCTGTTCCTGATGTCCCCAGGACAGGGTTGGCCCTCCTGGCCCAGGGCACTGCTGGCTCCTGTYCARCTTTSTGTCAACCAGGACCCCCAGGTCCCTTTCTGTGACACTCCTGTCCATCACCTCATTCCCCAGTCTGTTCAGGATGCTCTGTGATCTGCTTCAGAGAAAAGTGCATAATCAAATGCATTTTSCCTTCTTGAATTCCATCTGTTGGTGATTGCCCATCCCTCTGATTTGTCCASKTCTCTCTGCAGGGCCTCCCTGCCTTCCAGGGAGTCAACAGCTCCTCCCAGTTTTGTATCSTCTGCAGACTCGCCCTGTACCCCTCCAGTCCTGGATCGCAGTCATTCATGAAGGTGTTGMAGYGCACAGGATCRAGGATGGAGCCCTGTGGAMCCCCACGAGTGACAGGCCACYRGCCTGATGTCACCCCATTGATCACAGCACTTTGTGCCTGGCCCATGATCCAGCTCTCATCCCTCCCATGATGTGTTTATCCAGCTGAATGCTGGACATTTTGTCCAAAAGGATGCTGTGAGAGACAGTACTAACAGCTTTACTGRAATCCAGAAATATTACAACAGCTGGCTTCCTGTGATCAGCTAAGTGAGTTACCATATCAGAAAATGAAATCTGGCTCGACAAGCAGGACTTTCCTCTCACAAAGCTGTGCTGGTTGTRAATGGCTGCATTGTCCTTTTGGTGTTTTTCAATACCTCCCAGAATAATCTTCATAACTTACCAGGCTGAGAGGCGAGACTAATGTGCCTATATCTTACAGAGTCATTCTTCTTACCTTTTTTGAAAATTGGGATGTCAGCCTGCTTCCAGTCAGCTGGGACCTTTTACTTTGGCTATCTCAATGCAAATGCAATGTAGTCTACTTTTGAACCAAGAGATTTGTGATACTAAATAAATAGGGAAAAAGTCAATAAAGTTATCAACACTAGGACAATAATCCAGATAAAGATTTATCTGATCTAACTTAAATACTCTACAGTAAAAATATCTACCATTGTTCTAATCATAAAGAATTCCTTTTACCGTCATCAAAGCAAAATTGTATATCCAAGATGCAATTTTAAAGCAGATGACTAAAATAGACCAGACTAACAGATTTAGAGGTATGGCACTCACTAATTTATTGACTGTTAGTGGATTTGAATGAGATCTGTCATTTCCATGATCCATATGTGGCCTAGAAATCATCTTTGAATTTAAATAGCCTGGCATATTTTATATCACGTGAGCATATTGGTAGGCCATCATCCAGAGTAAGGTGAATGCTGGAGATAAATATCTCGAATATATTTCATCTACAGATTATCCTTCCTCTTTTATGAATCAATACAAAACATTTTTACACAGGCAAATAGTGATGGGACAAGGGGGAATGGTTTTAAACTAAATGAAGAGAAATTTAGACCAGATGTTAGGAAGAAGTTCTTTACTAATAGGGTGGTGAAGCACTGGTAYATGTGGCCCAGAGAAGCTGTGGATGCTCCATCCCTGGAAGAGTTCAAGACCAGGTTGGATGGAGCTTTGAGGAGCTTGGTCTTGTAGAAGGGAGTTGAAACGAGATGATCGTAAGCTCCCTTCCAACCCAAGTCACCATTCTATGATCAGTGAAATGTACCACATCTTGGGGATGTGAATSAACCTTTTCTTTTTGGGAAAGAACAGAGATGTCTAGCTAGATGTGGTTACATGATGTAAATTACGCTTGCTACCAAGGTGTTCTTTTTTACCAGGATAAGATGATGGTTTAAAATATGAGATGCTGGATTTTTAGGAGAAATAGATGCTGCTTTATTGTTAGCAAAAACTGTTTTGTTAGCAAAAACTCTTTTTCTCATTAAATCCCATGATTCCATATAACCCACTCACCCAGCCAAAGACAGGATGAGTGCATATTAAGCATATTCAACACRTAGCTAGCACCATTTAGAACCTCTCAAAAAGGGGATTCCACATGATTCCTAAACAGACCTTTTAAACCTTAACAATTCTACCATTCTATGATTCTGTAATAAGTGCAGTAAAATATCTTTTCCTCATGGATAACTTAAAATTTTTAAAGTAAGCCCATTACTTATTCTTCTATCCCCAGTGGACAGGAGAGGAGTATATGTTTTCCCATGTGGTAGCACTTTATTACATGCTTATTCCACACATAAGCCACATTCATGGCTACTGAAAACAATCTCTTTATAACTGTTATCTGTCTAAAAATGGAGTTGGAGAATAACCTGAAYATTGTGTGCATCTGTGTATGTAGCAATGAGGTCAACAAAATTTGGTGCTGTTTGATTTAGGTACTCTATGACTGGTTACATACTGTCAATGTGACTATTAGTTCCTTGAATCCTATTCCCATGAAGATGACTCTCAACATGCAATCTGTCAGAATTCAGATTGATGGCACATGAACGTGAGTCCAAGTAAATTAATATTTTGTATAGTGCAGATTTGAAGAGGTGTATCTGGTGTTCTTTTTCAGTACATGTTAAAGAAAATGAAACTTCACAAGTCCTGTAAAACATCATTCAATTTTTGGGCATTGCTTTAGTTTTWTTAGTATTACAATAAGGTACCAAAAACCCCACACACTTCATGAATCAGTCCAATCCAATCTAATTAGAACTAATGGTCATATCAGCTATGCCACTCTAAGAATATTAATACTGAAGGTTTCCCAGGAAAGCAGAATTATGCCTGGTTGTGTTTTTCCTAGGAGCTGTACTTCAAGTTCCAAGTCAAAATTTCAAGGARAATTGTATCAGCTGGGTGCACTATAAAGCATTATAAACAAAGTCATAGCTCTAGCTGAGCTGAATTCAAGAAGTGTCCTTGTGTTGTGAATAATTTTTCTCTGTCCTTTGACTGAAACATATCTTTGGAAGAAGGCAATTGTTTCAGGTGTGTTATGGATAATACATTTAAATGTTAACACCTGTAAAGATAAAAACAAAAAGAGACATAATACCATTCTTGTCCCATATATARAATCTCCAAATCTGTGTACTAAATGTGAAGCCAACATTTTATTCCCTGAACAGTTTACAGTTCATTAACAACAGCATTCACCACCATCTGACAGTTGGCCAGAACACTGATCTAAAGTAGAAGATAATGAGGTTAGAAAATATCTTAGAGCTGTGTAAGAGCTATGGAGTATCATCAGAATGCACACAGAAAAACTAAAAATGGCAACTAGATCTTTTTGTTTTRGAATGCCTCTGCAATGCCTCTGTGGTACAACAGAATGAACCCTACTCTAAAAATTTCAGTGATAAAACCTCAGGAGTAAGCAACTGCTGTGATCAAAACCTAAAGCAAAAGAGGTTTCTTTCAGTAGTTTCTTTATGTAGTATTACAGGAACCAATAATAGGAAATGATCTTTTGACCATCAATGTCCAAGGGACCACATCCAGTGTTTCCTTCCTGCATGACATTTAAACAGGGCAGCACAGATTATCTCCCAAGTTTCTTGCTTCAAAATGCCACTGGAAGAGGAATCCAAAGCATTAGGTGTCAGGGGACATGAGCTGTTTTCCCAGTACTAAAAGAGCTAGGTTAATGGTGTCACTAAACAAATATTCATATATATATGTCCTGTGGAATCTTATATACCAACTGCAATTCACTATAGCTTAATAAAATAATCATATGGATTTGTGTTGTGGTAGATGAAACCACCCCAGAAAATGCTGAGGGGCTGGACAGCCCTGGGATAGTTAGCACACAATGGTGGAAATAATTTGATAACCCCCCTGGGAATGAAATGGTTCTTGCCATGAATATGTAAATCCTGATGCCCTGGTTGGATTTGATGTGACCTCTCTCTCCACCTATTCCTTCTCCTGTTGGTTGTTATGTTCCCCTTCACCTTCTCTCCCCACCTAGCTCCTCAGGTAACTGGCCCTGAGGGATAAATCAGTAGGCAGGTAACCCCGCAGCTYCCTCTGTCACCCCTGGTCCCTTCGGGAATAAAATCCTGGAGTAAACCACATGGCTGAGCACTCTGCTTCTTCATCTCTGGTAATGTATGGACTACCAGTCCACTGGGGAAGGTGTGTTGCTAGTCATCAGCCCAGGCGTGGGTTTACTCCTGCACAGCACCAAGAAGTGYTGGCTGAAGCGATCTCAAAAGCAGGAGACGCTTGTGGTAAACGCGGAGAGACGAGACCCCCCTGGATACCCCCCAGAGCACGTAAGATTTGGCCACAAACAATAGAGTTATCAGTGGTGGTCACAGATCCACAAAACCAAATAATTYCAGAAAGCCATGGGTTTGACAAGCAGACATTGCAGAAATTCAGTGGGGAAAGATAAAGAGAAGGGGAGCAGGAGAGACTGAATGCTGAGAGGAATACAATAAAGGCCTCAGAATGGAAAATTCTTCTAAATAGAAGATGCAACTGTTGGGTTTAAAGTGTGATTTTAACAAAGCTGACTTTGACTTAAATTAAACCATCAATATCTTCACTTTCCTTTCCAACAGCATTTGAATTTGAAAGAAAAAATCTCTTTCTTTTCTTTTTTTTTTTTTTTTACCCAAACATGACAAAATCATTCAGGAAACAATCCTCTTAACCTATAGCAGTAGGAAAACAGAGGCCATCTCTTTCTTTACAGGATAGACTGCTCTATATRTTGTCCTTAACTACCAGAAACACTTTCTTTGGTAGCTAGGGCAGCACTGATCAGTAGACACTTCTGCAGCAATGTAGCCTTTTACCCAACACTGCACYCTGGGTCTGGTGATGTTTGGGGGATGCTTCAACACTAGCAGAGTTTGCTAGAAGTGAGAGTTCTTCTCCATTCCATTAATTTGGGGATGCCACAGTTGTCACAAATGAGATTATTTAACATCCTAAAGGAGAGGGATTTCAGAGGGTTGAATATCTAAGCTGGTGACTACACACAGTCAATTGTGCTTGAAAAGTTATCAAGCAACACTTAGCTCTTGTAGTCCCCCTCACTACAGGCCTGAAGTACATTACAAGATGACTTCTGCTACTCTCTTTCACAAATGGTGGACTCCAGGTAAGAAATGTGTGTGTGGAAGCAGAGAAAGAAATCAAAAGTAGAATTTCTTCTAGGATCCACCCTTCTCTTGCCCTGGACTACCAGTAAAGGTGTGAAGTATAAGCCTGAAATACATCRTATTGAGGATTATCTCCTTATATGGATGTGCATGTGCTAAGGAATTGAGAAAAAAACATCTAGCAATTTTTTGTACAAAAACAATATAGGTGGTCTGGCCTGTTTGGTTGAGATACCAACCAGGTTRTCTTGTAATTTTGATAGCAAAAATTGTAAAAAAAATGTCAAGAAATTGTACACTGAACCATTGTAATGTTTGTGTTTGTATTATCTCCTTTGAATTGGGAGCCAAGCTTTCCCCGACTGCCCAGAACCACAGGGTACTTGAAAGTGTTTCAGTCGTGGTCTCTGACAGCTCCTGAACATTGCAGGCTTTCATGATCCCCTTTCTGTGTTGAGGAAGGAGCTTGAAGAGCTGCACATGGTAGATAAGAACTTTCTTTCCAAAACATAAGTTGTTCCTTTAAGTATAAACAGAAATCAGTAACTGTATTCCAGACTGAGAGATGAGAATCTGTCATTCTTTTCTTTATAGCAGGAACTTGTGGGTAAAAGGTTACCTGTTTTATCCTGTATTGTGGAATATTCACCTGCTGCATTTCCAATACAAAGAAAAACAAGGACATGTTATGCRCCAAGGTGATTATACCCCAAACTAATTAAAAAAAACCCTGAAACATATATATTTCATCCTGAGGTATCATTTAAACCTCATATATCTCCATTCTAGACTGACATTTATGCAGCCTGATGGTCTCTTTCTTTTTAAAATAATACTCATTAAAGCACATAGATCATACATATTTATGTAGAAACATATCTATCAACCATTGGAAAATGTAATTAGACATTTTTGGTTTTGTATTATTTTGTTTCAAGACCTAGAGAAAGCTGCATATAACTATGCAGAGAATAATYACGTACTCTCTGCGCAGTCTTACAMRTTATCCCTGTTGTTTTSTGTTCTTAAACTTGAGCTATACTGAGTATGAAGTCACAAATATGGGTTATATATAATGTGTTTTCCTTTTGCAAAAATAATTACTTGGAGTAGTGATACTCCTTATGTGGCTTTACTGCGGTTCCATAAATCTGGTTTACAGCTCAAGGATGATGGACCACATTGAAAACACAGTATATGATTTCTATTAACAAAAAGAGGTGATAATCCTAATTAGAATTCAAGTTGCTTCAAACTCCAACTTTTATAAGAACATTTCTACAAGGACAACAGCTCTATATTCTTCAAATATTTTTCATGTATCTTTTTGCTTCATCAGAATGATTCAGTATTGGAAATWAATGTTTTTTGGTAAGGCTGGTTTTTATTCTTTTTCTTTGGATCCTAAAAATCCTGCAATGAATTAAAGAAAAAAAAAAACAACCACAAACAAAAAAAAAAGAAAACCCCAAGAGATTTGGCTGTTTCTTTATTTMAGTACCAATCCTGATTAATTAGCTCTACTTACCTTGCAGAGCAGAATGTGGTTGTTTTCTTACAGGGCTTATCTTCAATTCACTAAAAGATATTATAATTAGTATCTAATTTTGAATATGTTCAAATTTGACCCTTCCGCAGCCTGCTGCAGTGTTTAAGGAAACAAASTCTTCTTTTTAATCTCTTAAAGYCTGAAGTTTCTGCATAATATTTATKGAAGTCAGCTCTTGTTATGAAACATGCTGTGGCAATGAAGAGTTTTCTAACCACTAGCTGAAGGTAACCCAATAATAACTACTTTAATGATGTTTTGCTCCTTTTAACTTCTGAATGATGCATTGGAAGAGTCTGGAAGATTTTCTTCCCTCTTCTCTCTTTACTTTTACACTTTTTTTTTTCCCTTTAAATATGAAAGACCTCTCCTTTTTTTCTTTTTTTCTTTTTTTTTCTTTTTTTTTAATTTTATTTTATTTATTTCTTTAAGAGAACAGTGAGAGAAATATGAGAATGCTTTCTTGTAGGGTCCTGAACCTTACCCAAAAGTATAGGAATGCCATATCTTCAGTAGGGACATCCTCTTTCATCTCAAATATTGGGATTTATGGAGTAGTAYAATGGTCATGTACATGCTCTGGGTACCCTGAACCAACATGATGCCCTGCTGAGGTCACTGAGCCTCTTCTGGAGAGCAAGAGTTAATMCAGGCTCATTGGGCAGTGAACCATCACATCACAAAAACACTCCAAGGATAAATTGAGCAGAAATCTTACAGTTTGAATTGAAAAACGATCTGATCTTTTACATACTATTCAATTTAACCCAGCAAGTCCAAAACCACTGTATTTTATATGGTCTAGGGATGGAGTCAGACTGAGGGGGATTTGGAAAGGGGAACAGAAAGTTAAGAACACAATAATGTGTTTCCCCCGTTATTTTAGTTTTAGATACTGTACGTACTGCTCTTTTGCAAATATTCTTCAGGTCACTACAGTGACAGCAGCCTTGCTTGCTGGCTGAACTGGTCTGTTTTACATCACTTTTAGACAGTGCTGTCCCACTAATGCATTAGACAAAAGAATTGCCACAGAACAGAGCGTCGTAACAAATGACTTTTGAAACATGTCCAGCTAAATACAAAAATAAAGAGATATTTAAAACAGCTCTAAATAAAATGGAAACATTTAAATATAATCCCCCAAAATACTAATTGCAACCATTTGTTTCATAGGATTAAATCCTTGTAGAACATTTTATCCGACTGTTTGGACTAGGATGTGAACTTTACAAATTRCTACTTTTTTTTTGTTTTATTCGGCACCAGCTGTGTGCATGCTTCTGAAACATCACCAGTCATGCTGAGCATTTAGTAGGAATGTTGCAATGGCAATTTAGATGTTAAAGGGCAYTGTGATTTTTAAGGGCTTGTTATCATGGCCAGCTGTAGCTAACAGCTTGTAAGAGATCAGGAAGAGGTATGTGATTTTCCAAGTAACAAAAGCAGCCTGTGTTTACCACAATTTCTTTTCTGCCACAGAATGCAAGGTGCTGGATATGGAAATAGATGTTTTTCCCAGGAACAGAATTAATAGATGACGTTTTAGTTATGTTGTCTTAAGTTTAATTTCTCCAATAGTTTTAAAGTGTTTAAAATGTATCAATTATCCTCTCCAACATGAAATTTAATATCAATAAAGTTGTTATATTGAAAATTCTGGAAAAGTAAGAGGGTTATTTTGTGTCTGTTTTGGGCATTCACACAGGGAATATTTGTTACAGCATYCCTTCAAAATTTTCTCATTTTGTGGTCTCTAATCAACGCCAGGATTATCATTTGTGGTAGAAGATGCCCATTAGTTACTAAATAAGAGGGGGAGACATTCCATGGGAGCTGATGATCTCACAAGTTGTGGCCAGAGTATGTTCTGTAGCTGCTTCTGATGCTGACTGTGGCTGGTCCATGGAGAGCAGCCTGTTGAACCACGGTGTCATTCGGAGTCAATTAGTGCTGTTGGAGGCAAACACCGCCCAAACAGTGGCTTTAAGCAGAGTATGTTTACTAACTATTATTTATAGACAAAGACAACATTTTCTTGATTACTTGGAAGCCCTKGAAAAGATATATGCATATTGTTCCTTTGGATGTGAAGAAAATCAGATTAAGATATAGACTATTCTCCCCAAGTTACCTTTTGCTGGAGTCCTTAGTTAGAAAGAGATGCATTCACCACTCAGTGAAAATCTCATCAGGTTTGTTTTCTAACACATTTCAACATATTTTGAAAGATTGGTAAGGGAGACTCTCCATGATATAAATATCTGCATAAGTGCAGATTAAAGTAAAAGTAAACAAGCAAATTATATATTAGATACAGACTTACCAGGACCTCATAAAAAGAGCTGGAACCATCAGCACCACACAAKTAGCTTTTGTGTCTTGTAATTATGACTTACAACTAAAGGTAAATTGATAAATTTGATGAAAGAAAAACATCTAACATGTGGGAGGTACCCAGATAACCAGTTACACTTTGCTTTTAACACTACAGGAAAGATGATGAGCCTTGCTGGACACACTGAATGTTAATTGCACCAACTGGAAAACACTATTAAACACGTAACTGAACTACAAAGATAAAGATATACTTTAAAGATATCCTTTGCTACATCTGTGAGATGTGTAGTGCAGTAAGGTATCAGTCTGTATTATCTTTGTAATAGGCAGAAAACAGGAAAGAAATGTAAGCAGGAGTGAAGAGTGACAAAAAGAAGACTTTACATATGCATATGAAAATATGGTTATAATAAAATTCAGATACACACTGAATAAGACATGGGTTTTTGTTAAGGAAGAGCTCTTCACTAACCTCTGCAGTACTTAGGTCCTGGTAACAAACTGACTCAAAATTAATGTTTTGATCTACAATGATAAAACAATCTCCCAGAAGGTAGCTGTCATCTTTTTCTSCCTTGAATTACCAAGTGTTTTGAAGTAAGAAACGCCATTATGAGAAGTTTGAAGATAACCTGCTAAGTGATGTTCTGTTCTCAGCCTTAGTTTTTGCACCTTGTTTCATCTGATTCCAGCGCTCCTTGTGCTTGTGTGAACCAACATTTAAGTAGAGCATACAATCTGCTAAATGTTCTCTCTAAAAAGAAAGGACCAGTGTCCCTTGGAATGATGCTGCATTTTGGCTTTTCARCATGCTCTTGCCATGATTCTGCAGTCTGTTAATGGCACTCTGTCTGCAAATTCATCCCCTTGGTTCTGATCTTGCCTCCCTTCATTTTCTGAAAGTAAAAACTTGGGAACTAATAGAAACAAAATTTTCCTAGGCCACTCCACTCGATCTATTCATCATCCTAATGGTGGAAGTTACACTTTTCTGATTTCTGTCTCCTAGATGGGTACAGCCATCATAGGGCTAGACAACAAATATTTACCTGAAGAAGAAAGCTGTGCCTTGTTTTCCTCATCCTTCCACAAGACATCAAAGTAAAAACCTCTACCTTTTATGTAGCCTTAGAATAGTAGGTATGTCAGTTTTGTGGTCTAGGTCATTCTATGAAAAAAATCCATTATAAAAGTGTATTCATTAATTTCTGCATTTTAACACAGACAAGACTGATCAAGGAGTATGATTTCAATGTCACTTTGRTAATCAAGATTCAGAGGGGGTTGTCAGGGCTCTGAGGGTGCCACCAGAATCTTTAGTTTGGGACACACCATGACTCTTCTGTGACTTTCTCATTTATAAAATGGGGTGAATGATACAGGTTCTCTCTGCTTGTACCACAGAGAAGCAATCTAGTCCTGGTCTGCAGGTGCTTTGCTGATTTCTGCATGCTGTGTCTTTATTTCTTGTGGGATATGTGCCTGTAAAGTGCTTCAGTTGCTCTGTTAAGCATGTGAGGTAAAGGATTTGGTGCAGGCATCAGAGCTATGGAAAAGAACAAGGTTTCTCCCTGAGACATTAATCTCTCTCTCTCTCTCTCTCTCTCTCTCCCTCCCTTTCTCTCTCTCTCTGAGTCTCCACGAGGAGCAGTTGAGCCAGAAGGAGAAATCCTTTTCTGCTGACTTTCTTCAGAACCAGGGGTGAATAGTGAACATAGCAACAAAACAACCCATGAGGATGGGAAAACAGAAATCGTGTCCTGGTAGGAGGCCAGAAGACAGATTTCATCACTAAATAATGACATTAAAATGTAGAGAAGCCACTGCACAATATTACAGCAAATACCAAAGCATTTTCTCAACTAGACTTTTCTCACCATCCTGAAAGCCATTTTTGATGAATCAGCGACTTGCTGTAGTTAGTAAGACCCACAAAGAATCTTTTTCTTCAGTTATAGACRCCTTGATTTGCAGCTGCAATAAATGAAAGCGGGAACTGCAGGGAGTCTGGAATSTTTCAGCATCACATGTAACTTGTGATGCTATATCTTAAATTAGGATGTTGCAGATGCTTTACTTTCTCAATTATTATTTTATTTTAAACAACTAATTATAAAAATGTTAGTAATAATCACAAATAAATAAAATCAATTTTCTGTTAGTAAATTATAAAATTGAGACKATTTGCTTTGAACCAGAGAAGATGCCCATTTTTCATCAAGGAATAAAAAAATGGCTTTGACTTTTATGCATTTTCAAAGCTTTAGTCTGTCCAACTAGGGAGAAAAACAARCTTAAAATCAAGTTGCATAAATATCTGCAAAAATACTACTCACTCTGCATATGCTCTGGCTTAAAAAGCTTCTATGAACTTCTCTGAAGTTTCTTCCATTTCAAGATTGACAATAATTCTACAAATCAATTACCCATGTTTGTGATAATGTGGCTGTCCCTCTTTGTGTTAGTTTTCAGATAAATGTGGTTTAACCACTGCATCGGTGCAATCCTTTCCAGCTCTTTTTTTTTTACTATGGATAGACTTTTTTTCTGAGGCCCCAAACTATACCACCCTTTGGCTGCACTAAATGAACAAAACAAAAGATTCTGCTTGTCTGCTTGATAATGAATAGAGATGAAGACACGTAGGTTCTTGTGATGGGGACTTCATTTCTAGCCCTAATTCCTCAGGGCCTCAGGTCTGCTCCAGTAAAATTAGAAAAGCTGTCTTTCTTGTCTTCATGGGAGGTTGGTTTATGAGTCTTATTTCTTAAAACTGTTTTGAAAATCCTCTTCTAATAATAGCAGAACATAATACCTTCTTTCTTCTATTGAGAAGTCATGCTGCTACTGTGTCTGCCAGCACTCCCATGAACAAGGAAGGGTGCCTGCAAGAGTCCTTTTGGACTGGGGTGGTGCTTCAGTGACAGTGCCCTGCACAAAGAATTTTACTTTCAACTTTGAAAGTCATTGCCAGCTGACTGGTGCTAAAATCATTCCTTTTTACTTATTTTTTTTTCTTACCTCAGAAACTTCTCAATCCTGACAAATGTTAAKGCAAATGCTATGGCATCAGCATGACCTGGCATCTACCCAACCTCTGCACCTGCACAATTACAGCCAAGCTTTCCTAAACACTTTTTCCCTAACAGCTTGTTTTAGTTTGGGTTTGCTGTTGTTTTGTGCCGTTTTCCCCCACCTTTCTCTTTTTAATCACCAAACACTTATGGCAGGCATAATTTTTCAGATGTTGTTTTGGAGAGTTTCTTGGAGCTAATCACATGTGCCCCTTGAGAAGGTTTGCAAGAGTGGGCCACACCTGAAGTTGGAGTCAGTGAATTCCAGCAAAGATCCCAGCAAAGATCCAGAGCCACCTGGCTCRCCTGAAGGGCAGCAGCGAGGCTGCTCAAGGAGTGCAGAGGCAGCAGCTGCGTTCTGCTCAGGCCACTCTGACAGTTCCCACCGCACCGATAAAAGCACAGCTATCAATCACTGAGTAAGATCAGCCAGCACTTCCCTCCCCTTTCTCACTCTTTTGCAAATGGCCCTGAGTGTTCTGCACCGATACACAGTCAGGTGTGTTTACACACAAGTCATTTGCATGAGTGCTTGTGACCTGTCAAGACACAGAAAATTAATGTCAGCTCATTATCAGAAAGGGAAAATGAAAAAAACTCGAAGAATTTTCACAAGCTGGAGACTAGGAACCAGATGTTTATTTATGTTAACTGCCCAATCCCCTGTGATTCCAGTTGAGTTCTATCAATCAATTCATCTGGGCATCTGGTATATGATATAAAGAAAGAAGGATGTTCACATGTTAAAATTTTTCCCCCCTACAGTGAACGTAGATCTATTATGCCAAGTTTGTAACAGTGAATGGTTGGAATAAAGTAGGAGTCAATAGGCTGAGAATT
Source organism: Malurus melanocephalus (assembly GCF_030028575.1). Taxonomy (NCBI): domain Eukaryota; kingdom Metazoa; phylum Chordata; class Aves; order Passeriformes; family Maluridae; genus Malurus; species Malurus melanocephalus. Next base: position 1,644,227 of record NW_026623238.1, read on the forward strand.
GTTTTTATTTATGTTGCTATAAATCAGGAATAAGTGTTGCAATGTCTGCAGACATGGTTACATTCCGAATGTGCAGATTTATAAATGTCTGATCAGATTCTAAAGGCTGGTTCATTTCTAAGCAGAGCCTCTCCTCCGACAGCAGTGAAAGAGCTGTACCAAGAAACAGATGGCACGTAATGGACCATGGTTTGACCTTTCCTCTGCAGTCTGAGAAGTTGGTGGTGCATCTGCCTTACTGAACAGTAATTGTTAAATTCAGGAGATACTTCTTTCAGATCACAAGGAAACCTGTAGCTCATTATGTAAAAGCTAAATCATGAAATTTGCTCCTAATTTTGTTGAGTTTTCTCTATTCAGAGCAGTTAAGGAAAACAGTACTTGCTTTAGGATTTTGATCMAGCTGATGATTAGGCATAAACTTTCATTTCAGGACTTTCCATAGAAGATTACCTGTATCTTGGTTGCTGTTCTACCTTTTTAAAAAGAAAACACAAATTTCCAAACTTGTTTGCCTTTTACTCACCTGAAGCTCAAAATAGCGGTCTGTAAATATTATGAAGAGCTAATGCATCAGTTACTTAAAAAAATATTTATTATAGGTGGTATCATATTTTAAAATAAATAAAGGTAGAACAACTGAGTGATTACAAAAGATTAGTTGGAAATGGGAGATGATTTTTGAGCAATAGGAATTACCAGCTGTTGAAAAAGAATTAATATGAGTGAAATTCTGAACTTGTGTTATGCAGAAGGGATTCAGTGATTTACTGTGGCCTCAYGTACTTTGCAAATTTGTTTTTGGAAGCCATGATTGAAAATTTGCATTTGAAACTTTATAGACATATAGATTGACATGATGTAAARGAGTGTATGTTTATGTGGAAGCTTTATAATATGATACAAATTTTGAGAAAGGACATTTGTACTTTGTTTTTCTCCTTAATTTTGTGCTTTTTAATTGTCCTTACTGTGTTGTACTTGGAAAAAAAAAATTAAGCAGAGACATCTGTGTTTCAAAACATGCATACATAATTATCACTTGTTTCACATCCTGGTGTTTGCCTAGGTAATCATTCATCATCTATTTTAGAAGGTCAGTTATAGGGGTAATGTGCTTACCTTTTTTAATTTTATGAGAAATTTAATTGCTAAAATCTCGCTTTGCTGTTTGATTGAGGTATCTTAATTTATGCCTTGGAAAGAATTATTTACAGACTTTCACATCAGTCATATTATGGACAATAGGCAGTTTTAACAAATTCTACCACTTCTTTTGGAAAATCAAGTATATATTGCTACTTCAGACTATCATGTTCTGAGATTATGACCACTACTCTCTCCAAAAGAGGTTGTATGTACAATGTTTGTTTTTTTTTCCTTTATCAAAGTGAGCACCTAATGATTCCAATTTCATTGTATTTTATCCAGCTGATGGAAATTGAACACCCTCAGCATTTTTGTGTTATATTTTCACACAATGAAAAGTAAACCCAGATTCCCTGCTGAAGAGGAGCTCCTAAAATACAGATAATGTCTTTCCCTGCACTAATCATATTTTCCTGTGTAGCTGAATTTACTCACTCTTAGTGTTACTTAAAGCATCAGAAAGTCTGATTTTCAGAGTGAGAATTAAAGTGAGAACTCTAACTCCTCCTATTCATTTTGGCTGGGGATTTTGACAGAAAATACCATTTTTAAAAGCTTTGAGATTCTCAGTCACTGGCCTCTGACTTTATATTGTGATTTATTCCTTCTCGTAGTCTCTCATTATCTTGCATTCATATTCAAGGACTTTGCAATAAAATTATTGGAACTTTCATTTTATGACTTGATGACTTATAATAATTAAATATTTTTTTTTTCCCCTGGTTGAGGATTATTAATGCTTGTTCTAGCAGAAAAGGACATGTGTGACTTTAGCAGTCCTGCTTTCCATGGACCCTTCTTGATGAAACTCTGCTTTCCAGTGGCAGCATTTGGACCTTCTTACTCACCCAAAGTGATCAGTAMGATTGCTGTGGCTGCAGCAAACCATTTAAACTCTGCAAATAGGTTGGTGGATGTCCACTGACCTGCCCTATATCAGCACAACAYCTATCTCATGCTGTGCCTGTCCTAAACCTATTAAACACACATCAGCAGATATAATAGGGCAGATATGGCAAAAGGAGGTYCCAAATAAGAAAAGTGCTTCATTTCTAAATTCAAGCAAATAAGCAAAGGCATAATGGCTTTAGGATTTTGCTGAGTCAAAGTTTGCATGTCTAAATTGCAACCTGAAAACCTGCATGTTTGAACATGACTGATACCATGGAACATATAATTGTAGGTACCCAAGTGATAATTGTAAATCTGCTTATGGAGCTGGATGAAGTAATCTGAAGGAGGAAAAATACAAGATTGAACAAGTCATGTTTTGTTTTGTTGGTTATGACTGATATTTTGGTATGCAAAACCTTTTTTTTATTTGGGATCAGATGCAAATTCCCTTAGCTCCAGTGGACTTTGGATTTTATAATGGAAAATTAAAGAATTTAACTTGAATATAAAAATTCAGATAGAACAAGTGGATAACCCTACCCTTAAATGTCTGTCAGATTCATGCTGAATAATGTTTTATGCCTTATCTTTTGCTCTTCTAGCAAATTAAARGAATGTGAGTTTGCACAGTTTACCCCAAACAATAACAATTTTCATCAAGTTAGGTCCCTTTGAATTTATTCCCTRTTTTACCTGTGAGCCTTGGGAGTAACCTATCTCAGTCTCGGATTTGAAACAAAGCTGAGAAATGCAGGCAGTTTTTTTTTTTTTTAAATAGAATTGTAATAGAGATCTTCTGGGGGTTCTTTTCAATTTAAACATTGACTATATTTCTCCAGACTGAAACAACATACTGGCTTCAGAGAAATCAGAACTGTAAAAAATGATTTCTCAACTCTTTTTTTTTCCTGTTTACAAAATAGGCTACATAAACACCAGTCATCTCTGATACTTATTCCACTGTCTAAAGCAGTTTCCTGGACTGATTTCACCACTGAAAAAAAAAGACAAGAGTCTTGCAGAAGTTGGCTCATGAACTGCATGTGCAAGATCAGTTTCAGGATATTGCACTCTAAACACAAATGAAAATAGCATAAAAGCTTTAAATATTGATSTAGAATTTGCTTCTTCTGGTTTTGTGGTGTTCACTGTTCATACTCAAACAAAAAAATTCCAAAACTTTTTGGTATCTTAAGTCAGGTACAAGAATTGCCAGAATTACCTGCAAAAATCAGTGGCAAGATTGCATACACAAAGTATGAAAATTCTCTGTGTCTTGACCCCAGTATGACACAGAGAAGGAAAGAATTGCACATCGGTGAGAAAGATGTATGAAATACCTGCTATGAACCCTAYGCTGGTTTCAAAGATCTTGCACAAGGGAGGAGAAGGATTGCTCAGCTCAAGATATGCAAAACCCACATAACCTCATCAGGCAAAATGAAACTGGAAAGAGAAGCAGGTATGAACAACTAATGATAAACAGTTCATTTGTCATCTCTGACTAACAGCTGACACAGATGCACATCAGCTATAACAGAACAACAGGGATCAGACCCCTGATTCCTAAAGTTAAAGAAGCCAGGGAACAGATATGACTATCATTTCTACAGGCAAAAATCTGGAGTAATCCGCTGCAACTCACTGAATTCCATTGGAATGACACTAGACAAACAAGGGCAAAAATGGATGGAAAAGCCACCRTTTTAAAAAGTGAAAGGGATGATTTTTTAAATCTCATATTCACAATTTTATGTTTTTTACAGCAGTAAACAAAAACAGCAGGAGCACTTCAAGTTAACAGGAGTACTTCCTGTATGTCGTTTTAGTTTTCCTCAGCTTGAGCAGGAGAAACACAGAGTCATGAAATCTGGAAGAAAAAGAAAGTTTATATTGCTATGCAAATCTCTTTTTAAAGGGTATCTCACAGTTTTAATAATGCAGGATAATAGCAAGCACTTTTGAACGACACATATTTTCACTGATACAGTAAGATGCAGGTTATGATGTTGCAATGATGGCTGTAGTGTAAGAATACTTTGTACATCTTACAAATACTAGAACTGCTGGCTCTGACRACTGCTTTTAGTTTTAATGGAGATATATCTCTAGATATGGGGTATCCATCTACTTACACACACATACATGGACACACGTATGAGACATCTAATAAGATTGAAAGAATTTGCTAACTTTACAAATATGAGACTGCTAGGAAGTACATATTACTTTGACCTATGACAATTACAAAAGAAATAATTGAGTGCCATACTTCCTTGTATGTCAAATCTACCTCAGGAAACAATAATTCTTTTGTATAACTTTATTTTGCAAGAAGGATCAAGTGACCTTAAACAGTTAGGTGGCCTTAAGCTGTTTTTTCTTCATGCATTGCAGAGCAAACCTTGGGAAATGGCTGACAAAAGACTTTGTGAAAGCTAAAGATTTACCYGGAATCAAGGTAAAATGGGGCAAACACTCAGTAGAAGAGATGGAAGAAAACCCACCAAAGTTACAAAAATTGTAGAGATCCTTCTTGATTCAGGAAAYAAATGGAGTCTGAAAGAAACCTGGGAGAAGGATCAAGCCTTCTTGTCCTGGTCCTGCAGACTGTGAGGCGTTCCCTTTGTAACCTTCCAAGCAAAACTCAGATCCAGGCTGACTCTTGCTTCCACCCCTTACACCCATTCCAATCATGTGTGCTCTTATCTTAAGACACCTCAAAGTAAAAATTAATTGAATTAATCCAGATTATGAAGTTTCACATTCATTTAGTGAAGAGCAGATGAGTATCTGATGAACAGAAYTGAAAAACATCCCTCCTTTGATTTTTTATGCACTAAAACAGTGATTCCATATTTCACCCATGACATAGCTGTCATTATTCAGATATATTTTTCTACTGATGTCTTTCTTGCTAAACACTTTTATATGTGACAGAATTCAAGAATGTTATGGGACATATCATATGAAGTTACACAGTGAGGAAAGCAGCCTTTGTCTAATATAAGTTTTTATGGTCATATGAGATAGCACTTTAAAAGCCCTTTTAAAGAAGAGGACAGTCTGCTACAAGAATCATGCCATTTTTACCATTTTGGSAACAAGTCCATAGCTAAAGCACACTTTTATGCTGTTGGGTTAATGGCACCATTTCTGGTCAGGGAAAAAATACCCACATCTTTCTGGAAGTGCTATTAGCAAAATAATTATTTTTTGTTTTGACTAAAGTTTTTTTGTTTGGTTGTTGTTTCCTGAAGACAATTAATTATAAATAACATTTAGTATTCAATCATTTCCTGTGTATTAAATACAGTGATGGTTTTCATTCAGTAAAGGAATTAGCATGATAATTACCTTTAATGAATAAATGACTTTATAGTCCTAACCCAGGCAATAATTGCTTCTGCTTCTTCTTTAAGTGCCAACTCTACTGAACACTGTGAAAATAATTATTTACCTCCGTTGCCTGGATCAGATCAAGGCATTGATACCTTTTCTATAATATTTTTCTCATTCAAACTGCAATTAGATAACATTATATGGAATAAATCTCAGAGCAGAATATGAACAGGACAGGAGCTAAGATTGTCCACAGTGTACCCATTTCCTGTCCTATGACATTGCTAGAATGGGATGAAGAAYGTTGCTTCATCCCTCTTTCCTCCAAGTGAAAAAATTTCTAATGATTAAAAACTTTCTCATGTCCTTTTGTGCAGGAASGTGGAGACCATGACCAATCTTCCACGGTCCCAGAATTCAGCTCTCAGGGATGGAAAATAAATTTTGCCTGTTAGCTTGCACCTTTTGTAGTGGTTTTCATGGGTGCAAAGAAASCCTTACCTGTTACCCTCTAATATATCTTTTCAGGTGTTTTGCCTTGTGACATCGCAATAAACAACACAGCAGAGAATCAAACACAAACTGTTACACTTCATCTCTCACCCCACAAAACTTAGGTACACATCTACCAAAATCCTTTTAAAATATTTGCATAATGCATCAACATATCTTCCTTTTGAGGGGCTTCTTTTTTTTTCTATCTCCAGAAAATGTTAATCACCAGTTTTAAGCTCCAGGAGGTGAAAATAATTCAAGAGTTATTTTTGCTAAGGTAGCAGAAAATAAAGACTATCAAAAGATGTCTGTTAATGGACTTTTGTAAATAGTGTGATNAAAAAAAAAAAAAAAAAAAAAAAAAAAAAAAAAAAAAAAAAAAAAGAAACAGAAATAGAAAATAGCAGGGATTGAAATAAAAGAAATGGAGTGGAGTGTCAGCAATTTAATGTGCATATGAGTTCCAAAGACGACAAAAAAATGCTTTGCTTCAGGCAGTTTCTTCAAATAGAAAAAAAYAACCTTCTATCATCTTTATTTGTAGAGGTTCTTTGAGTTACTAAGTAACCTCTAGACTAAAACATTTCTCCTTGAAAAGAAAACCAGGGGGAAAAAGCGAGAGCCATGTCTTGCAGCTCCTGAAATAGATCGCTAATTTGTGATGTCAGGTTTGAAAGCAGGAAAAATCATTCTTTAAATAACCTGGTTTTGCAGATTCCTCTCTGTCTTTTCTTCCATCACAGGTTTCAGATGCTGAAGAGCTCTCTAAGAAGGTCTAATGCACTGGTTCCCAGCAGGTAACTTCTTAAAAGCATTTTACTCAGTTTTTCCCCTACATCCGTGAATAAGAGTCAGCTCTCACAGTTCTGACTGTGACGGTCAGTTCAGTTGGAGAGCAGGACACGGTGTCACACAGTTCTTGGCTGCTGAGTGGGAGGTGACTGCAGCCAAGAATAGGTAAAATTTTGATTTATCTTGCTTAATTTTTGCCAATATTCTGATCATGTCGAGAGCCCATTTTATGTTTTTCATATGGAACTTTTATACCCCCTTAAGCTCTTAAACTAAACTGATACGCTGCAAATGAAGAAAATCTAGGGTGAGAAGGGCAATTATTCTTTTACTTGGGACCATTGTTTATATTTATTCATTTCAAGTTTTATATTTTGCTATTTTTGATTTTCCTTTTTATTGCATTTCAGTGATGGGCACCAATTAAAATGTTGAACTCCCATCACCACTGCTGAGTGATAGTGTTTCTTCTACCATTTTGCCTAAAAACTGCCAAAGAGAAAGAGTAGTTATCAGCACCACTCACAGCCTGCTGGCCATTTGATAAACAAAATATTCCTTTTGGGGAATAAGGCTAAATAATCATTAAAATATAATAGCACTAACTGTGATGAAAAAAGAAATATTATACTTTCACTAGGAATTTWAAAAAAAATCCAAATATGATGTGAGTGACTCTTAAAGGACAGTTTTAATTTAATATTGATGATAGTAATTTAGATTCCTTAAAGACTGCCTTGTAAATTTGAGAGCTGTGAGAGCCGAATCTTTCCCTCCCACTTCATTCATCTATCCTTTCACATCATCAGCCTGAGCAAAACACTTCCTTGCTTGCCTGCTCTAATCAATCCTGAGAGCCTGTGAACTCCCATTAACTTACTTAACTACTTCATAGGGGGTACTGTAAGAATTAATTAAACAGTTCCTGTTTGGACACTGCTTTGAATATGTATGGTGCTCTGGAAATGCTATGCTATTATTTAAGCAAATTCATTATTTAAGCAACAAATAATGAATAAATCATTTCAATTTTTGGCAGCCTCCAGCTCAGCTGCAGATCAGCTCTTTCCAAGCTTCAGGAATCAGTTACTGGGTAAGTAGATGTAAGTCCTTGCATTGGGCATGTGGTTGATTTCAGTATAGTTAGTTCAGAATTAACTGAGTAACTTAGCCTGAAGAGTGTCTGGTTTAGGTTTTCGTTTACTCCTGCTGCAGATAGCAAGTTTCAAAGGAAATAGCTTTCTCTCTTCTTGCTTGGTCCCCATTTTTTTTTTTCCTGAAGGCATATAGGATGGGAAAAAATCTCCTTGTGGAAGCAGAAATGCAGAAAACTGTGCAGAGAGGAGAATAAGCACTCYACACTCTGAAGAGGAGAAGATGGGGTCCCAGAAACATGCACGAGTTGCAGTACACAAAGCAGCTGACAAACTTCGTGCTTCACCCTAGAGCTGTGCCCTGTCTTCAGCCCACTGGTGAGGATGCCAGAGCACCCTCTGTGTTTTCTGCCCGAGCAACACCAGAATGCCTGACAACACCACTGCAAAATCCCCAGCAAAAGAAAATTAACATTATTACACTGAGGCACTGTATGTGTTCACACAGTCCTTTCTAAAGGTCTGTAARGTGTTAGAGGAAAGGTACACTGTTTCCACTTGGTTTGGGATGCCTTTTTTACTTCTAGATCAGCAACTGCAATGCTCTGGGGTAAAAAAAAACAAACATCTTTTCAATATTTCCATTCCATATATTGATTTGAAAAACATTTTTGAGAAGCATCTTATCTCAATCTCYTTTGTTTCTCCTTTTAGTACAGGATAGACTGGAAAATGAAGAATTAAGTACAGTTGAAGTAAAAACAGAGAATAAATGTCTCCAAAATATTGCCAGRCATAATTGTGTCTGGGTGAGTAAACTGCTCACAAGAAACAATTTGATCTGCAGATCTTATTTCCCCCATTCTTGGGAACACTGCAGTGGAAAGTGAGGTATTCATTCTCTAAAAATATCCAAAGTAAAAGTTACAGAAACACTTCAGTGTCCAGGTTACTCATGACCATCAGCTTTCACTGTTCATTTAGCTGCCTTCGCCAGGAGATTCAGCAAWCATACTACTGAAATGAAGCTACTGCCAGGATAGCCCAGTTGAACCACTGGAGAAAGACATTGAGGGTCTTATGCYAACCTCCTGCTTCCTCAGGCCAGGTATTTGCAGCTGGAGGGCACGTCTGAGGCACAGCATTACCAAAGGAGTCAAGAATTACTGAAGAGAAGGGAGCATGTACATCAAAATTATAGGAAAATGGTCAAGGGATGCAAATGGAAAATAAAAAAAAAGCAGAGACAAATGGAACATTAGGGAATATTACAAGCACTGTGGCAGTGTTAATTTAATGAAGGAATGGGGAGCAGAACAAGGTGAGCTGAGTGGTTTTCCTGTGGGATCAGGAGAGAAGCAATACAGACAGTGTCATGTAGTCGTGGTGCCTCCACGATTTGGACTGAGGACCTGCAGGATCAAAGCACAGTTTCCCATCAGCTCCCATGGCCCTTTTATTCCATGCAAAACTCACCATTGGGGAATGAAGAGAATGAAGACTCATGCATGTCTTGGGCCAGGGCCAAGTCATGATCTTGGACATGAAAAGGGAAGAATGCAGCACAACCATGCCTCAGACACCAAGGAGGACATCTGAGAACAGTATTTACAAGAAAACCATATATAAAAGTATAATTTTCAAGTATTTTTCTTTTTTTTTTTTTTTTTAATAGTCTTCAAACTTCAGAGATTTTTTTGGCACAATGTATTTTTCTTTTGACTGACTTCAGCAAAAATGTAGCTATTTCTTACCCTAACCCTTGCCAAGATTGAGACAAGTCATGGAAAAATTAAAAACTTCAGTGGAGAAATCACTTGGTCCAGTCCCACTCGACCCAATCACAAATACACTTGGGGAAAGTCCTCAGAGGACAATGCTCCCTGTCTGAGGCATGGAGCTCTGAACTGGACCAGGAAAACTGAAGCATCTCTGCCTACCCAACSTCAGCTAAAATAACAATGAGTGTTTCCAGGTGATCCCAGATTTCAGATTTTTTTTTCCTTCTTAAATTTTTTTTTAAGGTCAAAGAACAAAAAAAACCTCAAAAAATCAAAGGACACAGAACAGGATTCTCACAAATCTTGTCAAACTGAAATTAACATAAACTGGTCACAGCAAACAACTTCATCTGGATAATATTTGTCCTTTTTCTTCCCTTYGAAAGAAAGTTTGCCTAAAACACTTTGTAAACTGTGTGAAGCAAGTTGCATGGGAACATGGCAGACAATCAGTTATTCATGGGTGACCAAATGCATTTCTCAACACTCTTGGTTTATTATTTCTATTGAACAAAGTATTGTGTAAAGCCTCTTCTAGATTCCAGAATGAATTGCTGAAGTTTTAACTAGAGACCTACTGCTCTTAATTGTTACATGCAAGGAACTGACCTTACTGCCTTGTTCAGRTGCTCACAGAGGATGACCTCAGTTAAAAGGCTCCTCTCCCATCTAGCAAAAAAGAGAGAAAAAGATTCCATGTTGAAGCTGATGCAGAGCAGCCTGTTTAAAAAGGTATTTTGKATTTCTCTTGGGAAAAATTCCATTTTCTCTGCTGACTGTCTAGGGAGACTACAGAGACCGATCTCCAGGCTGAGCATATAAACTAAGCACTTAAAAGCTAAGATGAGCACACAACTTATTGTATTCCCCTTCATAAAAATATTAAAAGTGCACTTCCAATCTTGTAAATATATACATATATATATGCATGGAAAGAGGGAAAAATATGCCTTTTGTACACATATACAGGTTCCCAGATGAACACATGTTTTGCAATAACCACAAATATATTAATACTATCWCCCATTTGGGCTTTTTGCATTACCACTTCTTTATTTTTTACATARCAGGCTCATAATTTCAGAACTGAATTTTAAATTTCCTTATCTAKAGTCAAGTAGCATTCTAGGGACCCTAAATGTACAATAAGCTTATATAAACTGTATAAATCTGAACAGACATTTCATATTTGAGATCTTTTTTATTAAATAGCTGTTTGCAATTGTCAGAAAAGTATAAGTTTCCAGGTCAGTAAAATCACATGTTTTATCAAACAGGGAGGGGAGCCCTCTGGGTATGCTGAGTAAGAACTCAATAGAATCTAGTCTTAAAACTTTATGCTTTAATTAAAATGTATACTGATGTGTAGTCATTTCCCTGAGCACAGCAATATGGTAATAAGCCTTTAAAAAATTCAGATCTCTGCAGTTTCATAGTACATTTTTCAATCTGATCAAACATTTTTTTCTTCTTTCGCTAATCAGTACTTTTTGTGGTTTATGCATACAGTATTATATTTGATTCCATTCCCCTGTGGGTTGTTACATATCTTAAATTTGTTGAGTAAAGATTCCTTAGAAAAACAAAAGAAAAAAAAGGATATAGAGTAAAACTTCTCTGCAAAATTTAGATACCTCAAAAGACATTCCTTCCATAAGAAAATTTGGTGTTGTTATTTTGCTCAGTGTGCTTGTTTTGGCTGAGAGGATGTTAATTTTCTTCACAGTAGCTGATACGGGGCCGTGGTTTGGATTTGTGCTGAACACTTTTGATAATTCACAGATTATTTCATTATTGCTGAGCTGGGCTCACAAAGTCAAAGCCTTTTCTTCTCTTCACCCCRCCCCACCAGTGAGGGCTGGGGATGSACAGGGAGGGGACACAACTGGGACATTTGACCCTGCCTGAGCCAATATCTSTAACATATTGCATCGTTCTCAACATATAAAGCTGAGTGGAGAAGGAGGAAGGGAACACGTTTAGAATGATGGCATTTGTCTTCCCGAGTCACCACTATGTCTGATGCAGCCCTGTTTTCCTGGGGACAGCTGAACAAAGAGTTACAGAATCATTTATGTTGGAAAAGACCTCTRAGATCACTGAGTCCAGCCTTTGGCCAAACACCACCCTGTCAACTGAACTGTAGCAGTAAGTGCCTCATGGAGTTGTTGAACACCTCCAGGGACAGTGACCCCACCACCTGCCTGGCCAGTCCATTCCAATGTCTGGAAACCCTTTCTGTGAAGGAATTCCTGCTGATGTCCAACCTGAACCTGCCCTGGTGCAGCTCGAGGCTATGTCCTTCTGTCCTGTCAACACCTGCCTGCCTATGGTGCACACTGAATGAGTTCCTTATTTTGCTTTGCTTGCATGCACAGCTTTTGCTTTACCTATTAAACTGCTTTTATTTCAACCCATGAGTTTTCTCACTTCTGCCATTGTGATTCTCTCCCCTATCCCAGCAAGGGGGACATGAGCAAGTGGTGACGTGGACTTGAGCTGCTGGCTGGGGTTAAACCACAGCACTTGGTAAGCTGATGTACTCACAGCAAAACAAAAACTGGTAGTTAGATTGTTCCCAGGTCCAGGTGATGCTGTTCTGCTGCAAAAGCAGCAATTAATCCCTGGATGAAACAAAAGAAACCAGMGGCAGCTGTGGAAGAAAGTGAAGTGGGATAACACAGGTCAGCCTSGGAGGCACCCACAAAGAACCTGGATTTATCCACTTCTAATATCAGTGAAACAACGTTTTCACATTTCTTATAACTTGTAGTTGAATTTTTTTCCTTTTTAAGTTTCCAGCTAYGCTGCTATAATGAAGTGGCATGGAATGAAAATCTGTCGGGGAGAAAAGGAACATCTAAGGTTCATCAAGTTAAACAAGCAGTTTGTAACTGAATATTATCACAATTCAAAAAGATGCGTAAATCATGTTATGCAGGCAACTTAAACTTTGATATCTTTTATTATTGTGAATCTGAACTTAAACCTTATTTCACCAGAATTTTATGTGTGTATGTTGTATGTGGAGTAAGTGTGGCCCTCCTGTACACATGTGCTTATCCACTTTGTTTTCCCACTAGCTGATATGCTAGGAAGAGAAAGATCTTTCCTGCAGCAGCYTGAAATGAGGAGGATTTTAGTCCCAGGATTACCTAGTAATCATGTTCATTGTCTTTACCATATGGAATCGCTATAATAGAATAGATTTTCTTCATATTGAGGTGACACTGTAAATACAGTGTGTCTGATCAGAAAYAATATAACATCTGAACTTATAATCCCTTAACCCCTTGAAGTTAATTTCAGTTTCTTATAATTTAATTGCAAGTTCATTAACTGAAGCTATACTTTAACCTTTCTTGTTCTAAAKATGTTTAAAGACACCTACTCAATTTACTCTGTATAGAATAGCAGTTTTAARGGAATGCATTGTAAAGAGCAGAAGGTGCCCTAGGCTGGCAGGGTCCTAGGACATTACTGGTTGATTGGAAATTAAAAAACTGCATGTGTCTTTGTGAAAAACCTTTCTAGGTCTGCTTGCTAAGAGACTTTTCCTTTCAGAAGGAGACTGTACAATGTCATGATGTTGTCAGCTACTTGACTGCACCTGAATGGAGGAATCGACTGTGAGTGTGTGCAGGGAATTCTCATGAAGCAACTGCAGGACTGCGAAAACAGAAAATGACAATTACACATGGTGAGCATTTAGAATAAATATGTTCTGGAAATTTGTACAGAAAAATACTTCTTTCATTTTTGTTATTTCAGAGCAGCTTAAAACCAGATTTCAGATGGAATAGAGATAGTCTGGCATAAAACATTGTTTTATCCYTTTCATCTTGCCTGCAGGGTATGTGAGGGCTTTGAGCCTTTTATCCCTTCCTGGCTCAAGGAAGAGAACTTCACTGTACCTATTTTTTCAATGTCCTTCGCTAGAACATGTAACAGTATTTGAAACAAATTCCACTAATCACTCATATCTCATTTCTCTGCCATTTGTGTTTTATATTCTTTGGATTCATCAGTGACTTCACAAAGCATGTACTCCTGCAGGAGGACCGCCTTTACATTTTATGATACCAAAATCAAATTTGTTTTATTTTACTTGCATATTCAACATTTATTTACCAACTCTTCTGTTTAGCGGAGCCTCAAACATGTTGCAGACTAACCCCCTGAAGCTCATAATTTACCTGAAGCTCTACTATGACAGCTGCTCTGTGGACACTGGTACAGAGGAAAACACTGATGCAATAGTAATAAAAGCAGCTTAAAGGTTCACCAGGGCAGATCTGGAAAAGACCAGACAAACATGGGAAGRTGAGGGAAAGAATGAAACTGTTGGCTGTATCAAATGAGCTCTCAGCTCCTTCAGGCAAGCACAGCACACCAGAGACTGGATYCAGCAAACATAATTGGTGATAATTWTTCTGTGTGTCTTTATTTACGTGCATTTTATGATGTCAAGTACATTTAGAGCCCAAGAAACAATAGCAATTATTATTCTGTATTTATTTATGGGACCAGTGGGGATAATAGTCTGTTAGAAACTTGCACTGCTGGAGAGAGCATTTAACTTTACTAGACATGCCCCACGATTCTTGTGTTTTAACCTATCAAATTAATTAAAATATTGCAAATGTTTCTCCTCAAGTGGTCTCTAATTTGTACATGTATGGAATTCTAAAAGTTAGAAATGGAATAGGAACATTATTCAGTTTCATTATCTGCCTATACCATATTTTCTTTGGAAAGAAATTATCATATTTAAACTCAAATATGCCCATTTGCAAGGGCAAATGTAAAAAATAGTCAAGATACATATCTAGTTGCATAAAAAAAACACATATATTCAACTGTGAGAAAACTTAAGAGACTGAACTGAGGCAGCCTGAAAACTTTGTTTTGCATCAGGATAGGCAGCTTGTAAACCACTGTGAAAACCTTAGCGTGAGGTAGATCTTAACACAATATTAAAATAATTTTGTCTTGTCATTTTCATACATATTTTTCCAGTCAAATCTATGCAAAGTTGTTTCAAACTGCTAAAGTAGTTTGAGTTAAAAYATCCTGTACACCACACAAAATCTTCATTTTCCACCACAGTTTTGCATGTATTCAGGGGCTTTGACAGGCTGAGGGAATTGTTGGACATTTACTGCAACTGAGTTTAGAGTTCTTCTACTGGAAGATAAAGCACAAGYTGGTTTTATTTCATTAATAAAAGCCAAAAACATGGCAGTGTGAAACTCAAAGTCCATTAAACTTTAAGAGCAAATAAACTATATTTATTAGGCAATTTGGTGTGTAAGAGCAGGAGGATTCAGACCTGATGTCTCAGGCTTTTTCCAAGCTTTGTTACYTTTTCACACAGTGACATGCATGTGTGCTGCTGGAAATAACTGGTTAGGAAACCATCTCATTGTCAATAAATTAATTTTCCTTTCTAGAGGGTTTGGGAAGGGGGTTGGAGAGCTGCATATATTGATGCTTTCAAAAAAACACCCTTTCTCTTACTACCAAGGTCACTAAAGATGTGAGGATGAGCTTTTGCTGCTCCTCTTGTTGTTACCGTGACCCCTCAGTGATGCTTGGGTCTTGACTGGTACCTCATGAGTTTTTCCAGCCTCATTTCAGCTCCCAGGAATGCATGTCAGAAGGCATTCTTTTTTCACCTCTTGATGATTTCTGTCTCAAGAAATCTCAATTACCCTTGCATTGCACATGTGGTTCCACCATTTTTTTTATGCTGGGTAAATGAAGAAAAGTTTCAGCAGGCTGAAACAATTCTGCTCTAGCTTGCTGTWTTTAAATGGAAAGAACCCTAAAAATTGTTGAGATAGTTACACATTTGTAATCTGCACCCTCATTCAGAATTACTGACATATGACTAACAAATCTTTGGGTTCCAGCATAAAACATACATCCCACACAAACCAGTGCTGCTCCCTYGCACCCAAAAACTCAGTGAAAAATRAWGATCCCCCTGACAACAGYGAGGCACCACAGARCWGACCAGAGCCYACCAAAGCACACAAAAGTGGGTGACTTTCAAAAACGAGGCTAATATTAGAAAATAAATGAGATTGCTTTTTAAAATGTTCTGTATCACTGGAATGGAGTGTGTAAAGGACTCTGTATCACAGAGCCCTCTCAGGCACTCCCTCCAGCCCTCCCTTCTGCGGTCACTTTGGACAAAGCTGGCTGYTGTTCAGCTCTGACTTTGCTCCCTGGTTTTGTCTCAGCCTCTCTCCTGGGTGTGTCTGAGTGTTTTAGCTCCTCACCAGGAAGCCTGTCCCCTCTCACACTCTGAGCTGCTCTTGGGACAGGAGTGAAGGTTTCTGCAAGGGTGAACTAGACCCCGTGTGCCGTGGTCAGGACAAAGTCACCGCCAGCAGTGGCTCAGCTGTCCAACTGCAGGATTTAACCCCGAGTGCTCTGAGCAAGCAGTGTGGATGTGGATGTCCCTTTTGTCCCTGCCCTGGCACGCTGTGGCTGCTCTCTCTGATTGCAGCTCAGCCGGGTCACGGTGATTTCCAGGAGCCATAGATGAGGAGATTGCAGTGCAGCTATTCAGAGGCTGCTGGTGTTAATGAGAAGACAATGTGGGTAATCAAACCGAAACACAATGCAAATGTGTTGGTCCAGGTTATAACATTAGTATTTGTTCTCCCTGCTAATACAAGCCTCTTCCTTCCAATGTTCCCTTCCTTCAARTGAAACAGCTTGTTCTATTCGAAATGAAGTGTTTAACACATTTCAGAGGGACAAAAGGAAGCATTTGTAAGGAATAGCCATTTTTTTTTTTTTAAATTCCATGTAAGTACTTCTGAAAAATCAGACAATTGTTTTAAAAGCATGAGGACAAAAGTTCCAACCTTTTTGATYTTCTGTTTGTTTGTTTTTCCCCAAAACAATGTGACAAATTCAACACATATTCACCATTCAGTACAGCCCACATGTGAACTGTAGTGATGTCTTTACAAGACATTGTTGTTATATTTTTGCAATTAAAATTTGTCTTTTATGTCAATTCTGTTGCTGATGTTTGCAGCATAATAAATCTCATCTGTGGTCATTTCACCCAGTTTAAATTCTAATATGTGCAATATCCCCCCTACTGATGCAAAGCTGGAAAAATACTGGACACAATTTACTGAGCYTTTACATATGTGAAGCAGAATGGATAAGACATTTAATTACACAACAAACATGTACACCAGCAGTCAAAACACTGATAATGTACAAGAGCCCAAATGAAAYCAGTGTTTGGGAAAGATATTAAAAAATTCTGCCTTTCTGACTCTGTCATYTATAAATTTGCATATCATACACAAAAGAAAAGTATCAAAAGGCCCATATACTGTTTCTGTTTCTAAGTTTTCTTTATTTATAATTTTTTCATTCTTTGCCTAGAATAATACCTATCATACTCATATTTAGAAGATGACCAATTACAATAGYCAGAAATCACTCATAATAAAATTTCAAACTTGTTAAAATGCAAATTCAAATAACCACTTCTGTTGCTAATAATGGTCAAATTTGAGGCTTGTCAAGGAACACTACAATACAGAGCTGTGTAGTGATTTGAACATGGGCAAGAAATCTCAGCTCTAAAGTTATTTTCTCCCAGGCACAAATGTAGCAAAGGGCCTGTGACTTCCCTTATCAGAATCTCATGGGATAGAAAATTTCCAGYCTTTCTTCTCTTTGATAGTAACCAAACAAATTGTTCATTTTTCCTGTTCTGGTACCATAAGGCAGAAGAATCCTTTACTGTATGGTTGAAACCAATCCTCTTAATTTCCTTCATTAGCTTTGGGTTTTGTGCTTTCTGAACAGGACCATGTACCCATCAGCAGCAGACCTTCAGTCWCAACTGCTTTCTCTGCGTCCATGCTCTGTCTGATCTTCCATCACATTCCAGAAGCTTGATTTCTCCCCAGAATGTTTCCTGGGTTGCTTGAAAACATATGGACTTGTTTGTGTGAGACTGAGCTACACGGGCACCAGAGCAAAGTGTCATCCACACACCCTGAGACCTGGCAGTGTGGCCCTGCACCAGAAGAACATCATCGTCCTCTGGAGCTGCTGCATCTGAGGCATCTCAGCTCACACCACGTCAGTCTTTAGGAAAGTGGAACCATCTCAGCAGGCTCTCACCTCGAGATTACGTGATACCCAAATGTAATATCTGCATATAGATATCTCCCATTAATGTCTGTGGATGTTCAGGACTCGGTCCAGGTTCCTACAAGCTGGAATCTCTTATTTCACCCGAGGTGTGCTGGAGTATCCTGCCCATCCTCTAACTGCTACTCCAGAAGGAAACAGCTCTCCATGAGGAGGCCCTGGACCCCCTAAACCCACAGATACTCTCATCTGGACAAGATCTTCCCCAAGGTGTTTTTATTATCCTGTTTTCTAATTCTGGAATATAACTGGATTTTTTTTTCCTCATAATTATCAATTATTTATTTACCATCTGTATGGCTATTATTATTTATTACATAAATGGTTTTGGATCTATAGTTTCATATTTCTTGTATATTCTTACTGGAAGAGGCGGTTATATCTTCATACCTTAGTCTTTATTTGCCTCTAAAATATTAGACAATATATAATGATGAAATATTGAATCCTGTTAATGCTRTAGTGGAGAGGAAATGAATTAGATTGGGACCCTGAAGGTTTATTAGTTCTATGGTCTGTATTTTTTTAACACTATGCAAATGCTAAGTGTAATTGCTTTTTATCATTGATTTGCTTGATTTATAGAGTTTAGGGCCTAAAGTTCGACACTGATTATCAAGAATGACCTTTTTCATTACACAGGCTACTAAATATAATCCAGTAATTCTTTATGGAGTCCAGTATGTTCTTAGCGAGGTAATTATTATTGAAAAAAATCAGAYGCAATTTGGTGACCACATCTAATTTCTCAAAGCCATAAAAACCCTTATAAGTCTTTGTTTTCCTGAGGATACCCTTCAGCAAGAACTTACTTTTGTGCTTTAGCATTTTAATATCTAATTATAATTTTAATTAAACAATGAAGATACTGCAATAATAGTTTCCACATTAAAATATGAATCAACACGAAAATTAGGGTATTATGGCAACCTAAGGTGGACTGTGTTGAAACTGGGTTGATTTTTATTTAAGAGTTAAGTCTTAATTATTGTCCTTTCTCYATAATGTATATTATAAATTGTCCAAGGTTGACAAAGGACAATTGGCATATAAYCATTTACATGGTGTGGAAACACCARRCCAAATTATGTAGTCARCTCCTACTGGATCTTTTAATTGTGTCCAAACTTGCCCAAATATAGTCAAATGTGGTCTTTTAATTTCTGTTTTGGGGGTGTTTGTTTATTTTTTTCTTGCACTTTTGGGGTTATTCCTGAGGTTTTGAGGCTCTGCTGAATTTGCAGCAGCTCCTCCTGAGTGGCAGCCACACCTGAAGTGATCCCTTCCTACAAAGAGCAGCTTCCACAGTCACAGAGGGGGAAAAGAGAAGTTAAGGAGTGGAAAGCTGTGCTGGAAATACACACCCAMTGTCCTGGGAATATTTGTGATCTTTGATCTGCATTAACTTTTCTAAAGGAACCTAAAGCATTGATACAGAACCCAAGGAGGGTAAGCAAAACTGTGTCCAGTAACTTCAGAAAAGGTGTCCATGCCATAATCCGGGAGAAAAATCACACAGGAGCCAGGGCAGACATAAAAGCATGAGATATTCCTCATAAATCCAGGACTGAGGGCTGTGGCAGTTGCCTCCTAAGAATCAGTCCTTCTCACGGAGCTCTCAGAAGCATCACAGCCACATCCTGCCTGCACCACCAAGAAGCATTTCATTATGACCACCTTGGATCCCCTGGATTGCTGCTGCAGCTCTGGGACTGGCTGCTGTCACTCATAGAGGGGCACAGCAGCTACAGCAAGCCAGTCTGCAAGAAGCTGAAGAATTTGGTCTGATTTGCTCCATATTATAACTGTGACAGGAGGCTTTGAGATAGACGGGGTCTAAAAAAAATATTTTCATTGTATTTCTTTTCTTGTTAGCCTGGAAAAGCTTGACTTTTGCAGCATAAAAAAACACTGCTAATCTCAGTTATTTGTCCCATGTAGTTAATGGAAAAAAAAAAAAGAATAATGGGTGTGTAGGGGGAAGCATATTTAATTTATTTGTATGGACTAATTCTAACTTCTCTATCGAACTGTCATTGAGTGAACGTGTGCTGCCACCCATAGGCAGCCCCAAAAATGTCTCCTTGCCCTTGCAGATTATAATAAACAGCATCACTTGACTCACGGAAGCCTGGTCCCCTGTCCTCTCCCATCTATCCTCAGAGCTACCTACAGAATGTGTCATTAAATTAAGTATAAACAAGGTGAGAACGAGCTAATTTCAGTAGCTTAGTTAGAGATAGCCTGCAGAAAACATCTTACTGCTTGTTAATATGGTATTAGAATTACTGTTGCTTTTCCTTGTTTTGTCTATAAAAGAAAGTGAGCAAAGGGTGATTCCCCCCCCCCCCCTTTTTATCTAATGTATTTCTAGCAATAGTTTTCCCTTAGATATCATTTTAATAATTTAATAATTTTTAATTATTAAACTCCTCTTGCTCAGTAAGAGGAAGTGCAGGCTCTGGGGATACTACAGCCTTTCAATTTTTAAAGGGAGCTTATAAGACCTCTAGCACCAGGACAAGAGGCAAGAGTTTTAAAATAATAGAAGATAGATTTAGAATGGATATAAAGAAGAACTTCTTTACTGTGAGGGTGTTGGGGGGCTTGAACAGGTTGCCCAGAGAAGCTGTGACTGCCCCATCCCTGGAAGTGTTTCAGGCCATGTTGGGTGGGGCTCTGAGCAACCTGATCTAGTGGAAGATGTCCCGACCATGGCAGAGAGGTTGGAACTGGATGATCCCTTCCGACTCAAACCACTCAATGTTACTGTGATTCATATGTGAAGTAAAGATTAATTAATGTATTTTGGTAGCTTAAAATTTCTGCTCTCCATACACCTATATAATATGACTAATAATAATTTAGCATTAATGAAATTAGCTGTAGTAGAGCACCAGCTGATGAGCTTGTCTAAAAGAAAAATTTCATAGTACTGAGCATTCTGACATACTGACTTACTGAGCATAACTGGCTGCACACTGGAAGCAGTAAAAAGTAACAGGTTTTGTTTTTTTGGGGGAAAAATCAAATTAAGATCAGCAAAATCATTTCCAAGCAAGACGTGAATTCAATAGCATAAATACTGAAAACTTTGCATGATCATCCAGGAAAAGAGACAGCTTTGTTAATATCATTGCTACTAGCACTAGTACATTGCTACATTTAAACATATGGCTTCAGCAAAACAGAAAAAACTATTGATAACTTGACAAAAGTGTTGTGTCTCGGCCTC
Source organism: Malurus melanocephalus (assembly GCF_030028575.1). NCBI lineage: Eukaryota > Metazoa > Chordata > Aves > Passeriformes > Maluridae > Malurus > Malurus melanocephalus. The sequence goes on from NW_026623238.1 coordinate 1,665,208, forward strand.
TTTACAGCAGGGGGAACGAAAAAATCAAGACTGTTATAATCAGTATCAAGTGTTCCTACTGTAGTTTTCCTTTTGCCTGATTTTTTTAAAAAGGTGAAGAGGGAAATCACATTTAGTATTTCTTTTAATTCATACACTCAAATGGTGGCCAGTTTTCAGTTTTTAATCTTCACTTTAACAAAGAGCAGTTGGGCAGCTATTGACAGTGAAACACAGCAGTCGACTACCTTGTAAATTAGAAGCTGYGGTAGTAAAAATGGATTTGTATATCACCGGGAGTAGAGAGAGTGTCTGCCTTGTAAATTTAATTAAACAGCAGGTGCAAAATCAGGTCATATGGCTTTGATGTGCCCCATGTGAGGATGACAACTAGACAATGATTCTAATATGAAGAAATTTGCATACATTTGCATTGGATTGCATAGAACATTGTAGCTCACACCTACTTTTTGTGTTTCATTTTGGGCAAGTTGGAGATTTGAATGAACAGTTCCTATTTAGTTCCTACAACTAAATGCAAGAAATGCTTTTGTTCTGTCATAGTAGGGAACATATGGSTTATGATGCTATTATGTACCATTTTATAGAGTATGCTTACATGATAATCAAACATTTGAAAATGCAGCTGAGATACTTGTAATGACAGGAGAAGCAAAGCTGGAGGTAGGGGGGAACACAGAGGAAGAATGGAAACCACCTCTGTGTTTTAATTTTTCCTTGATGATCATTTGTTTACTGGAGCATTAATGCAAATCTACATTCTGGKCTTTGTCCAAGGGGTGTCGCAAACAATTCTCTTTGCTTTTGTAGCTAATATTGTAAACAATGAAATTATGTAGGCTGGAAGTGTTTTCAAATCTAGCAATTAGCACCTCATAATGATTATTAGTTWTATATAWAAATAAGCATTTCTCACATTACTGGGCTAAGTTAAAGGTAGAAATGCATAGATGATAGTTATGCTTCTTRTGCTATTGGTTTAATGGGAAAACCAACTGTATAGATCCCCAGACCTTTCCTTTGCAGTTAAAAATGTTAATGAACAGTTGGTTTCATTTTTGACAGTTTGTCTGTGAGATTCTGAATCCCAATGCTGTTTTTGCTGACTGTGCTAGAAGTGCAAGTTTTAGAGGCTATTAAAAGTCAACTGGGAGGGCAAAATGAATCACTATGAGAGAAGAGGATGCAGCTGAAAAAAAAGGCTGAACTTTGCTCATTAGGTAGTGCCTAAACCTGGATCAGCAAAGAACAAAACCTGCCAAGAAAAGGCTGTTCATCAGGGAAGCTACAGGCACGAACCTCTCTGCCCTTCCCTGCTCTGATCTGCAAAGCAAGAAAACCTCGCAAGCTCAAAAGTTTGCAGTGGCTGTCTTGGGCGTGGTTGTCCCTGAAAAGYGCCAGATCTAGCAGCAATTACCTGATGGTTGCGATGTCCCAGCTATTGTCACCGAGCTAAATGCAGAAATCAACCCAGCTGGTTCAGTTCACTTAAAGTAGGCATGGAGAGCAGACCTACACAGCAGAGAGACCCTGTGGCAAAGGTCTGAACACCACATCTGCAGGAAAGCTCCCTGAAAGGCAGTGCCTGGTGACAGCAGTCTGTGTGTGGGTTACTCAGTGACCTCAGTTCATGCTGTCTGTGCTGCCCTTCAGTTTATGAAAGCCTTCTAAGAAGCATCACGATGTGTCAGGAGTCTCCCTTTTAGACGCTCATGATGTTGATTTTCACATGCATTTCCCAGGGTAGACTTAAGCTCCCAGGGATGTAAATGCACTTTGCACCRGAGTTACACAGTGGCTGGACAAAAGCCAAAAATAACCTGACAAAACTCCTGGTAACAGGGCTACAAAGACATTGGCCCTGTGAGGAATCTCACACAGCAGAACTGTTTAACGGGACATGTGAAGGTCTTTCTCTGACCATTTCACTTTTTCTCTGCTGGAGCTCTTTACTGCTTCTGTGAGAACACCAATTTCCAAATTCAGCACAGCTGGGAATTGGTGGGGAACAGCTGGAAAAGGAGAAAGGTAGTGGTATGAGAATTCAGGRAAAGGAAGGAARAAATCTGAACAGGAGCCTCCTAGAYAGACCTTCTGCCAATATAAAGTACTTCCATTATATCAAAAGCTGATCTGCTTCAGGAGTTTTCTTTCTTTAYTGCCTACAGCCTCCTCACTAAGCTTTTCTGTGTCTTCCCTTGGTGATTGCTAAATCAACTGTTTCTGTTTACCCTGTTTAAGGACAGGGACTTTCCAAGGGACTGGCAGAAATACTCTGATTTTTGTAACCATTCTCCCCAACTCAGTCATCACTKGTGCTTGCTCTGTCTGTGAGACACTGCGTGCACTTTCTCAGACAAGTACTCTGATTTCCCCCAGTGTGGACACTGAAGCTTGTAGGGCCCTCAGCACACATGCTATGTACATAAAGCAGGTTTACCAAATTTGGTCCTAAGCACTTTGTTTTAAAATCTCATCTTCTTTGTGCTGGAGCACCCAGATGAAGCTTATAGAAGCTGTCAATGCACCAGTTGCAAGCATGTAATTCCAGCTCTAGATAAACACTAAACAAAAGTCTAAAACTTCCATTTGAGAGAAAAATATATTTGTTGTTTTATTCAGTTTTCTTCCTTTTTTTTTAAAGAAATTCTAAAAAAAAGCTAAGAAGAAAACAAACATGACAGAAAGCAAGCAATTTATTTAATTATATTTTATTTTTGAGAGGGTTTTGTTTGGCTTTGCTTTCTTTGTGGTTGTTTGGGATTTTTTTAATAACATGAAATGGTGCCCAGGAAAGCAAACATCAGAAGTAACACAATTAATTATTACATCAATAAACAATTAAGCAGTTCTGAGAAAATATTCAAATGACCTTCCCAAATAAAATGCCAACAATGTATATTCAGCACCTGTAAACCTTTTAAAAATATTTAGCATGCTAAATGCATTCAAATACATTGGGCACCCATGGTAATTGCACAGCAAGGTTATTCCCATGGATCACAGGGCAAAAGAAAAGAAGTAAGAGAACAAAAGCAAAACCACCTAGCAAAAGCAACCAATCACAGTAAGGAAAAAACCTACACAAAATAAAGAAGACTGAGTGGAGTGAGGATGTTTCATCTTGGTAGCCCTTCCTGCAGAGTGAAATCAAAGTCAGTGCGTAGGGAGGGCAGCAGAGGAGCTCTGGTCGAGTCCTGCAGTGTCCCAAGGTGGAGAGGAGAGATGAGAGGCAGAGCTGCCACCGTGCTGTCCCCAGAACAGGGACAGTGATGCAGCCTGCATGGTCACTCCCTCCTGCTGGCTCCAGAACACAATTCCTGGCAGTTTCTCTAAGACAATATGATTTCAGACCATTCCACCAGGCTGGCAGGTGCCAAACARGGCTTGAATTTCAGGAGAGGATCTTTGTTTCTTCCATTCAAAGGATTGTGAGTGGTTTTCAAGGACTGGGCTGGAGCGGTTCTGCATCAAACAGTTCCCAGTTTCTGCTGCCGGGAAGCAGAAATCCACCTCCCACATGCAGTGTCAGCTTTCTTACCTTCTCCTGAACAAAAGCAGCCAAAATACCCAACAGAAGAAGAAACACTCTGGTTTATTTCAAGTGTGCATAAAAATCTGTGCAAGGTATGAAAGGGATATAAMTTTCCAAGTGAATTCTCCTCACATGATATCAGAAGTAACGTTCATAACGAGATGAAATATTAGACCTGCTCTTTGCTAAGCTTAAAAAMGTAAAATTAAGTATTTCATATGTAAGTTTACTCAATTCTTTAACCCGTTAGATCACATTTTCAAGGAATATATATATATGGATAGTAAAAACAATAATTTGACCGTTTTTTTAGAAAACTATGAACCTGTTTCCTAAGACCTTCAATCTCACTACAATTCTCCTTATTGGATTCATTAACTGAGCAATAAATGTTATCAGGAATTATTCTGGCCATTGAGATAATCACCTTAMCTTAATAAAATTAACTTTGCTAGAACTGGTAAACTTTTAAAAGTCACTACTCCAGAGCTTTGCTTCAGTTTTTCACAGTTTGCTCTGGTGCTTCATAATTGATATGCTTTTCTTCCAAGGTTATTCAGACAGAAATATGTCCCTCTTCACTCCCACGTCAACCAGAGGAAACACCAGATGGGCGCAACTTACTGTTATTAATTTGTACTGCATTGTAAAAAAAAATACAGCAAACCAGCCTAACTATTTCCAGCTCATTTGCAGAAAATACAAAGGTGTAGAAGTATAGAATAAAGGAAATTATCTCTGTTTTACAGAATGACACACTGAAATCAACCTGGCCCAGGAATCATCAAGTTAGAAGTTACAACTAGGTCTCAGTTCCAAGGATAGCTGGGGAAAAAAGTATTTTCCCATACCAAAAGAGTTTCCCAAATCTAGACAGTTGTATAATCTGATGAAACTGAGACCTTCCAAAGTTTAAAAAAAAAAACAAAAAAAAAAAAACAAACCAACCTTGGAGAATACCAGCATTTTAGATGCAAGAAAGAAATGGGTTCACGTTGAACAAAAGTGAATGTTGGGGTTTTTTTGATAAGTCAAGGTGATTATCTCAATCTTTTGGTTAATCTGGGGTAGAGTTCTTTCTAATTTTAAGCAACAATTTTATTATTATCATAACTAGCTACCACTTTATTTGGAGAAGTTTGCAAATAATGAACTAGCAATTTTCAAAAGAAAGATAATGAAGTCTCAATATTCTCTAATATAAATCTTGTGGGTTCTTTCAAAACTTTTATCTTTCTTTCTTTCTTTCTTTCTTTCTTTCTTTCTTTCTTTCTTTCTTTCTTTCTTTCTTTCTTTCTTTCTTTCTTTCTTTCTTTCTTTCTTTCT
>NW_026623238.1:1670088-1679885 GCF_030028575.1 Malurus melanocephalus
TCTTATTTCCTAACAAACACAACACAGTAGAAGAAAGACAATTGAAATACTGCATCCTTGCTATACAACCTAGAAGTTTCATTTTGGTCTCTTACATGCCTCAGCTGCCATAATACTTTTGGTTTAGCTGCTTATAGCTAGGACACATTATCAACACTATCATTTTGATACTGTCATCATGTCTTCTTTTTAGATAAAAAAACACATGTGTGAGGTGAGCCTCACTGTAATGTTCAAATATCACAACCAAGCTTAGTGCTTTTCCTATTTCATATGGAGCAAACATGTGTAAACACTTTATTAAAATTCAAAAAAAAAWAAAAAAAAAAAAAACAAGAGAAAAAGTGAAAGCTGTTCCCTGCTGATTGATTTTTCAAAAGCTCCCTAGACTGATTCGGCTACAGATGTTTGCAAAATGATTGGATGTAAAGTGGGCTTAATTCATAAAAGCAATAAAATGTTGCTTATTGACTGAACAGATGAACTAGCTGAGGGGACATAATTTGGAGTGCTCTTAYTGGAAATGCTTTGAAGAAATGCAAGGATAGTGCAGAAAAAAAGCCTTATTAGATGTGGTAGAATAAATTTACTGCAAAACATTTTACAAGATTTGAGACACTGAGAAWATTGATTCCTGACATTTGGACTGTACAGTTATGCATTCATATAAAYTTGCTGTGGTTTCTCAGACCAGCAGTGTTACTCACTATTGACAATGAGATGATTTAAGCGTAAATTTAAGACAATGTTAAGATGAACRAAAAGAAAGGAGTGCTGATAACGAAATTCTCCGTCTTCTGGTGTCTACTCTACATTTTCAAGTCTGTAAAACCTTGGGCATATGGAAAAAGAGTCCTGATAGCTCAGATCATCACTCCCAAAAGAGAGAGCGAAGAGATCATAGCAAGATCTCTRTAAGTTTTCCTTTCTTGAGAATCCATACATTTAACTCTGTGCTTAGCAAGGATGTGCAGAGAGCGGATGAAGGTTCTGATCAGCAGGGCTGGATCTCTGAGGCCACACTTCTCTACAGCTTATGATTCATTTTAGTACTCACCTGGAAATTTTGATGTTCTTAGGGTCTCTACCTTACCAACACTTCATTTTTGACTTCTTAAACCTTTGCCATGGGAATTTTGAGCATGCCTTCATTTAAGCTTTGAAGGAACAGTTAGAGCAAGATCCATCTGAAAATTATGCTGATAAGACTTCTTTTTGGAAACCTTGAAAAGCCCTTATGCCTCAGCATAGGGAACTGAAAYTGTTAGAATTGTTTCAGAGAGTGCTTGAAATTTAAGTTTAAAATTTAGGCACCTAAAATGAGCAGATTGCATCCATATTCTCCAGGCCTTTCTCCAAACATGTGTTTGCAGATGTGTTAACTGCAAGGGATATGACTTTCTTCATTTTGGCGAAAGTCTTCGCTTGGGCTGGCTCATGAACATTATTCCTGATGACAGCAGGGTGCTGTGAAGAGCACTGCTGGGCAGGATGGGAATGAAATGATCATCAGTGGGAGCATCTACTCTTCTCCTGGCATGACTTACAGCACAAAGCATGGGGTTATGAAAAGAACATCCAGTCGTGATTTCAGCAGTTGCAGAGTGGTGGAGTGGCCAAATCACACAACTCTGAGCATCATTTGGATGCCAATGCTTCAAATGCCATGTGTATTACTGTGATCTGCAATTCCCTGTATCACATACTCTGTCAGGGGCAGAAGTTTCTACCCTGGTTGGATTCTGAAAGCTGTTGGATTCTCTAGAGAGCTCACACCACCCACACTGGAGCAGTTGATGAGCTGCAGCCTTTGTGAAGRACTCATGTTGGAGAAGTTTGTGGAGAACTGTTTTCTGTGGGAGCAAACCCACAGTGGGACAGTGGAAGAGTGTGAGGAGTCCTGCCCCTGAGGAGGAAGCAGTGGCAGAGMTGTGTCATGAACTGACCACAACCTCCAATTCCCAAATCCCTGCAGCACTGGCAGGGAGGAAGTGCAGGTATTATGAGTGGAGTTGAGCCAAGTAAGAAGGAAGGAGTGGGAAGAAAGGTGTTTTTAAGTTTTTTGGTTTTATTTTATACTTACCCTGATCTGATTTTGTTGGTAATAAATTCAATTAATTTCCCCAGTGTAATTTTTCTTGCCCATGACAGGCAAATCATTGGTGAGTGGTCTCTCCCTGCCCTTATCTTGACCCAYGAGCCATGCATTATGCTTTCTSTCCCTTGTCCAGTTGAGGACAGTGATAGAGTGGCTTTAGTGGACACTGGCAGCCACTCAGGGTCAACCCACCACAGCCACAGACCTTTGTATTGCTTGTTGTATGATTTGGGATAGTTTCTGGATTGAGAAGCATGGAACACAACATTCCTGTTGAATTTTACTGTTTGTGTTAGTAAGGTTTTGATACTTCTCTGTTTTAATTATATTTTAATATACATTTGAGAAAACTGGAGTCATGGACTGCTGTTTTAGTTTCTGACATGCACCATTTGTCTGAGGGTGATCTGGCTTTAAAAAGGGAAGCAAACTATGGGTTTTCCTTGTGTAGGAACAATTTTATTCCTAAATGTACCCATGCAGTCCCATTTGATATGCCCAGGATGCCTGAGACATCCATGTGGGACAAGCAGATACCACACAAGATGTGTAGAAAGTTTTTGGACAGGCAGTTAAGCCTGGGCAGGATTTTGTGAAGTACTAAAGGAAACAGAATCACACAGATCACTCTGGTCTGCTGAAAGAAAAGACTGAGACAAGCAAAAAAACATGAAAAATAGTAACAAAAAGTTGTATTTTCTCCCTTTAAGTTATGGAAAGGAAAAACTCAGCCAGAATCTTTTTAAAATCCTGCAATGCAAATGATCAAAGCACTAGGTTTTATTCATACAGGCACTCTCATGCTTAAATTTTAAGCCCATTTGGAGTCATCTTCTCATCAAGTTAAGCCCATGTACAGGGATTGCCAAGATCACTGTCTTTTCCTGCTGTAACTGATGACAGCAGGGYTCCATTTGCGTGTACTAGCCCACTGTTGCCTGTCTAAATGGATGTGATTGTCAAATCTCTGTTCATGGTGTTTTTAAAGCAGCAGTGAACATTTAGGCAGGCACACATACAATTGTGTGCTTACTGGTGAGATCAAATTCTTTAGAACATGTTCCTRGAGCTGAGAAGAGAGGAGAGAAAAAAAGGAGAGGTATAGACAGAGAAAACTGGGGCTAGTAACTTAATAATAGGATGAGTGAGTGTTGAATTCTACAGCCTTCCTTTCACCACCTGTACATGCCCTTTTCCAACTGGAAAAAAGTCATTATCTGCTTTCAGAATTCATCACAGACTTTTTTTACAGCCATGATACCTTTTTGAAAGTAAAAGCAGCTCAAATGATGGTTCCTTGAATTTTAGAGCCTTTGAAGTAAATTTTATTTTGCCTCACCTGCATGATGCAGTGCTGAAGAGGTTAAACAAGAGTTGCCCCTTTTTCAAAACTGTGTTAATTAAAAATGCAAAACCCAAAGAAATCACAGCTGGATAAATAAAAACAGCCCAGATGGTATAGCAACAAACTTCTGGCAGGTCTTGAAGCAGACAGTATTCCTGCATATTTTATTTCCTAGCACAGGCTATCACCAGACCACACCAGTGATGGTTTGGGTGCGAGTGCATCCAAATGGGGGGCACTCAGGCTGTCCTGGTGCTAAAAGCAGCACAGTTTCACAAACACCTGATCACATACCTCGTGTTTGTTCATTTCACAAAGCAATTTCACAGATTCTGACTGTAAGCCATCTCTATGTCCCATCACTGAGACCAAACTCCTTTTGGTGATGCTTTTTCAAGTGTGCACATAGGCAAAGTTCTACCTTTCACTATGTGCATGTGTTGTTGAATCCAGTGATAGACTGCTGTGTGTTTGTCAGCTTGATCTGAAATGGACTCTGTCAAGGAAATCAGATCTAGTTTGATGAGTTTTAGATCATATTCACGTGGGCAGAATGCCAACAAATTCCAAATCAGGTTTGCAAAGGATTTGGGTAGCACCAATCCTCTGCAGAAATATCTGGCCATCTCCTCACATCCTATAGATTGGCTCTGCCAAGGTGCAGGAGGGAAACAATGGGGATGTGTGGTTATAGYTGTTGCTTCCTTGTTTCTTTAAATTCTAGACATTCAAAATCTAAGAAATCTGGACAGAACTTCTGGGGGAAAAAGAAGTCATATCTGGATAACATGGACACATGGTGACCAAGACCAGGCTCAGGGCAGTAGGAATAACATTCATAGTTATTTTATGCACTAAGTCTTGATGAGAACTTTTTTCTTTCATTTGTTAGTYCTAAGAAATCATTCAACTTAGCTCAACTGGTTCTCTGGCTCACTGGTAAGGCAAATTCCAAAGGAAGTGGAATAGATGCCTGCATGGATTGACATCTAAGAATTAAATGGTTGGGACAGAAAAAAGCATATTAGAGGTATGAGAGARAGAGAATAATTGATTAGGTTAAAATACCAGGAAGTGTACAAGGATATCAAATAAAAATAAGTGTGTGTAGAATGATCAKCATTCATCTTCTGAGTGCTCTACAGTGCGAGTTTTTGTTTGTCTTTCCAAATGCAGTCTGCCCATTGTAGAAGTGGTAAAACCAGGGCTAGCACCACACCAAGACACTGTGCTCTCCACACCGCACACAGGCTGTGCAGAAGCAGTGTGGGAAATGTGCAGTTTGCTGTTCTTTTGTTGGAGCTGTGGGTTGGGTTGTGCTCTCAGACCAACCCTACTTCAGCCCCTGRTGAGGGCTCCCCAAGGCTGGCAGGGGTTCCTCTGTGGACTGGAAGGCTTATCCTCCCATCTTCCCAAAATAGGGAACAGAGTGACCAGGACTTGAGGCTATTTCTCAGGCCTTTGTGCAGTCCTTCACTGCCTTTATTTATGTTTGGCATTATGATGGATTTATTGACATATAAACTTTAAACATATGGCTATATCCATTCCAGAAACTCTCCTTAGGATGCATAAGAGGCGGGAAACAATGGATTGCTTTTGGTCATAAGGCACAATGGATATTTAGGCTTTATAATTAAATAAAGCTTTTGGTGAAGAAAAAAGTCCTGAAAGGCAATATGGCTGTTGCAGCCACAAACTTTATAATTGCTACAGCAGAAATTAACGACATCCATTTTGTCTAGGAACTCTGAGATGGCCTTATTCCAAAGATGGTCTCCTGAGTGATTTTGATTAGACTTTGACTTCATGGCCAGATTTTCATGCAATGCAAGTTGTTGTTGTTTTTCTCCTTCTTTTTGTAATAATATATGTGCTGCTCTGGCAGATGTTTTATTTTCACAATTTTTTTTTTCAAAATCAACACTACTGAGTGATACTGAGATGCTTTGATGGTGTAATCCTGACWGAAAAAGCCTTCTGGCACATTGGATAAAGACTCGTGATATGCATGCTGCTGTGCTACAATAGATATACCACTGCTCAACCTCCTGTTCAGGTTGAGCCCCCACACACTTTTCTCACGTCTTCTCCCGAGCCTCCCATATGGTTTTGGGAGCTGTTGAGCTTCATGGGCTGACTCCCACCTTCTGAGGGCAAAGGCAGCAGATTGAAGATCCTACTCACACACAGACCCACCCYCCAAGCATGAACAGGAACAGAGACAAACCTACATTTTAACAAAAAGAAAAAGCAGCTGGCAAGAACATGACAGAATTATTCCTTCAATTGATTTCCTCCGGCTTTCTTTCCACCCACCCTTTTCTCTTTGGTTGCTTGTCCCTGGATCATTTCCTGCTCCAGGTGGTGTTTCCTTCTATGTGGAGCATCCGAAGACTGGAATGGCAGCACCCTTGTTCCCTCAAGTAATAGCCTACTCAGTGTGCAAACATCTGTGTTGCTGCCTGTGGAGTTAATAGGCTCAAGTAAAATTTACACTTTCTAGCAGATAACTTGGTGGGACTGAGTACTCATCCTGAAAGGGAATATTTGCTCTACCTTGATCCAGTAGGRACAGCACTCTCAGTGAGAGCAGATGACTTATGCTGTGTGTTTTAACTAGACATTGATTCCCATGGCACTGATGACAATGATTCATCTCTGGACTGGAAAACAATAGAGGCTAAACTCAGTATTGAGCTTTATCTTGGTCTGAGGTAGAGAACAATGAATTATCACTCACTTCAGACTTAACATGGATTTCTAATTAACAAGTAGTTCATGACTGAATTTTCATTGCAGTATGTATTAATTGCATACCTATTTTCTATATATATATATATACAACAACATACTACTCTGAGGCACTTAATTATTTCTTTTTGTCTATTCCTATCCTTTACTTTGTGCTTTGGTCCTAACTCTGTTTACTGGTATTTGGTTCTGCTTACTGCAATCACATTGACTTTRTTCCTTGAGAAATGTATAACTGCATGAACATAGTGCACTTCTGGAGGGGTTTATCAATGGATATAAAAAAAGATGGAAGAGCTTTTGCAGACTTTTTGAAATGTAGATAAGGATCACCTGAATGACAGGGTTGAAAAACATTGAGGGRCCTTGACAGAGTAAAGCTGGTCCTGTGCTCCTGAGCCAGGAGGGAGGGCTGAAGGGCTGTGAGTTTTCACCGGACAAAAAGCTGGCACTCTGTTTGCCACCTCTTTTAGCTCTTTCTGCCACCGGGTCAATTTGTGCCATGGATGTTATGGCTGCATTAGGAGCTAAAGTGGCACTGAAAGTGGCACTTCAGGAGAGATCCGAGAGGCAGTTCAGTGGCGGTCTGAGGTGACCTTCTGCAGAGCACAGTGRCAATTTTTATCCCAGACTGAACCCCTGCTGAAGAGCCAGAGCTCCAGGGTAGATTGCAAGGGCTGGTCACTCCTTGGAGTGTGCTGGAGTCCTGACTGCTTCTGTATTTTTTTCTTGGGTACGATTCCTATTTATGAAAGAATTAGAAAAGGGAAAGTATTTTCCACCGAGCAATATAGATTCTTTTAAAAACATCTGAAAAAAATGCAATAGTACTCAGCACAGGACTGGATTTTCACAAGCAGTAGATTAATCTAATTTACTCAGGGAATCACTTTATGTATAAGCACCCAAATTTGCTCCACTAAAAGCAGGAACAGCATGAACACAGTGCAATAATGCATCTCCAGATGCAAACAGTCCATTTGTACAACCATTTCTTCAGCTCAAGAAATTAAATGTGAAATTAAATTGTTGAMGTTCAGAAGTAGCATCAACACCACAGTGACACCAGTTAAATTTTATGTTATATTTCACAAGCATCAGTCAATTCAGTATTAGACTCTCACACAATTCCATATAATGTTTTCTACTGGAATTCCAATAACTTCATGCATTTTACCACTTAAGAAGATCTATAATTGTTACAAAAAATTCACTGCTTCTATAAATTCATGAGTGATGGTGGCTGCTGCCTGTATTTGCTACCTGGCAAATCTGAGCAGAGAGTTCAAGGAAGAGGAGTTCAGGGAGTTCATAAGAAAGAGAGCAGATTGGCGCTGAACACTCCTGGTTTCATTTGAAACAAATAGAGCCGAAGGCTTTCSAGATTTTCAGCACCTTGTAGCACAGAGCCTTTAGTGAACTTACAGTGTAAAGAGGTCCAGACAAAAACATGGGCTAGTGCAGGTTTGGTAAGGGTAGTGCAATTAAAACTTTAAGACAAACTAGTTTTATTATATTTTTTGTATACTTTCTTCACAGGTCACACAAAAACAATTTCACAGTAACTAGAAATTGGTCTGCACAGTTCAAATGTATTCAAAGCCACATTTCACACATCTTCATTGGTAAGAATTCAGAACAGATTGTGTTTATTCCTGTTATTTGCCTTTAGTTTGTTCAGATGTACTCCACAGGTAAATCTTATTCATTTACAAAGATCTATGAGTCACTGGAAATCATAGACTAATTCTCACCCTGACTTGCACATCATGCAGCCTCTTTAATTTATGAACACTGCAGAAGAGGAGCTTAGGTTCTGGACTGACTCCTTTTTGTGAGCCCTGTAATGCATCAATTTAAGCCTTGCAATGGATATCAACCATCTAGTTGTCAAGGCATATATAGACTGAAGYAATAGCAAAGATTGGCTTGTGAATGCCTCAAGCTGCCTTTTTTTCTTTTTTTTCACCAGAATTTACCTTTTCTTTGTATCAATGAAAAGAGGTTTAATAAACTCATGTCTGACTAACCTCAAAGTGAAGCAAAATCTGGTTATGCCTTCAAATCTGCAAAATTATATTGGTACAGCTGCCCCCGTTGAGAGAGGCTATTGCCATCCATCAGTTATTGTATGGGCCTGAGGAGCCACTGTGCAGATCCCACAGAGGTCAAGAATTTCTTACAATGGCCAGGTCCATGGTCAGGTTTCAGTTCCATGCCTGCCAAATTATTAAGATACGATGCTTCATTTTCCATAATGCARTCTTTACCATCACTGGCAAATAGTCATGATTAAAAGTGCTTCCATCTGGCTCTTACTAAGATAAATTATGACATTAATCTGTTGCTCTGCCTATATTCTAATTGTGTGCTTGTTTTCTTTTGTGTGAGTCACCSTCTATTTAACAAAATGGACAAGAGACATAAAAGTAGTTTGGTAAGCAGTGACAGAAATCATCCCATGAAAAAGCTGTGTGTGAGAGGGCTCAGTGCATGTAGAGATAAGCTCGAGTCCCACAGTGAGGATGTGTGCTGAGATTGGAGGATGAGTAGGACACAGCTTGAGCAAACACTTCATTAATCATGAATAATGAATGAGGACACTGGACAAAACTGAGTGCAATGYTTAAAAGAAAAAAAAAATAAAAGAGAGCTCCATTGTCAATACCTTGTAGTGTTTGTAAAGAACAAAACAGTGTGCAGAGCTGCAGCAGGGACCTAACAGCAGCTAACTCCTCTGCTAACCASCAGCTCAGAAACCTTCCTTCTCCAAGCTTACAAGGGATCATATTTGACTCTCTAAAGATGAATAGGATAATATGGGGCAGTCAATTAATGATTTTTTAACTGACTTTCTGAATTCCTTATGTACTTTAAAAGAACACAAAAAACTTGAAGATATAATATCACCATGTTAATTCCACAGTGAAATGYTTAATAACTTTAGAGTTGTGATAAAGCTAAATACTTGTGCAGAGTTTTACCTCCAGCTATAGTAGCATAAGTAATATTTATACTATAAGGAGTAATATAAGTATATCTAAGATTATATATAAATAGATATAAGTAATAAGGTCATTCCTAGATGCTACTTGAACGTGTTTGCCATAGACTGACAGAGACATTTAAGAGCATGAAAGACTTCTTTAAGTATTTCAGGTATAAAGGAAGCAATCATAAGGGCAGCTATTGGAAATAGTTTTATTTTAATTTTCTTAGTTTGTTGCCTTMCCTACAAAATAAACTTTCTCAATTGATGTGAATGAGACTTACTAATGTGGGGGGTTTTAAAAATTGTTATTGAGGGTGCATTTTAGAGCTCATGGTTCAATTGTGAGGCAGATATCAGCCTTTGTGAGACTATAAGAGGTGATTTTATCTCACTGACACTCATCGTGGGACATAGGACATGACAGAAACTTAAGAGTACTTAATAAGAGATGTAATGGAATGAAGTGTACGTCACTGAAATGCTGTAGAATAACATTAATGTACTTAATTAGCCCTTTCTCTTATGTTTATTCCTAAGCCATTACAGTAAAATCTGAGTGTCTTATATGCCCTATAAGTAAAAGGAAAAATAACTTAATCTAATAAAAA
>NW_026623238.1:1679983-1709523 GCF_030028575.1 Malurus melanocephalus
ACATACAGAGTAGATGTGAATTATTTATGGGCTGATGATGCAGGATGGCATGCCATTTCACACACCATCAGGCTCAGAAAAATACCCMTAATTAAAAGGAAAAAAAAATCAGAGCAAACCATGCCATTAATACAAACCAATAACAGAGAATTTGAAAAGTCTGTGCTGAAATCTGCGAAAGAACATTCAAATTAAAGGCTGGAAGCCTGTGTCCTTCATGAGTCCCCTTATGGAGTGTAAGGTACTACATGCTGGGGAAGGTATAGAAATGGCAAACGGATGGAGAGGAATGTGGAACAGGAATTTGGGGACAGGATATTCATAAAGGTATGCCTAAGCTTAAGCAGGTGGGTCTTTAAGATTCTAGAGTGGTGTGTTCCTCTCGGGCAATTCAGAGCACCTGAAGKTGGTTTCCAGATGAAARCCTGGAATTGTCTTCTGGAAGGGGRAACTTCTCATTCTCCAASRAGAAGTGAGAGGGCCCAGCCCAGCTAGTCTGGGCTTTGGGAATGCCTGCAACACAACCTAATCCTGTCTGCAGTATCCGTGCCTCACTTTGCAGCCAGTTCCAAATGATCTTAGTAAACCTATTCAAATCCAAACATTTTAAATAAAATCACTAGCTAGCATCCAAATCATAAAGAATGGAGTTGCAAAGGACCATATCCTCATCTGTTTTAGCTTGCATGTTGAACTGTTTTATTATTTCCTTGGTTGGCAACACTGCCTTTTACCAACCTTTTTTTAACCTTTYGCATATAAAGAACCCGTGTAAAGCTGTTCAATCTTTGGGCAMGAGGTTCTCTAAACTGGATGTCTTCTGTGCTCTTTTGGAAAGAATTTTGGAGGGAATTAAAGAAAAACTAGTTGAGTCTTRGTGAACTTTTCTAAAATGCATTAATTCAGAAAATACCCTTCTTGTAGGCAGTGGTGTTGGGCCAGGTCAACTTTCATGACATGTCAGAAAATTTTACTGAGCCACATCCTGGCACCACCTTTGCAAAGCTTCAGTTCACTTATTCTCTGCAGAGAATTTTGATTAAGGATCTTCCAGCACAGAGTAGGCACCATCTCAGGTTTTCCCCCAGGGTGCAATTCTGGACTGCCACTTAATGGGATGTATCATATCCAGGACTGGGAAAGTAAATAGGGAGCAGGGGGTTTCCTCTCTTCCATGGTCTTCAGTTGCTGCTGCAATAATAAATAAAATAAYCCAGGGGRTGCCCTTTATCTGAGCATAAATGGYTTTATGCAGTTTGCATCCATATGATTTCATACTCGTTCCCCTCAAAACAGAGTGGCCTTGCMTWTATCTTTCAGCCTGGGAACTACTCRAGCCCTRAASCATTTATGGTGGCTCTCTGACAAAATATTACTTGCTSTGAGTGAAACTTAGGCAACTGAGCATGCAAACCATTAAAAAATAGGAAGRACAGTAGTTTCAGCAGGCTTCTGTGCTAGTCCTGGGCAGTTGTTCTTGTTAATCTGAATATACAAGGCTAGAGGGAATTTTATGGGAGAAAAATGTCAACCATGGAAGCTGGCTAGACTGAAACAGGGAATGGAAGTTGTGAACTGACCAGCTAAGGGATTTAGGAGATGATGGACTGGAATCTGGACAGTGGGTGGAAAGGTTCTGGCTGCACGGAGGCAGGTCTGACAGGCAGATATGGTAAAGCTGGGAGAATAAACTGCACTGGCTAGACAGGGAAATTTACCAAATGGAATGAAATAATTTATTTTATTGTGTTATGCAGTGCTGCTCTTTAACAGTCCCAACTCARCCAAGGAAGGGTTCACCCTGAAGACATCTCCTTGCATTAGGGKCTGGTATTAAGCTCATCTAAGTGCAGAGACACTGCCTTTGAGAGCACTGCTTCATCCAAGATTTATTATGGCTTCTCCCTCTTCTCTCCATTGCATTGTTCTTTGCATAAATGTACTAAATATATGAAATTCACTGGCAATTAAATTAATTGGCAATTAAACGGCTATTCTCTGGTCTCTTCAGGTTTCATTTAAGGAAAACTTACTAACAAACAGTAGAAGAGAATGGAATGTGTTTGGTGTGCTAGATTTGTGTTTAATATCACATGCATTTAATATATGAAGTAGTAAATATYCTTCCTTATTCAAAGGGCAAYTTYSCWGTAAAAAAATGGTAATGYTGTAAAAATGATGGCTGTTGATTTTTAGCGCTAAGCTATTATAAGAAAATGCAAATATTAAAGTTTTGATTTGATAATTTTTGATGTAGAACTTTGGCATTGCTCTACYATGAAAATATCCATGATAGAATAATGTACTTTAAGCTTTCTTAATATAATTTTCATTAGAAATCTTATTTTTTTTAAAAGAATTGTTCACAAAAATAGTGACTAGAGCCTGATCATATCATAGACATCTCTTGCTCTGATATTGAGCTACTTTTCTTTTTTTTGTCTGGATCATGCCCATCATTTCCCATCTGACCATGGGAAAAAAGAAATAAATCTGCAGTTTAACACCTCTTGTAGCAGAAGCACTTTCTCACTCCCAGYATAGGAGGGAAATTCTCCCTCCAGTATCACATCTCATGTAGTGCTCTTAAATTTGAGAAGAACTCTTGAAGACCTACTGATATYAAAACTATCAAGTTGTTCTAACTTCTGACTTCGACACTTTGTTTTCTGAGGGATCTCACCTTTGTCCTCAGTAAGTAACCCTATGGTAAATATTTCACCATCACCCTTTGTGGTGAATGGATATAAAAAAATAACTTAACTGCTCTACTCTAACCTTTTTTTTTTTTTTTTTTTGCATTTTGTTTTTCAGAGCAACTTCGTGGTTCTACAAACTTTATGAAAAATGTTTTTTTTCTCCTTCGAGATTTTGTTTGCTTAACTGTGATGGAAACATTTTCCTCACTATCCTGAAGAACACAAACAGGTGCTAACAGGGTTGATCAGTCACATTTTTGAATGACAGCGCATGATAGTCCAAAGATGTTGACTACTTTTTTTCTTTGTCACTTAGTCAGTGTAAGCACTTTTGAGTCATATTTTCTACTCCTGATGAGGTGTTGCTCACTGACGTGTTACAATTCGGCARCATCGTTCTTCACATTGTCATATTTTTATTTATGCATATTTTAACCAATTACAGTTTAAATACGTAGCCTGATGGAGGGGATGAAATTTCTTTAAGAAGTCCCAGAATTGCAAAAYTAAGCAGGATGGAAGGACTGAATATCTGTGTGGACAAAGATTCCGTAGCTTCTCTAAGTTCCTGTTCCAGTATTTGGCCACCTTCAGTTGAAAATATTCACATTTACTGTGCTGCAGGTTGTGCCTGTTGATTCTCATCCCTCAGCTGCTCTGGGCACTTTGTGTAGAGAYCAACCAGCTCAGGTACTTGCAGAATCAAAGGAGAATCACAATCTGTGATGTTTAGGAGAGAAATCTGAATACATCCCAGAGCTGCCATTCCTGTACTAATATTGTGTGAGGCCATGAGATCATGATCTGCCAGGAATAATTCCATGCTTGAATTGGGCACTTATTTTACCTAAAATATTCCCTATTAAAACAGGTAAATAGGTCTTCAATATCCAATCCCTTTACACATTCCAAAAAATTCATGTATTAGCTGGGTTTTAGATAACTAAATGAGTCTTGATGTTGACTTACAAATTTTATTTAATTGTATGAACTGTTCTGTTACAAAAAAAAATAATTTCTCAGTGTCTTGGAAATTTTGCTTTGCAATTTCTGAGTAGTGGAGGAAAAAAGACTGAGCAGCCACATTTCTGTGAGGCAGTGAGTAACCACTAGACATTTCTCCTGAAGGAATCATGAAGAATGGACAATAGCTACTTTGAGATACATCTCACCAAAGGAATCCTTCTAAGAAACACTGGGCTTGGCCTAGACTAGTTCTGGATAAGARAAAATCCAACAAAAAAGTCAAACAAAACACCGACACCAAACCAAACCAAAAAAACAAACCAAATAAAAATGTGTTGYAGAACAAAACCCGATTAAAAAGACATTAAGGAATCATGGAAATAAAAATTAATGCGCAGGAGCTAGAATATGCACAGTCCCTGTGTGGGTGGACAAGCAAGTGTGGATATGCCAACAAGAAAAAGGCTGACATTTCCTACTCTGTAAACTTAAGACATAAACAATTTCTTCAGAGGTCTGTTGAGGCTTAGCTGTACTGACCTTGCTCTTACCAAATGGTGTGGCGGAAAGGGTAATATTTGTGGTTTTCTGTTCCTGTAAAGAGAAAAGAGAAACATGTTCTTGCTGCAGCTCCATAAATACTCTATGTTTTTTCACTTTTTTCCCATTCTAATCAATGGAAAAAAAAATGCTGTCAGGGCTCTGCTGACTATTACTAGATCTCATTTTAGCAGTAGTGTTCTTTATTCTACTCTATAATGAAGATCTCTCTCTATAACTCCCAGAAGATCTCTTCTGCTCTTCCACTTTCCACCTCAGCAATAACCACTCAATATTCCCTTCCTCAAGCTCTGTGCATTGTCCCATCCCTCCTCTCCACTTGCCTCAGTTCCAGCATGCACTCAACCCTCCCTTTTCCAGCTTTTCCTTTTGAGCCTGGTTCATCTCAAAGGACCATTGGATTCATTTTTGCTGAGATCATCTGTCACCTTGTGCCCTTTCACCAGACTTCAGGGAATTCTGGGACCATCTCCAACTGCTAATCTGGCAAATAAAACAATTAAGGGCTGCTTCAAGCCTCTGGGGTGGTGCCATTTTCTTCAGAACTAGTCCTGCCCTCCATYCAAGATAAAGGGATGAAGTTCTACAGAGCAGCTTCTTAGCCCACCACCAGAAGAGGAGATAGAGGGCTACACAAGGATTTATCCTTATTTACTGCCTCCATCCCCAGTGACCTCACTGTGATGCTCTGAACAATGTTGAATCCTTTAAATGATAATTGCAAGCCAGCCTGTTCCACAGTCCACAAACAGTGGTAACACAGGGGTGAAGTAAGGAATTGTGTCTGCAGGGTTGGGAAATAACTATTGATAATGGCTGGARGTATCCAACCAATGTGCTATTCATGGTACTTTTAAAGCAATTGTTATAACTGAGGCTAGCATTAACAATAACAGCAGTTATGATCCAAAAGCCATATGAAACTTGTACAGCTAAGGTTTTACTTACAAACTTTTGAGTCATGTAGTTGGAAAGAGATTTGAATGTTTTAAAGCAACACTGGGATCATTAATAAGTGAGTTCAGTAACCTACGGTGTCTCATGGAAACAATCTGACATTCACAATTTCTGTTCAGAATATGGCAAGCCCTCGTGCTTTCTAGAGAACCTTGATTTCAGCTCCTGGACAGGAAACTCATCAGGTAGGAAGGTGAGCCACAACACATCATTCTCAGCTGAAAGCACCCATGAAAAGATCTACCAAGRGCTGAGAACAGAGTGGTCCAAAAGCAACCACGGAGATCACACTGTGCCTCCRGGATCCCACTGCCTCCAACCTCCCTCCCACACCTCAGAAGAACCCAGAGGGTCCACAGCTGCACAGGGCTATGTGCGAGGTCAGAAGTTGTTTGGCTGATCTATCTGCATCAGCTGTCTGAACACCCACTCCTCCTCCACCCCTGGCACCAGTGATTGGATCAGATGGAAGAAATTCCTCTGCCAGATGTGACCCATGGGCCATGTTTTGAACTATGCTGATTTAGTTTTACAGTGTTTAGAGCCTAGTCCTCTCGACAGTAAAGACCAATGAAGATTTGTGTGCTCCTAGTTTTTTACCTATCAATAAGAGTATTTGGAAAGGAGGAATCTTATAGTTATTTTTATTAAAAGCCACAGTAGAAATTTTCTAAGTTTGAAACTTACACACTCTCCACATCCTGTAACTAATTCTAGTAGCTTTAGGGAGTTCCCAGCTGGGACAAATCCAGGCTCATCTCTGTCTGGAGCATATCCAGGCTCACTTCTACTGGGGGGCCTTGAAGTTTTCCAGCATCCCCAGCCATRACGCAGACCCATTTGGGACTCCTGCCTTCAGGCTGGCCATACTGTAGCTTACAGAGTTCCCAGGACTTTGGTAGGCCTGCCAGAATCACAGTTTCTGTTGGAATCTTTCCTTGGATTTGGCAAAATGTTATTAAGCCCAAGCTGTTTAGAGGGAAATATTTCACACTCAACCAACTGGAGTTTTTCAGCAACCTTTGTTTCAGCAGAAAATTTCTGACCCATTCTATCTATTTAAAAAAGCATCAGGTCCTTAGGGAATGCTATATAGTGTCATCTGAGACATTGAAATGTTAATTCGTATGAAGAACCTACTGCAACAATATAAGCATCTATTTGGTATCTGGATTTGTTTAATGATCATTGTGTGTGCTGTTACAGTCTCCAGAAACAATTAATGTTCAGATTCAATGGGCTGTTGCTTCCACAGTTTTTACAAAATGAAGTTCTCTTGTCCCGGTGGCCAGCAGCTGCATTTGGAGCCAAGGAAGCCTCAAAGGAATCCACCCACGTGGGTGACACCACTGAGGGCTGTGCTGCCGTTCAGAAGGACCTCAACAGGTTGGAGAGAAGGGCAGAGAGGAACCTTTTGAAGCTCAACATGGCAATGCAGGGTCCTAGTTCTGGGGAAGAATAACTCTGGGCACCAGCACCTGCTGGGATGCAGCTCTACGGAAAAGGACCTGGGGATGATGGTGGACAACGAGCTGTCCATGAGCCAGCAGTGCCTCGTGGCCCCATATCCTGGGGTGTATTGGGAAAAGCATTTCCAACAGGCTGAGGAAGGTGATCCTGCCCCTCTGCTCAGCCCTGGTGAGGCCACATCTGTGTCCAGTTCTGGGTTCCCCAGGACAAGAGAGACACGGAGCTCCTGGAGAGGGTCCAGTGGATGGTGACAAAGATGACTRAGGAACTGGAGCATGTGTCTATGCAGAAAGGCTGAGGGAGTTGGCTCCGTTCAGCCTTGAGAAGAATCAGCTGAGAGGGGACCTWATGGATGTGTACGAGTGTCTGAAGGCAGGGTGTCGAGAGGATGGAGTCAATGATGGTGCCAAGCAGTAGAACAAGAGACAAGGGGCAGAAACAGGCAACCAGCATCAGGATGAGGAAATGGTCTCAAGCTGTGCCAGGGGATTCTTCCAACAGGAAGAATTTTTTCACTGAAAGGGTGGTTAAGCATTGGAAAGGGCTACCCAGCGAGGTGGGACAGTCACCATCCCTGGAAGTATTCAAGAAATTACTGGATATGGCACTTAGTGCTATGGTTTATTTGGCATGATGGTGTTCAATCAAAAGTTCAGCTTGATGATCTTGGAGACCTCTTCCAGCCCTAATGATCTGTGACTCTGATTCTATGAAACTGATGAACAGGAAATTCTGAACAAAAGGAATAACTTTACTGTGAGGAATAACTTGACTGACACTGGAACTGGCTGGCCAGAGAGATGGAAAAAYCACCTTGCTTGGAGATATTAAAATGAAATCTGGAGACAGATTAGCTTGCACTAGGGGACACTGCTGGAGCAGGAATGTTGGACTAGATGCGGGGACTTGATGATCTTCTGTGCTTCCTTCYAACCTGACCCATTCTGTGGTTCTGTGATTCTGAGATGGGATAGTGACAAACATGCCTYGTACATGGAACAGGGATGATAGATCAAAGATGCATCAGGAGGGTGATAGGCAGGATAATAACTCCCTCAGCCACTGCCAGAAGGTGCTGTGCTCCCAGGGAGTTTGGAAGAGCATCTGCCTGATGAGCTACTCCAGGAGCAGCTTTCCACACTTCTCATAAGATGGACTACAACGATGTCCTCAATATCTGCAATCTCCTGATGACTGAAAGCAGCTACCAGTATGCAAATAACAGAATTATAAGAAGAAAGAAGCTGTAGCAAACACACTCTCCCCAGTTGTATGTATTTTTAATTACAATTTTATCAGTATCAGGACTGAGTCTGCAGTATAAATAATGGGAAAATATGGTCTGTACCTAGGTCTGACATGTAAGATTCTTGCTAACATGATAGACATTTGACAAATATAAAAACATAATATGCTACAGATCATGTTCTGACTACATTAGAATCAAGCATTATGGTATAGTAAAAAAATATTTTAAATAGTACACTTTTTATGGATGATGCAATATYTCTTAATATTTACAGCATTTATAAAAGACTAAACAATATAGATTAACCATATAATTTGCCTCATCTTTCACCATTCAATTTGTTTTATTGTTTCTATAAAACATAATTCTCTGGGCAGTTTAGATGAGCAAAGAGCGTGAAATACTGCTGAAAAAGAATACCGTGAAAAAGAGCTGAAATACTGAATACCACATATCTCTCCCTTCCATAGCTGAGATATTCCTCTCTGGAGTGGTTGGTCTCAGTATTCCTAGGCAGTACAGGAGTATTAAATTTATTGTAGTGGTTTATCAATGTACTTTTGTAGCAATCCTCAGAACAAATCAAAGGAAATCAAAATAGATAAGGAAACAAAGATTATCGGTTTGCAAAATCAGTTACCTCAATTTTAACTGAGGTAGAATAAATTAATTTATATTTAGGTTTATGTCAGAAGGCTAGAAAGGTAGTCAAAATAAAATTTGCTACCTGAAGAGTGAGAAGCAATGTRGCAATCCCCCATTCTGCTATGGGAAAGATAAAATATATGAAACAATTGGGAAGGAGAATGAATTCTGAAGTTCCTGGGTTGGTTGGCAGAGGTTASAGTGTGAAGTGCTGCAGCTGCTGGAGGTGCTGCTATCCCAGCTTTCCCAAGAAAAACAAGCAGCGGGACCCCAGTMTTTTACAGTCTGTTGTCCTACATTTCCCTCTGCCTAAAATCAGCTATGATAGGAAATAAAACCAGCAATATCTAAATGAATTATGGTGTATAAAACATGCCAAATGACAGTGAACACAAGCACTAATATTTAAAATAGCTGTGGTAATTTCCTCAGTAGAGAAAGGACTAGTGTAACATCACAGTGAACATGAAAAGTGCTGCATGTTTCCTTGTGCCATGCACTGGCATTTCCAGAGAGAATTAATGTMATCTTAGCTTTTTAGGCTGCTGAGACTTCAACAGAGTGAAGGAGTGATGGAATAGATTGCAACAACTTTTTTCTTTTCTAAGCCACATTATTCTTTACAAGTCCCAGTAAAATGAATGGTTCCAGTACTAGGAGTCTGTTCCTGACTCAATTTTTTTAACTGTATAGTCATAACCTGTGAATACAACTCTTTTGGAGAATTCAAATAATTTATCTTGGTGGCTAATGCCAAAACCCTTTATTTCATGATAAAAATTATATAGACAAAATTAATGATAGAATTTGACTTTCTAAGGGCAGAGCAGTCTGTTCTGGGTGCTTTTGCACCTTTGCACAGCAGTCATCAAAAGGCAAATATTTAAGACAAATATTTCAAAAAACAATATGCATATTTTAGTGACCAATAAGTATTCTTGCAGATTAATGTGTATGTAGCTGATGTCACAGTTCTATGCACATTGCTAATATTCTGGCTGAATAAAAGGGTTTTGAAGTGAAAAAATATATTACGGATAGCATACTTCAAAAAGGCAGCATAGCTCAGTGCCTCTCCAGAAGGGATTTGTTTAGAAATTTTGAAGAAATAAAACCTTGCAAAAGTAAAGATTATTGTTAGAAATTATCCCAGTGTCTCCTGTTAAATCTGACATGATTTCAAGCCAACTGATTCTGATTATGCCTAACCACACTAAGACTTTTATAACATGTTGTTAGGTTTGCTTTTTTGCTGATGTTTTACCTTCAGTGATGAGATGAATTGTGCCATGGAACAGTTTTGGACAGAAGAGCTTCAGATTATTTCAAAGCTACATTTCACCCTCATCCAGCATGTTTCTTCAACGTTCACAAATATTTCTCCTTTGACCAGATGTCAAGTTCATCCTGCAAGTTCCTCCCCTAGGCAGCCATGCCAGGTGTAAAAGAAAACCCTAAAAAATTTGAAATGGGATTTCTACATGCAGGATACCTATATCATGAAATTATATATATTTTGTTAAAACTACTCTGTGTTCCCACAGGGAAGAAGTTATCTTCTGTGAGTTTGGGTGAATGGTGGAGAACTGAACATCTGTTGAGCTGTACTGAAAACCTGGGTGGCCCTTGGTCTTTCAGAGAGTTGCCAAGATCTTTCCCCAGAATAAATAAAAATCACAAACAAGCAAACAAACAAAAATACACACCAAAACAAACAATTAATCAAACAATGACCAAAAAAAAACCAAAAACCCCATCAAAACCCAGCCAACAGTTGCCTGGAATACAGTCTAATGGATCCTCCACGTGTTTAAATAATGAATACACAAGGCCAATACTCCAACAGGGGTACAGAGCAGTGCTGACAATTTGATATGCTCTTAGGCCTCTGCAGAAATTCCTCTGGATCAGGAATTCAGTCAGACATTTCCCTGGCCATACTGTGGTGTATCAGGTCTAGACATTGACATAGAGGCCAGGTCTGCACAATAAATTCTGCCTTGCTATGGATAGTTGGGTGCTGTGACAAAGTGTGATTGTCAGAACTATGGCAGTGCAAACTGCTAACATGGAATTATATTCTAGGAAAGCTTTTCATGTGACCTAATATCATCTTTAATTTAGGAAAGAGGGCACAAACTCAGCCAGAAAAATCAGTTTTGCCAGTCTAAATTATATGGCCTCACATTCCTTCTGAGGATATATGTCACATGGGATACTAGGAAGATTTCCAAAGGAAGACTTTTGCTTAATTTGAAAATATTTTTTATTAGAAAATGAGTATGTCTCAAAGATTTGAGTTGTGTCATTTTTCCAAAGTTGGGAAAATTCCTTAGATCAACATTTTTTTGAAAAGTTGACATTCCATCTCCTTTTACCTTCATATATTATCAGTGAAATGTGGATTATAATATTTTGCTGCTTGACAGGAGTGCAGTATATATGTTTATTGGAAAAAAAATTAAAAGGTTTCTCAGGTGCTTTAAGCTCACAGATCTTTTTCTGGAAGCAGAAACACTTTTTTTTTGTTCAAGTTCTATGGGAAAATACATTTTTTGACAAGTATATTTTGACTCAGAGGCTTCCAAATTTCCAAGCATTTTAAGACAGGTGGGATGGCGGGTTCAGGAATCTGACATGTCAGGATGATATATAATTTTTTACTTCTTATTATACACAATGTAGACAAGAAAAATCTGCCCCAAACRCACATAAATATTCAAAGTATTAAATAAGAACATGTTAGCTTGATTTAGCTACCATCTCCATGAAAATCTGAAACTCCAKTACTTCCTGACTACAGCCTGACTAAATATTAATAGAAGAAAGTAAACACAGAAGAGTTAGAAAAATTTCTGTGATTTATCAGTAAAACTTATTTCAAAATCAGGAAAACAGATATGTGAACAGCATAGCACATTAAAGAATGYATTTGCACCCTAAAATAAGAGCACAGAAATAGTAAATCAAGACTTGGTCTTGCCTCTGGCAAGCACCAGAGTTTCTGAGGTCCAGACAGCAGTGGAGGTGTCTTTAGGGGGTTTTAGGTGGTTACACAGAGAGCAGCATCATTACAGTCCTGCCATACAARAGGCTGTAGAGCTGAAGATTACAGATGTAGTTGGCCATTTAAATACCACCCTGGGTCCTGTTTTATTGGTGTTTTAAAGTGAAGACACTGAACAGATTAGGTCTGGATWGAGGAATACCCACCAACTGACAGAGAATACTTTACCCGGTGCAGTGCAGGAGCCCATCTTTCCTGCTCAGCTGTGGTAGTGACAGCCCATCCTGGCAGTCATGAAGCTGTTGCAGAGTGTGTTCTTACCCCAAYCCTTTAGGTAAGGCACAATTTCCTTGTTTATTTTGGTTTAAATGGACTGGATATACTCTGACTCACCTAAAAAGTATATGCAGTAAGATTTAGGGTGAGTGAGGYAATCAGCATAACTTAATAAAACACTGCATTTACTCATGGACTCATACTTTATTTATTTTATTTTGGTTTCTACCRTCACAACATTTCCACCAGGCATTCTGTCAATTGGTAGATAGGAACACTTCTGTTTATTGTGGATCAAGAGTTAGACACAAAAAAAARGGAAAGAGCCTAAGCCCAGCTAAGGCAATTCTATTTCCTTCMGGAGATGATTTTTCATGGACATCTAGAAAGGAAAAGACACCAGGGCATGGATTGAACTATTTATGAATGCTGACATAATATGCAGCATATAAAATTCTCAAGTCAGATTTTCTATTTCAGACATTTTATTTCCTGACCATTAGCAGACTAAATTTGTCTCTTTAGATAGTTATTCACAGCTTTATTTTTCATCATTTTCAAGTACACAGAAAGGTATTTACATATGCATCAATTTGCTTTATTTGTTGCCATACAGTAACATTATGTGTCCCTCTCCTGTGCTGAGTAATGCCATCAAATCATGGGGTTTCACACCCAGAGAATCAAAGATTCTTTGTGAAYTCAACTTCACAGCCCTTTTGTGAAAATAGAATAGTGAAAACGGTGATTGAAGAGAACAGATTCAAGACCATGTTACAAACTGCCAGGTTATATTTCCTGAACTATGTTTCTTTGGATGACCTTCAGGACTATTAGCAGAGTGATTTCAAAAGTTTTCAGATTGCTTTAATGGATATGTCATTCAAATAACGTTAACATTTTAATATATTAAATTTATTGTGATGTAAAAACACCCGAGAGTTTTCCTCTCATGTAAAAACCCAAAGAACAGATAATCAAATTACGTTGGCAGGTTGCCACTTTCAGCACCATGACCATGTTATGTCAAGGCATTTGGATCATGGCAGACCTTTTTATTGAAGATAGTTTTCTGTCTATAATTACAGGAAAAAAAAAAAAAAAGGTGTATTGAGGAAGGAAAGAACAAAATTCTGCAGCAAAAGCACCAGACCAGTGGCATTAGTGTGCCTTTGGACATGCACTGGATTATCCTTGGCTGAGGGCCAAACACACCCCAGCCTCTCCCTCACTTCCCTTYCTCAGCAGGACAAGAACAAAAATAGGATGAAAAAGCTTGTGGGTTGAGAGAAAGTCAGGGAGACCACTCACCCATTATTATGGTGGACAAAACAAATACTTCTATGAGAAACTTAATTTAATTTATTGTTAATTGCAGCCAAATCAGGCGTTAAAAGACAAAACCCTCAAAATTTAGAAAAATACATTTTCTACCCCTTTTTCCAGGCTCATCTCTACTTCACTAGTATTTTAATTCCCTTTAATTTATTTTTCTATATTTTTATCTTTTTCTTCTGCTTTATTTTTAAATGGCATGTTTTTATTTCTTGCTTCTTACCTTACACTAATTATATTTTAAACAGGCAGCAGTGCAACCTTACTTCAGCAATAATTTTAGACAAAATTATTTTATGCCATTCTTATTTTCCCTCAGGCATCAAAAATATYGAAACAGAGAAAACAGAAAAGTCTTTGTTCTGTGAAACTTTTTGTTGTTATTTCTGGAGCTGGTCTAAAAATAGAAATAATTTTCAGTGAAAAATATTTCTGAATAATATTCCTCTTTTTAAAGATTCAAACTCTTTTCCAAAACACCATAAAAGTGATAAAAATAGCAAATAAATTCAATGCAAAATGTAACAGATTAGCGTTGTTAAAATTCAGTGAAACCTTTTTGACATGCTGAAGTAATCTCTGTGAAACACCGCTGTGAAATGCTGCTTCCAAAGCTATTCAGAATGTATTTGATATCTACTGCAGAATTTAATTTGTATCCCTAAAACATGGGTACTTTCAGTGGGATTCTTATTTCTCAGCAATTTCTGCTCTGATAAAGAATAGTTATTGTTTTAGTTTCATGAACTTATCTTCGTGAGGTTACATCATTTGATAATTGGTGCTGTTTAAAAGGAGTTTGGTAACACTATGGACAATTGTAGAAATGAGTAAATTTAGTTCTAGAGTATTCTATCAATGGTATATTACAGTGAAAATTTTATTTTTTTTAACTTTGCTTTCAAAACTATTCAAGCTATTTCATTTTTTCCATTGTTACCCTATATCTAGAATTACTTTCTTATATTCAGTGGCAAATCCTGCTTTGTTAACCAGTTCTAGGAAATATTTTGAGGTTTTCTRTCGCTGCAGTGACACCTGGTGTTGAAAGAAAGGTTGTTAATAGCTCAAAGGTGGTGGAGAATCCATTTCATAGCATGCATTCTTAAACTCACCAGCATCTCTGACTTTTCAGTGCCTGCTAACTTGAAAGAGAAGGAAAGGGAAAGGGGAATAGGAGAAGAAAAGTGAGGGGTAAGGAAGAAGGTGCAGAAGTGAGGAAGGAAGCAAGGAAGGACGAAAATGCAGAAGGAAGGAAAATAACATTTTCACAAGTATTAAATTATACTTATCATTTGTTGTGTGGATAAGATTTTCTGCTAACAAATAATAAAAGAACTTGGTTTAACTCTGAAGTCCCTTGGTCATGGTCTTACATAGGAAAAAAAATTGTCGAATAACTCTACTGCACTGAAGACTGATTCAGACATTAGCACAGYTGCCAGGGTTAATTTTTCAACCTCACAATAGCAACTTTTCAAATTCCCTGGATTTAGAAAAGCTCGAGGTGTCTGTGACAGTAAATCAAACAGAGAAGTGAAATATGCCTCTGTAATTTTTCTTTTTTCCTGAGGAGAAACACTGATGTTGGAAAAAAAAAAAAAAAAAAAAAAAAAAGAAAATGAAAGCATTCCTTTGTATTTCTGTATATGTAGGTATATACATATGTTTCTGTTTCAACTGAAGAAATTGTAGTTCTGTGATTGAATGTAGAGAAATGTTTCAATAAAGCCTAAGTGGAATATACAATCAATRGATTTAAATCCATATATACAGTTTTCTCTGTAACAGAATTCCTGTGTGCTAGCATACATAAAATATGAGCATCTCTAATAAACAGCAGCTGGAGTATATAGCAAGCTGGATCTTTGTGTGGAATATCTTTAAGGTGTTTTTGGCACAACTTCCAGGACTGTCTTGACCAACACTTTCCCAGATGTGTAGGATTATGGGATAGATCTTCTGGAATCTCTCAGGAAAGCACTTTAATTCACAGCCACACCTGGGCTGGATATTGCAATCAGCTCCCATTTTCCACTTACAATTTTCCTTCCTCGTTCATTTTAATTTTTCTGTTTTCTCCCTTATCACTTAATATATTTTCCTCATTATTGGCATCTGGGCTGTGTGTTCTAACACAAACACCGAAAGACCAAATCAAGATTAAAAAAAAAAAGAGCAAAAATATTCCCATTTCAGATGGAAGAGCAGATGGAGCTCTTGGCACTTCAGAGGATTCAAATTGACCCTCTGCACCAAGCTCAGGGAAGACAGACTGTCACTGCTGACTGGAAAACACTAAAGAGACCTGTTTTCCCATCGAATATACAGTAGCATTTTCTAATTCTTTAGCTCTAAGCTGTGCATGGCCATGAAAGAGCAGCTGAGGGTTTGTTGYTTTTTTATTTTTTTAGATTAGACTTTCATATCTCATGGGTGCTCTTCTGTTACTTTTGTGTTGAAATTATTGTCCTGGATTTGAGTTATAAGTTTGATTTCACATTTTCTTATCAGTGTCTGAGAGAGGCTGTGATTAAACAGTGACTGCACCCTGCTCTTTCCCCACATCTACTCGATAGTTTTAGAAGTCATATCACCATCATGCAAGGATTAGAACACTCTGAACATAAAGGGTTAAAAGCTCAGGTGGTGCAAAAGGATTCAGTTCTGCTCAGAGCAGTTCATGATCTGGCCTGAATTCCCAAAGCTAGCCTATGAACCTTAGGGAATACCCATCTTTCCCAGGTGCTATGTGTTATGGTGGCTGCCTATCTTCAGTAAAAACACACTGAGCCTTTAAAAATATTTTATGCTATTCTGTTAGTTACAGCAATGTTTCATTAGACTGATGCAAAATACTCAGTGTGAAATGTAATAATTTATTTCTAAATTATACAAATGAATTTTGATTATTTTTTTTTCTGAAGAGGAGAACAGTTATACTTTGGTTAAATTTTTTTTCTGAAGAAATAGGGCAGGCAACAGCAGTATAAATCTTAACATAATGTATATCCACTTAAAAGGCATAAAAGTTTCAGCTAAATTTAGAAGCTGAAAGTCAGAAACAAATCAGATTCTTGCAAAATGCTCAGGTAGCTCAGATTCTGACAGAACCTGAGAGACTTCTGGGAGACATTTCTATTTTRGTATCTCCATCTTACTCCTTACTCTGATCAAACTGTGTCCATTATATCAAATATGCCAGTACTGAAGGGAACTTACAGGAAAGATGGAGTAAGAATATTTACAAGGGCAAAAAGGGACAGGAAAAGGGGCAATGGCTTCAGGCTGAAAGAGAATAGGTTTAGATTAGACACTGGAAAAAAATTCTTTACTGTGAGGATGTGACACTGGAACAGGTTGCCCAGGGATGYCCCRTCCCTCAAGGTGTTCATGGCCATGTTGGATGGRRCTCTGAGCAACCTGGACTAGTGAAAGTGAGTTGGAACTGGGTGATTTAATGRCTCCCTTCCAACCCAAGCCATTCTATGATTCTATGATTAATTTTCTGCAGTCACATTCAAGAAAAAAACTGTCCAAGATGTAAACAGGAGTTTTGTAATTATTTTGTATGTGGAAAAAAAAATGGCATCTTTGGTGCTATAGTAAGGGAGTGAGCACTTCTACAGGTTCAGAAACAGAAATATGTTGTCAATATTTGAGAAAGGACATTCCATGATTTGTGCTAGATCCTGTGCTTCATCAGGAGCTGTAGTTATGGGACAAGGGGGAATGACTTCAAAATGAAAGTGAGTAAGTTTGCAATAGATATAAGGAAGAAATTCTTTACTCTGAGGGTACTGAGGCACTGGAGCAGGTTTCCAAGAGAAGCTGTAGATGCCCCAAACGTGGCAGTTTTCAAAGCCAGGTTGGATGAGACTTTGAGAAACCTGATTACTGAAAGTCCCTGCCCTGGCAGGGACTTTGAGCTATATGGTTTTTAGGGTTCTTTCCAATCCAAACCATTCTGTGATTCTGAGCTTCTATGCAGTGTGGTAAGAAGCACACTGTGAGAATGTGGGGATTGGCAGTGCTGTGAGAATTTTAATTTAATTCTCSTTTGACACAATGATACATCAGCACTTGGCAATTACATGACTATTGTTCATAGGCAGGGAATTATTTTCTTAAAGACAGGCTGAGCAGAGCAGCAATACTCTGAAACACTCTGTTCAGCATGTCATTTTGAGGAAAATGACACAGACTGAAGAGATTTTGCCTTCCAGGTGTTATCTTCTTGAGAAACATAACTTGAGAACTGGGTGCAAGTTGCTGTATTCAAGATATTATTTTTCTGATGAATTTTTATTAATTCTAAAGAGAAAGTAGACTCTGAAAGATATAATCAGACTCTTCTGGTCCCACCATGGAAGGGACCTCTACCCAGCAGATGCCAAGAATACTCTTTCCAGATATCACAGAACGTTTCACTCCGTCCACTTTCTTTGTTTTCTATAATGGAAGYCTAAATAATCACTGAGTTAATTTTSAAAAGAAMTCTGAMAAAAASCCWCCAATTCTGTGCCATTTTGCATTATGCCATGGTGGATGTCTTGCAAAGGAGACTCAGATGTGATACTTCCTCTGGCAGGAGCTGCAGAGCCACTTCAAACAGAGCCTCCTCCAGGAAAGATGCAGATMTAATCTAAAATGTGCTGAGGCCCCTTATAAATTATTTAAATGCAAAATTAAAAGTCAGAGCTGTACAGAAACATTTCTCGTCATATTTTGCTGAAACYAGGATAATAAAGGAAAATCCTTTACTCTACTGAACATATAGCAAACTAGACTTGACCCTTTTACTAATAGTTTTAGTTGTCCCTCTCTACCTCAAATTTTAAATTTTTAATTCATTTTTATCATGTACTCTTATTTTTCTCTACAAAACTGGCAAAACCAGATTAGCCTAAAAAAACATTTCCCTTTTAAATAGTTATTTTTCAGTTTTAAGGGAAAATAGAAGCATCAGAAATTATGAACATCATTTGCCACTCAAATAYATTTTTGTGCCAAGTTTTGGTATAAAGCAAATTTTCAGCTGAGTGACAAACCAATAAACATGTAGGCTTACAGGAGCTCTTCTGAGAAACTGAACTTCAAATAGTGTCTCTATAATACTAACAAAAACGTGCTAATTTTTATGCTTATTTTTCTTTCTTAGTTTGTTCCTGATGGTTAGGAAGTTGATCGTTCATTTTTCTGCTGCCATTCACACCAGCTGCTATAAAGCAGCTATAAAAATACTCCCAGTGCAGATCTTGACCGTAGATCACTGTACCTAGACCCAGCTGCAGATGGATGGAGCAGCTGGTCCAGAGAGGTGCTGTTCCTGACTCCCACACACACTTGGTCATGATGCATGAAGCAGCACAGTTGCTCCCCAGCCACAATTCCCATTCAGTCACAGATTTATGAAGTAATGAGCCGCCTACCAGAAAAAAACAAAACCAGCAGCTCTCCAGCACACTTTAAACAAACACCCAAGAATATTCCATAATTATAAATAACTGCAACTCAGCCATCAGATGAATTGCTAAACTTTTTTACATAACTTGTTAAATGGGAAGCAAATAGAGTAGAGCAAGGAAAGAAGGAAATATGCCTATGTAGGGAGATAGCAACAWAAAAATCGGTAATTATTTTTCAGAATATTTTCTCCTTTTTTTTTAAGTGTGATGGTTGATGGGGCTGTTTTGCAATGATTTATGAATATTTCATGTAATTTGGCTATTTAATAATTGTAATGTGAACATTCCAGCTTATCCTGATTTTGGATATAAGAAAAGCAAGCAGGAAGTACAAAGAATGGTGCAAGTTAAGATATGGATTCTGTAGTAAATGCCAATGCAGTGTGAAGGGACAATAGGCAGCCTACATCTTGTGAGGGTGCAAAGTCCTGCATTGTTTTCTTACTAAATTTGGTATAGGGGCCATCAAGGATTTGTGGCCAAATGGAAATAGTCTCTCCAGAGGGGAAGCAGGAATTTCTTGTGAGATGTTCCTGCACAGTCCCTTTCTGTGGCTTTTGTGCAAAACAGACCTGTGCAATCCACAGTTTGAGATGGTGGGGTTTTGGTAAGGAGGGCATGGAGGGTCCTTGCTGTTCTACAGTTATTTTCTTCTTGGTGTTTTGCTTCCAGTTTTAAACTATTTATTCAGGCAAATTGTTTAATTCAGCTGTCAAAGGTGGGGTGTTTTTAAGCTCTCGAGCAGTGCATCTCCCCACTGTATCCTGCACTRCATTAAGACACCATTCTGGTGAAGGACACACTTCTGTGCCCATGTCCAGTGCTAGGGCTGTAAAAACAACCCAAAAACAGACAGCAGAGACACAGTGCATAACCTGAGCTCAGTGTTCAGCCTAGACCTGCACACTCCAGTTCCCAGAGSTGCACTGTGGGGCATTCCTGCAGCCTGGGAGATGCAGCCCTCTCTCATCAGCCACCATAGACTCGAATAGACAAGAGCTACACTTGTCCATTCAGTCTGATCTGATGGATAAGGGCAGCAAATCCGTAGAAAAATAACTATGTGTTACATATTGGACAAAGACTAGAAATAAGGGCCTGAGAGTTTTAAAACACTTACTTGCAAAAGTACTTGTATATCAATTATGCACCCTGCTGTACACTTTTCAGAAGCTTAATACTATTTGATTTTGTTTAGTATTATTTGGTGCTGATAAAAAACATRCAGCTCTAAAAAGCCCAGCCTCCTGTATGCTATTTGTTTCTACAGAAGCAATATTGAGCTTTATTATTTATGTTATTTTCTAACAATATTTCTTGGAAAATCCACTACTGATCTAAAGGCTTAAAAATAATACAATAACAGTGGCTGATTTTATTTGATGTCAATTACCCWTGAAAGGGCAGGTTCAATCCTTTAAGTCTCTCTTCTTCGATGAGCATAAGTAATTCAATGAGTTGTCCTATATCAGCAGGGAAATGGCTGCATTATCTAATAACCTTCTTCCATCTCTAACTTGTAAGATCCTATCAATGCCAATAGTTGAATTGTGTAGTAAGACTAATGTATTTACAGAAAGCCAAGATAATGGAAATAATAAAATCCAAACTGAGGAATTCTCCAATTTTAATAAGATAATATTTTGATCTTATTTTTTTTTACCAGGCAAAGGTTTTCTTTTTTGTTCTCAACAACTCTCCTCATTGACTTTGTCCTCTTTTTTTKGAGAGCTCTTATATGAATGGAATCCCACAAGAAATTAAGCATAGCCATATATAAACTGATTAGTTAAGCAATGCATGACAGCCGGGGCTTGTATGCACAGACTGAAGGGAATTTGGGACAAAAGTCCAAACTGTGACCTTCCTAGGTACTAACATTTAGGAGAGTATGCACTACCCTAGAGAAACCTGGAATGAAGTTTTCCTATGACCTTTGCTTTCCCCCACAGAATTRATTGTCCTTGCTCATTCCATTAACACTTTCTTTCACTGAGGTTTATCAGTGCAGTAGCACAGGAAACATAAGGGTTTTTAAACTGGGGCTCATAGGCAGTTTGGGCTGCCTACATGTAGGCAAAAGATGGTGAATTTCATAAGGTGATTTCCTTCTCCAATTTTTCCTCACAACGCAATAGAGTTGTAACAAGCATGTTTGGTTTAGAAGTAAATCGGAAAAATCTACTTTTTGTAGCACTCATGTAAAATGTACTCGTTGATGCAAAGGAATTCCCCCCAATAAATCAACATGGTCATACAGATTGGTAAAACACAAAAAAACATACAGAAAGCCCTTCCTTGCTTCCTGAGAAGTTTAGTTTCCAACAAGAAATGTTGCTGAGCAAAAAGTGTATTTCTAAAGTCCACTTTCATTATCAAGATGTGAATGAAATCTAAAATATGACCAAAAATTCGGAGTTTGCTGTCCTGTGGCCACTCTGTTCTCCAGCACAGTGGAACAGATCTGTCCACAAACACTACATGCTTCATTTGTTTGTTTTCTGAAATGTTAGCTCAAACTCTGTAACTTTTTCTGGGGTTTTKTGTGTTGCTCTGAATGTTAAAATGAACCCCAGCATCATTTTCCATGAAGGTCTTTTGGACCTGAGTTTATTTTAGAGGGATGTGAGAGAAAATGGCTCGAGAGGAAAGCATGTTAGCAGTATGGCATTTCTGAACCTGCCTTCCTGCAGCTCCTGAGCACTGTGTGTGCTGTGCTTTTTGGGGTTCAATGCCATTTTCCATTGCCTCTGAAGAATGCCTTTTGTGCTGCAGTGGCTAACCTGCCTAATAATAGTAAATTACTATATAATCATTAACCGACCAATATCTATTAAAGTAAACCCAAAATAAGGAAAAACAGACGTTRTGTTCTGTGTTTAATGAAAAAGGTTTATGCATCCTCATGCAGTATTGTCTGACCTTTCTTGAGTTTGGACCTTATGTACCAGACAGAGGTATTTACCACATAATCCATGCATTTGAATGCTGTTTACAGATTACCCAGAGTACAGCTGGAAAAGCAAAACAGCAGCCCCTGGCAAATGTGCTGATGAGCACAACCTTTGAGCAAAGGGAAGCAGGACACCTGAGAGCTGCAGATCCCAAAATGCAACTGCTGGCATGCCCTGTCATCCCCTGGAGGCATCTGAAAACTTTTACACTTAATAGGAAGCCAGAAAGTATCTTTTTCTTCAAAATTTCACAGCTAGGTGAAGAGGAATAAATATCACCCCATCACCAGTACACTTTAATTATTTCATTCTGCTGCAGGAACAAAAGTATATCATTATAAGTTTTCCAGATAGAAACAGTTTCTGACACATCCAGAGTGAATGGCAGCTCTTCATGGTTGAATAGAATTAGTACTTAACCCGTRGGGCTGATGGTAAATGTGAAATGATGGGGTGATTTCTGCATAAATGGGGAGCACAAGCTAAAAATTCTTTTTACAGAGAGGGAAAATAACCTTAGAGATAGCATTGGCATGGCAGTAAATCAAGATGCAAGGAYATCTTTAAAGGTATTTGACCCCATTTTACTGGTATAACTCAGGTGATTTCCCTCTTAAGGCAGATTTTATTGCCTCATTAAAATAATTCTCYTATGGTAATCAAGGCTTCAATAGGRTCATCATTCCCTGTGTGTGACCCAGTCACCACTGGAGGAAGGTATCACCCAAAGAGGTAGGAACAGCAGCAGGAACAGCAGCTGCCACAGCCTCACTTCAGCACTGAGAATGTGACTCGAGTGCAGGAGGGCAGCACTGAGGGATTCAATCCACTGCTGTCATTTCCAGTATTAAGTTACAAAGTCATATAGATATGCTAAATTTAGTCCTTTGCTATCAGAGCTGGAGTGAAAACCACACCTCCACCCTCTCCCTTATTGTCCTATAGGAAACCAACACCTTTCCTCTCAGGGGAAGCCTATCTACATGATTTTGGCCCTCCTTGTATTGACTCAGATCAAAGGTTCATCCAGTTTAGTAGATTGATTTACAGTGAGCAGCCACGGATGCTCAGGAAAGAATAAGAGGAGGTCACRTGTAGAGTGATCCCTGCCCTGCTATGCACCTCTAGTTTCTGATTATCTAGATGGCTTTTGTTGAATGAAGTACACAGCTTCTTTCTGTTGTAGTGCAAAGCAATGCTTTTTGTTTGCTTGCTTTGCTTGCTTGTTTTTAGTCTGCTGACATTTAACGTTACTGTTTTCCCTCGTTGTTCTTTGTCTTACCATGGTCCACAGGTACAAATGTGACAATTTTCCAACTATGCCAGTTGCTCTAATTAAAGATACAGTCTCTCTTCCTGYAAACCTTTGTCTGCCATTGGCAGCTCTCTACTGTGTTTTGAGATATAATGATTAATCTATCCTATATATATTATTAAAAAAAAATCCATGGTTATCATATTTTCTTCCAGCTGCTCTTTTATGGATGAAGAGTCCAGGTCTAGCTTCAATTCTAATGGAAATGAAAAGGATTTACTGGTATAGCAGCTGAGATTCATTGTCAAGCTAGTCAAGAACATTTCACCAAAGTATTTATTCTTGGAAGATGTCAGTATGTAGAAACTTAGTATTTTTCCAGGAACATTCCAGTCTTGAAAAATCTTAAGTAAGGAGTTTCTCTAGTGAGGCTAGGGTTTCTAGCCAAACTGAAAGCAGAAATGAGGGAATAACTGCACAACCTTAAGCTTCTGAGATGTAGCAACATGGAAATGTAAATGTCATTCAACCTATCTTCAGAACCACAGTGTTTRTTTATACAAAGTTAAAGAAATGCTCACTGGATTAAGTAGTTCATGATTAATCCAGGCCAAAGAAGGAACCAGTAGGGTGGTATATTGAACCCACACATTTTCACACTTGTGGCATTACTCTAAACCCTCTGACACAAAGCATTCCATTCTCCTTCACCCTGGGGCCCTTGCACCAAAGCTAGCAACATAAAGAGCCCTCAGATAATAAAGAAAAAACAAACTGTTATCAATTTTCATGTAGTTCTACGCAAACTGTTTGTTGCTGCCCAAGAAACACAGAAACTGCTCTGAAATTTTAACAGAAAGCAAAATAATTCACCAGAACTGTGGAACTTGCYTTTGTCACTGAAAATTGGCTTGAGCTGGACACCAGGCTCTGTCTTTGGTCAACTTAACACCAACATTTTGCTTTGGAAGAGAGCAGGGTAAGAGCAAGTTCAACATTTCTGATKGAGGAAGCTAAAGATTGAGGCATCTAAGGGTCATTCCTGGTGAAAGGCAGTTTTGRATTTCATACCACAATATACCACAAGTTCTCAGATACTCAGCATGTTGCTGCTTGTTTTGTATGAAGTCAGCTGTAGCACTAGTGAGCATCAAGGATGTCAAAGCCAACTTTTTTTGGCTCAGTTAACAATTGCAGAGTAGATGCTGCTGACTGTGAAAAGTAGAGAATGAAACATGTAACTCAGTTTTGAGTAAGTATTACTAAACTCTAAAAAGTTTCAAGATTTTCTTCTTTTGCCAAGTTTAATACTGATATTATTTCAAAAGTAACAACTAAGGGCGATCCTTCCAAGTGCTCCATTTCCTCAGCAGCAGCTGAATTCCACATTAAATAGCTGGGCTGTGCATAGAGTGCCAACCAGAGCAGTGCAAAGATACCACCTAGAGTTGTACAGCATTATTAGCAGCACAGCAGTTCTTACAGCAAGGCAGACTGGTACATCATTTCTAGCCTTGGATGTGATGTGGATAACTCCAGAACAATGGGTGATTCCTTTAACCCACCAACCTGAAGGGATACTGAAAAAGAAGTATGTTTTGAGAAAATGTCTCTTCTTTTTTTTTTTTTTTTTTTTAATTTTTTTTTGTTTTTTTATTTTTTTTTTTGTTTTGTTTTTTTTTGTTTTGTTTTATTTTTTTTTTTTTTTTTTTTTTTTTCTATAATTCTCTTTCACATTAGAAACATTTTCTTTCCCATTCTACTGGTAGGAAAGCAAATGAGCTTTCAGTGGGGCTGAACAAAAGTGGAAAAAATCAGTGAAGAATCAGTGTTCTTTATTGTTTAAACACCATGTATGAATACAGATTGGAACAAATGTAGCTCTGCTGACAGGTGGAAGAGAGAGACTTTCTTGTGTTGATATAGCTGTATGAGAAAGGAGCTAAATTATCACTTTTCCCTACCATTCAGTATCCATGCTGGGAAGAGAGCTTATTATCTCTATGACAATTACTCTCCTGTGCATTGCAATATGGAGAGTAGCTCAGCTAAAGCATGTTGTCTCTGCTGAACTAAAAATGACAAATTTCACAAACTCATATTCAATGTCAGCTTCTCCTTTGTTCTTCAATTTTTGTGATCCACAAGATTAATCTCTTGGTTAAAYCACTTAACAGCTACAGTACTTAACAGCTTTATTGTGTTCACATTATCCAGCACATCAAAACCCAAGCCAAAACACAATCACCCAGGCCAAATTTTTGAAAGGGTGTGTCTAGGAACAAGTTTTTCTTTGTGCATAAGGAAGCATTTATATGAGGTTTTGATTAAGAGTGAATACTGTAAAACAAGCGACAAATTATTAATTTCTTAGTGATGCTTAGAGCCAAATGTCTCCTGCTCTGTACTGTTGACTAAAGTGGGGAATATGGTCTGTACTCTCATTTTACCTRCACCATGTTTTGGTGTCCACAGTTTTCTGTGTTGCAATAAGTGCACAAAAATGCAGGGTCAGGTAAAGAAAGCCCCAGAATAATGGATTTTACAATTATACCCTGAAGAATTATCAAAGACAAAGAATTAACGATACATACCTAAAAAAAATCAAAAACCCCTCCAGAAAACAAACAAAAAAAAAAAAAAAAAAGGAAAGAACTACGTAAAATAGTATTATAATCAGAACTTTGTGAAATGCTTTTATATCACTGAAAATATTTCTTGAACCTGCTAAAAAGACCCAGTTCTTCAAGACCCAGTTCTTCAAGACCCAGGGATTTAAGGTGTTTTTTTCAGGATAACACAACTGATTTTTACTATAACACACATAAGCCCCCTGTAATTCCAGTCTTAATTCAGTTTTCTCAGTCTAATTAAAAAGTTAATATCTCTAATCTGAAATCAGACACTTCCATAGAGTCAGAGGCTTTTCAGAAGGCTAGGTAGATTAGATCTCCAGATCTTCTTTGTCTCAAAAATCAGATATCTTCTCAAAGCAAGTGAACGAGCTAGTATATAAAAAGTGCCTTTTTTGTTCAGTTTTYAGTTGCACCTTTCTGTGGTTTCTTTTCCAGTTTGCCCTGCAGTCTCACCTGCTTTCAAGGTGAGACCAGCACTGCCTGCAGCTGCCCGATGGAGGGGAGCCCTGGCCCAAGCCCTCCCTCTGCCCCAGACTTATGCAGAGATCTCACATTATTTTATTTGTCTGACTCCAGTGGTTATCTCTGAAACGGAGTTGCCTTTTCTTTAAACAAAGCTGGACAGAGATTTGCAGCGGTGTCAGTCCCACACTCTCGCAGAAATCACGGTGTGAAGGCTTTTGCACACACACACACAGAGCTCTCACTGACATTTTGCAGCTTTTACAAACTCTAGAAAGCAGGAGAGCACTGGGCAGTTTTCTTCTCAGGTAACATGTCTTTCTGKGAGTGCCCATGAGGTCCCTACACACACCTAATCTGGTGCCAACCATCTCTGATAAAGGGTCTGGATGGCCTCTAGGGAAGGAAACAGGACTGGCACAAGGTTTCTTCCTTCACTAAAAGCAGAAAAACACTCTGATGCCTTCTGCTTGCACTCACTACCAACTAATGCCTTTGCAAAAGGAGGTAAAACATGAAATTCAAGGCACTTCTGCATTAGAGAGACACAAAAGAAGCAGAAGGAATGAAGGTTGCAAACGTAGCTGTGGGGGATAAGCTATCCTCTTCCCACTAAACRTGTCTGCAGAAGAACACTTGAGATAAGCTTCATTATCTTTCTGTAGACACCTTGCTAACACAGGTGGGAGTCACTTAGGTAACTAGCAGATGAAGGGTTTGCTCAAGGTCAAGCAGAGTCTGTCGAAGTCACTGTTAACCCCAGTGAAAAAAACATTGAAAGCCTCCCACAAAGAAAAGCTCTTTTCCTCTTTTCAAAATGCAAATTTCCTCAGAGTATGTTTTTTTTCTTTTTTTGTTCAGTTTTTCCATACAAGTTGTGAACAAATGTTTGATTTTTTTAATTGTGATTTTTAAAGACCCTGCATTTTTCATGTCTTTCCAGTGTTTTGTGTGGACAATATTGCATCCCTCCTCTTAGCTGTAGTCAGTGCCAGTTGTGGAATCTGGAAGTACCGATTTCCAGACCCTTGTACTCAAGTATTTCATTTTATGTTTCAGTATTTCAGAAATATTATGGTCAAAAAAATACAAGGAGGGGAAAAAAAAGAAAAAAAAAAAAGGAAAGGAAAGAAAAAAGAGAAAAGAAAGAAAACTCCCAAAACACAGCTCCAAGTGATCTGCATAAAGCACACAGAAATGTAGATGCTGGATTGTGTCCAGGACTCCTGGTTTCCTGCGACACTTACAAGACAAAAGTTAGAGCAGCATGTTGCAAAAAGATACCACCCTTTTCCAGCACAAACTGACTTTCCACATCTGCAATGCCACAGCTATAGAATTATTTGTCAGACCCGAATTATCTCTCGCAGGCTGTACTGCCTGGGTTTGCAGGGCCATAAATCAAGGCTATAGTCTGGCAATTGGGAGAGGAATGAGCTTTCAAATAACTATTTAAAAAAAAATCTATTCCTTTTAAAAGAAAAGTAATTCCAATTAACTTTTTCATTTTTCTGGTATTTTGTTTGGTAGTTTGGGGTTTTTTTTTTCCTCTTCCCCTTTTACTTTTTTCAGCAAGCAGTGGGTTCCTTCCATGGGAGCTGCTGGATCTATCAGGAAAATACAAGTGTGCCCTTAGAGTTGACATTTTTAATTAATAGCTGAAAATAGTCTAGGAACAAAATAGACTAGACGGAAAATCTAGATTTAAATATTGTTGAACTGGGACCAGCTCATGCAAAATATTCAGGTACTGTACCTTCATAAGCAGGTCAACCAAAAGAGAACAGAATTCAAACCTGGTTTGAACGAGGTCTAAAATAAACAGCTTGATCTTACCTCTCATCACTTGATACTTATCTTTGCTATACCCACATTTATGATCCAACAGTATTTGTGCTCTTTGTTTTCTTTTAACTCAAAATTATTCTTGAGTAAGAAAAATTAAAGGGTTTCTTRGGAAGAGAAAAAAATTTGTGCATTTTAGGAAGGTGGCTCTGGCTCTTCTGAGGAATCACAATGAAAAAGWAATTTTTATCAGAGTTGGAAACCTGAGCATGAATGCTGGTAGGAAGGCAGTTGAAGTGCTACAGCACCATCTCCTGGAAGTCAGATATTTCTGAATTTCTAGACCAAATTTAATACACTGTCACACAGAGAGATAAAAYTTACCTTGAGGTTAATTTAATATATTTCTCTTCACAAAAATATTTWAACAAAATATGAAGCCAATAAAACCAATTCACATGACTTATAATATTTGCAGGTACATTTTTCCATATAGGAATTTACTGCCATCAGGCAGTACTTACTCCATAAATTCAAGCATTTGATACTAAATCATGAGGAAAGTGAGCCATAAAATTTGACAGTAAATTAGGTTAGAGACTGTC
Source organism: Malurus melanocephalus (assembly GCF_030028575.1). Classification (NCBI taxonomy): domain Eukaryota; kingdom Metazoa; phylum Chordata; class Aves; order Passeriformes; family Maluridae; genus Malurus; species Malurus melanocephalus. Next base: position 1,708,314 of record NW_026623238.1, read on the forward strand.
CTTAAACAAAAATGCATTGGTTTCGTTTTTAGTAAATTATTGTGAGATAATAATAAAAATATATGACTCACTCTGAAAAAAAAAAAAATCAAACTAATTCTGAGAAAAGGACCAAAAGCAGAATGCAAGATCTTGAGTTTTTAGGTTATCAGGTTCCTCTGTCCTAGAATCAGCTTTATAACCCAGTAGCATAAAATAGTCTTAAAAAAAAAATTGATGGCTAATGTGTAAATTTAAAAAAAAAAATACAAGTGTTATATCTTTTTGCCATGAGGATTCTTGACGATTTCCTCCCAAGTACCTACTGAAATTTTTTAGCTGATCGTAGTATGTTCAGGCAGTTTTTTTTTCCTGAAACCAGAGGTTTTCTGCCACGTTAAGAGACCAATTTCCCACTCTTGCTGGGCATTTGACTCCCTGGCTAAACATGTCCTGTCTGTCACCAATTCTGCCTTGGAACCTGTTCCCAGTGCTAATGGCCGATGGTTTCTCCCAGTTCCTGGTGCAATATCCACCTGAAATCCTCTTGGCTCTCAGGTCACATGGGGCGGTGCAGAGCAGAAGTTGAAGCCTGAAGAGCCCTGACTGAGACAATTCACGAACACTGGATGTTTAGCTCTATTTTCCAGTTCGGGTGTTTTGTGTTGGGGTTAAATCTTCTCTTACCCTATTTTTGTTCCATATGCATTTTATCTGCAGAGGAGTTGACCCCACTTTTTAAAAAGAGTTGAAAATACTGAGATTGAAAAGCAGGATTTAGGTGATGTCCAGCAATAACTCARAGAGCCTGGAAAGTGTTTTCCTTTGCTATAACTCAGTTCAGCAATATTGATGAGCATAACAGGCACTCAACCGGGCTCGACAGGMTTTGCGAAAATTTGCTCTCACTTACCACTGCTGAGGCATATTTTTGCTTTTCTTATACTGAATTCTTCCCTCTTTCCCGCCTGCTCTCTGCGAGAAGCCGTGTCTTGTTGAGACACATGCAGAAACAGCTGATGTTTTTGCCGCGCTCACATTCCTGTTTTAAATTTGCAGTGTGAAMTGTCTCAGGCGCGTTTGGCGGAGCGGGCAGGCGGCTCCATCCCGCGGCAGCTGCGCTCCCCTCGGGCGGCTCCGGCCCGGGCCGGGCACCGCTAACGCGGCAGCGCTCGGTGCGAGAGCTCAGCGCCTGCCAAAGCCGGGACATCGCCTCCTGTTCCCTCTTTCC
>NW_026623238.1:1710471-1723017 GCF_030028575.1 Malurus melanocephalus
CCCTGCTGCTCTACCTCACTGCCCATGCCAAATTGTGGTCTGGATGCACCCCTTTAGGAGCAGGGAACTGTCCCCTAAATGACATGAGAGAGACCCCTCAGAGTGTCTCAGGGGGAAGCGGATTCACCTCCTACTCATATGAGCATTGCTGATCCCATCTACTTGCACCAAGACAGGAACTCGAACTGGGCGCTCAAAAGGTTAATTAATATAGCTGTTCTGTGCTGACAAAATCATGAAAATAATCTCATTTAAAGATAGCATTTAACATAGGACTTTTCTGAAATTATTCTGGTAATGAGTGATTCATGGCTAAATGCTGAACTGTTTCATATTAAAAAATAGAATCATAGGAAAATAGGATTAGAAGGAACTTCCAAAAACCTACTGCTTTATGATGGGATCAATTATACTTTCTAATTATGTCCTAGCAATGCCTTGTAAGCATACATGTATACCATACCTAAATCTCCTAATCACCAATTAACCTCTTCCACTGGTTCACTAGACTTTATTCTTTTTTAAAACTAAATTTTAGTTAGCTTTCACAATGTCTTACTTAAATGTCTTTTGTATTTCTCTGATTCCCTTGCTGTTCAGTATATCTCTACTGGATGTGAAAAACAGATTATCCTTTTCCTCTCTGTGTGAGCTCTTTACATTCTTGAAGCCACTGTTGCTTTGTCTTCCTTCAGGTTTCTCTTCTTCAGGTCACCCTGCCCTCCCCTTCAGCTATTTGTGACACTATTTCCTCATTCCTCATGCTTTTTAGACCTCTAATTCAGCTTCCAGTAGGCCCACTTAATTCTTGCAGTGCAGTACTGAGAGCTGTGGTACCCAAAAGTATCTGTAGTGGTCCAACTAAGCCCTTATCTCCAAGCAGAAAACTTCTGTTAGCAATATTTCTGTCTTGCTTTTTGTGGTTTTGGTTTGGTTTTCTTTTTAGATATAAAAAAATATCTCCTTTCTTATATGTTCTTGTTGTATCCCATCATCAAGTACATTGTATTTTATTATCTAATTCAAAATTCCAAAATGGATAAAAGCACACACACCACTTGAAAATCCAGTCTTTTTTGCACATGAGCTCTTCAAAGCCAAAACACTCTAGTCCTTGAAACACAGACTGGAGTCTGTTTAGATTGACTTTGGATGAATGTTATGGTCCAACACGAAGACAGAAACCAAATGGGCTGAGAATTTGGTTCCATTTAGAATAACAGCAAAACACAGTCGGTCTGAGCTTCTATATACCATATTTGGCTCAGAGGACTTCTAAGCTGAAGAGTCATGCTGGCATCAGCTGTAGATTACATTCTTTTTAATGATTTTTGTGAAATTCCAGGGGAAAGAATGTTGAAACCCTGCACATGTTGCATATCAAAACCACCTGGACATATGTTGCTTCAACTATTGACATTGCATCATGACAACTGAGACAGCATTGCATAAATCTCTCTAATACCCTTCATGAAGGCCATCAATAATTTTTAAGTGTTTGTAACACTGATGTGTAAGATAGAGAAGATGTTTTTCCTTTGGATGTAGGGATGCATTGTACTTAAACACAGCATTTTTAATAAACTGTCAATAATGAGAAAGCACACAGTGACATGGTGGTGGTCTTGATTTGTATCTCAGTTGCCTCTGACAAATTTAATACCTTATCTTTAAGCAATTTTACTGTTTCTCATTCTCTACTTTCTTACAGTTGTAAAATGAACTCACTTCAAGATGCAGTTTGAAAATTGCTTCCTGATCAGAAATATATGAGAGACATGGCAACATACAGATCTTATTTTCACATCCATGTACTCAGACAATGAAAGTTAAAGTCTTCCCTTAAACAAATAGTTTTATGCACCTTGCAGCCCACTATTTGCTTGGTTTAGGAATAGCAGAAAAGTAAATGTTGTAAAATCTTGCAATTTGAAACAGATTGTTAAAGGGATTTGGGCTATCTAATAGAAGATACTAGGAAGGATAAAATCAGTTGAACATGTAGTAACAATATTAAAATAAAAACTACATGTCATTATATTTGCAACTTATTTCTCCTTTTYTCTTTGCCTTGAGATTCAGTTTGGGAATTTCTCTCCACACCAGAGAGCCTTGCTGGCCATGGACAGACCCAAAACCCAGGTGCCACATGCAGGCCACCGCTGAGTCATCTGAGTCGAGGAAGGAGAGGCTGGTCCAGGTTTATTCTGTGAGCACTGCAGATTGCTGTGCCAAGCATCTGGGACAGGAATTTCTCCTTGTGTTGGTTTTGCTTGGCCCAGTTTTTGGAAGTGGGGGGCCAAAAAGATGGCTCCTGTGAGAAGCTTCTGGAGGCTTCCACCATGTCCAGCAGAGCCAATTGCTGTTGGCTCTGAGGATGATGGACATGCCACTGACCAAAYCTGGGCCAATTAAAGATAGTGGTTACGCCTCTGTGAAAACAAATTTAAGAAGAAATCAAAACAAAGGGAGCACACAGTAGTTTTGCCGGTGGAGGAGGCTGAGAAATATGTGAGGGAATGCAGACACCAAGGTCAGTGCAGGAGGGGGAGGAGCTGCTCCAGGCGCCGGAGCTGGGATTCCTTTGTAGGCCATGGTGATGACCATGGTGGAGCAGGCTGTCCCCCTGTCTGTTAAAGACATATTAAAAAATTGCATTCAGCATRGAAGAAAAATAGCAGTCTGAAAAATATAGTCTCTGAAACAAGACAGACAGCAGGTGAAGGAGTAGTTGCTTTTAAAAGCTGAGATAATACTGCCATTTTATCAGATTCAGAGAAAGCCAGGGAAACTGCTATTCCCATTCCCCTCCTGAGTGAAAAACCATAAATTTGATAGGACAGGTGTGAGAAAAATTAGGTGGTATTAGAAATTGTGCTTAAAGTGCAAATGCATATGAGAGAGGAGGAATTAGACTGAGGATGTGGTARCACTCTAAAGTTGAAAAAAATAAACAACAGAGCAACCTTTTTCCTGGAGTTAAAAAGACATTCTTCCCTGCTCCCTATRCATAACATTTAGCAAAATCTATTCCTTTCCTTTGCCCAACTTTATTCCGAGACCACTGACAGCTCTGCAGTAACCAAAGATTTAAAAACCTCTGTCAGACTTTAACAGAAGAAAACATACTAGTTCTCATCACAAAGGAAAAAATGACTGCAGGAAAAAAGCAGGAGAGTACTGCATTTTGTTCTGCAAAACCTATCATACCATGGGCATAACTCTGACTTGCTATAGAAAAGTGTTTCTGCTATAGAAAAATAGTCACACAGCAAGCTAGAAAATAAGCTTTGCCACTTTCCAACCTTTTCTTTTCTGCAATCTCTCCACATCTTTCTCTACCATCACAGCTCCAGAATTTGATGGATGAAAGACCTGTGAGGATTTTTTGGCAACTGAGATTTTAAAAGCCTCTTAAAATACTCTGCTGAGTTTACTGACTGAAATAATAATAGTCCTAATTTTATGCCACATTGTTTAGCAGTAGTTCTCAGAAAATTTTCTTGAATAGGTCTTTTCATTTTTTTTTAGCAACAAATAAGTAACASCTGTTTCATGAGTGGCTTTTCTTTGAAAGGACTTTTCTTTTAAAATATTATATAKATTGACATTATATGAATATGTAAGTGAGCTCTGAAGATAATTGAAATCAGTATAAAATATCCCAATACCATTAAGCCCAATGGCTTACATCAGACTTGATTACAGCTTTCCCTCTTCACAACCCGTGTCAAAAGCTGTTGACATTGTTTTGTTTAGTTTGTGTCATAAAAGATGTCAACATAGGAGCTTCAGAAGAACAAGCAGRGATTTGGGTGCTCCCCTGGAGATATTGGGGGGCTGCTGAGCCCAGGGGAAACTTAGTCCCAGAAATAAATGAGTGGGGCCCTGGTGGGGCCTTTGTACTTAAGCACAGAGGTTTAGTCCAGACTGGTGGTCTGGTCTTAACTTGTGGCTCAGAGGCAGCAATTTCTACCACTGGAGAAATGTTAATTAACAAAATGTGACTAAAAACCTCTTCTGAACATCAGCTGACAGGGTACCACATTTTGATCCAAATTTCAGTTTCAGTTTTGAAGTATTAAATCAAGACCTTAATTTAGAAGCCCCTGTCCCCACGGAAAGGGTGGGATCACTTAAACAGCAATAGGTGGCAGCAAGAGAGAACTTCAGAAGGAAATTGGAATAAACCAAAAGTTTACAGGCTATGGAAAATAAGGTGATAAGGCTGTGTGATTTCTCCCTGCTACAACTGTCTCAGCAGCCAGCTCTTCCTCCGCCTGCCCTCAGGGGGGCTATGACCAGATCAGGATCCCGAGTGTAGGTGCTTTTATCTGGGTCACAGTCTGGATTTTCAGGGAATGTGGTTTATAGCAGAATCCAGAGAGAAAGGAAGTGCAATTTCCTAGAAATCAAATGGAAGAATTGCAGGAAGAGAGGGTGGGCTGAGCAGCATGAGGGAAAGCAAAATCTTGGTGGATGTATTAGACATGGAGACTCCAAGAACAAAGAAGCTGAGGTTGCAAAAGCCCCAGCGAAAGAACAGGAACACATTTCTCCACAGGGAGAAAGTTGGCTGTGACCTACTATTGCTGGCAGATGGAGCTTCAGCCTCAGCTGGCGATCTATTAGGCTTTAAAAAAAAGTAGTAAACTGTCTTGGCAATKAGAGGGAAACCAACTGCGTTGCTGAAGGAAGAAAAACCACATGCTCTGGCAGCTTAGTGCTTCATGACTCCTGCTCCCAAAAGCAAATGAGAGGTGGCAGTGGTTGTGACTCACTGCTCGGGGTGACAGAGCCATCCATTTGTTGGGGTGACCTAATGCTTGTGGAGAGGCTTTGCCCAAACCAGAGCTATTGCAYGAGTTTGCCAAGGCTTGCTCAGCCCTCTGACACCTCCTCCACGGGGCTCATTCCCTTGAGAGCTGCTCTGGGAACAAGCAAGGGAAAACCATAAGGAGCAAGCAGGGCTCCTGAAGGGATGGTGAGAGAATTGGGGCCTCAGCTGGTGTTTTTATCAATCCCATCAGAGAGGGTAGGAGCCCAAGCAAGGACAGACACATCCTGGAGATAAATATATGGCTCTGCAGATGGTGAGGCTTAAAGTACTTGGGTTTCCTGAAGGGGGAGGAGGTAGCCATAATAGAGTCGTGAGAGGGATGAGAAGGAAATGACTGAATCAGTTGTAGATATGTGTAAAGTATTTTGCCTTATAGGATGCAGGATGCACATGTTCACTCCGAGATCTGGAATCTGGAGGGAGACAGAACTGTTGMAATTCTCCAGGGTAAGAACAGAAGGAGGAAAGGACATCTTTGGAAAAGAAATAAAACAGGATGAAACGAATGTAAACCTGGGTGTCCTTAAATTTATTTTAGCCTTTCCATATTTAGGTATCTAATTTAAAATAGCCATGTGGGCTCATATTGCAATCAGAACTTTCACCAGTCCTAGACTGCTCTTTTGTGATGGGAGAATGGCCTCTGAAGGAGTTTGTCTCTCTACACGGAGTCTGAAGGAAATCTAGATAACTAAGTGCCTAAGAGAGCTAAAAAATCAGAATAAATTATTATCTCTTTCACAGATCTGAGTGGAAATCAAATCCCTTCTGACTTGATTCTGATCAAAAAGGAAAATGTGACTGAAAATGAGGAGGGGCAGGTAAATTAAGGGAGAATAAGCAGTGAAGTGGTAGAATTGTTACATCTTGGAGGAGGAGAGGGCAGTGGAGAAACAGGACCCTGGGCTTCAAGGAGAGATTTTCATAACTCAGTGAACTGAACAATAGGACCCATTAGGAAACACAACYACAGGAAAGAGTCCAAGGGAGTTGCAGCTGGCAGTTCCTTAAAGAAGGCACAAGAATGATGAATGGCAAAGTAAGCAAGAGGAAGAGTGGCCACGCCAGGGCCTGATTTAGCTTTTTTTCAGCAGCATTGTAAGCAGAACAGAAGTGAAATCTTTCACTCCCTCAGTGAAGTCTCTTTGTCCCTTGTCTCTTAATTTCCCTTTAACTGTAATGAAAAATAATATTACTTGTAAGTTCCACCTCAAATTCTCCTTGAAAGGAAATGAATGAACATAATAGAGAGATGCTTTAGCTACCTCTTCAGTATTTCACTCTCAAGAAAGAAATTAATATAAAATAAATACAAACTGGCCAAATTCTTAATGACAAGCATGGCAAACGACATAAATGTGAAGAGCCAATGCCAGAAAAAAAAAAAAACAAGATAAGTTCAATTCAGTTGTCACCAAAAAAAAAAAAAAAAATTAAAAAAAAAAAAAAAGAAGAAAGAAAAAGAGTAACATTAAAGCATTCCACAACTTTTTAAGTAGTAAGATGTACTCTTCTGCTTAATGGAAAGGGAAGTCTAATGACAGATGTTGCCGATGGATCTGAAGAGTTTCACGGGTTTTTGGCTTTAGTCTTCACCAACTGTGATGAGATAGCCGACACAATTAACATCAATGCCAAAGCCCACTGGCATACAAACAGAGAATCTTGGAGCCTATGTAAATAAGTTAAYTGCTTTCAAATAATTTGATACTCTCTTTAAATTCTCCTCAGATAAATTAGGGCACTCTCTGGTGCAGTGCCAGAAAACCTAGTCRTTATGGAGGATAGCTGGGCTCCAGAAGAGAAAAGAGATAAAATGCAATGTAATGTGTATAAAAAGAAGAAAAAGAGTACTCAGATATTTACAGACTGGTGGAGCTTAACTTCAGCTYTAGAATGACACTGGAATAAATAAAKATAAAGAAAAAGGCTGTAAGTATTTGACACATAGATCAATAAATATGAAACACTGTTGAATCCATTGTAAGACCTCTGATGACAGAATAAAGKGGTATATGGATAGGAAAGAAGAAATAACCAAGTAGGAAATAGTTGTGTATCTTTAAAATTTGGCTGTCTTCCATCCCAATCCTATAATCTGTTTAGGAATATATGGTTAAGATAAATAAATGCAGCATCAAGATGGGAAGATGCATAAAGATGGGATCTACAGCATTCTGGAGTTGGTCTGGTAGTCTCCAGACTAACATTTAAATTATTTACACATTAAATAAATTGGACAGGAGAACAGAAATAAGTTTTTGAAATCTGAGGTTGTACTTACCTGTAATTGTAAATGTAATAGACAGCAAGATTAGAATCCAGAATTACTGATAAATTGATTGTATTCTTGCTGTCAAGGATGACATTGAGATATTTAATAAATGACATGCAATAAATGGGACTCAATTCAACAAGGCTGTGTGCAAAACATGGCACTGCAAGAGATAAACAAAAGTGAAACACAAATGCAACAGTAAATCAGGTAAAGTTCTTGAGGCTATGGTGAGTAACATAGCACATAAACTGATGGCTCAAACAAAGTGTGACTTCAGCCAGAGGTCCATTCTACATGTATTTCTGAAAAATAAGACTCTTGGAGATGGTCCAGAGGTCACTGACTACTCTGATTGAAAATATTAAGACAAACATCCAAAAGATCTAGGAAGGAGACTTGAACTCATTGTTTTGGGATTTTTTTCTGTGTTGGCTTTTTTTTCTTTAAGTGCAAATAGAAGTGAGGGAGAGACTTAAAAGTAATTTCAGCTACATCAAAGTTTACTGAAAAGAGGGAAGATGTTTTATCAAAGGTGATTACAGTATCCTCAAAGTTTGTTGACCATGTTAAGCAAACAGATATTATACACATTAAAGAGGAAGGGAAGGAGAGAGGGAGAAAAAGAAATTTTACATTACATTAGGCATTTTGGGTTCTTTTAAGCTATTTCCAACATATTTCCTTTGATTCCATAAGGCTAGGGAATGAAAATTAGTCAGAGCAATATTAACCTCTTTTTRTCRTTTCARTCCTGTTGTCAGTTGCTGGAAATGTTATTGATTTTGAGAAAGATAAATGTTGAGAAGAGAATATAAAAGTCATGACACTGGGATTGCAAACTGCTCCTGAAGGGTGGAGGATCTGTGAGGGACACCACTGCCTCTCCTGTGCCAAACTTCATCTCACTCACAGACGAGACTCCCTGTGCAGCAGACAGGTATTCCAAAGGCTCTGAGCTGTCCGTGAGCCAAGATTTCAGAAGTTTCTTTTAGGTATACTTGGTTTAGACTATGAAGGGTGTCAAAGGCTGAGAAGACAGGTTGTGTTGCAGACAGATTCATATCTTGGAGTATGACACAAAATTTGTCCTTTTGGGAAGTGAAAAAGATACAAACAGCCATTCTGTACCACTCAGGCAGAGCATCCTTTCATCAGCAGGATATGACTGAAAGTTTTAGCCACAGGCACTTTTGCTTGAAATCTGTGACAACAGTCAAAAACCCTTTTAATCTCARGGAATAAAAATGGAGGGCTACACTCAGCTTTAAACATATGTAAAATGAAAAATAAAATTGAAAACAAAAAGAACTACAACAGGAATACAATCCTTTCAGTTCTTTGTTTAGTGAATATTTACCATAAATTCTAATGAAAAACCTATGACACATATGACATGTAAAACATATGGCCCACATGACACATATGACATATCAGCCTTTATTGTTTTAATAAAGGCTAGTATGTTGTTTTATGTGAGATGTAAATAAACACAGGTAGTGTCCTTATTATTAAAAACATTAAATTTCCATTTTAATTATTGTGGAATTGTCTTCTATCTCTCTCGTTTTTAGTGCATACTTTAACTCTGCAGTTTCATCCTTACTGAAGCAAAGTTTAATTTTTTTTATGCATGTATGGGAAGAATGAATATTTCATGGATGAATGCATTGTTTTGGCTTATGTACCCCACAAAAAAAAAAGATAATTTAAAAAAAAAGGTAACAGAAAAAAACACCGARACATTTTATAGAGAATCTATGATTTTATAAAATTCTTTCTAACACCTAACTGACTTCATCCATTTGCATTTGTTTACTAACTGAGAAGGAAAAACTCAAATAAAAATAAGTAGCCCGGTAGGTAGTGGATAGGTTTTTTTTCTAATTTCACATGAAACATGGGAGTTATAGGCCTTATAGGCCTTCTTGGTGAATGCTTATTATAAATTCTGCCTGAAGCAAATTTAACATTCAGAAACTAATGAAAAATAAAATGCAACCAATTAAATCAGAGGATTTTTTTAACATATATATTTCATTATATGCGTTGGAAGTTTAAAGAAACTGGTTTTAGAAAACTTCAGGGAACAAAGATTCTCATACATCTGTCCTATGAAAACACATAAGGCTTAGTCTAAACTAGGTTGGGAAATGATTGTGTTTATCCAGCTTTTGCAATGTCATAAGAAAAAAGGTCCACCCCATGGTTTTTCACTTCAGCTGAGAATATCTTGCTTTTTGAGCGTGGAATGGAAGGCTAGGACTGAACATTGGTTCAGTTAAATGTTGCTTCTTCCTTTTAAGAGCTGAAAAAACAGATCTCAGCTACTCTTCTCTGTGATAAGGATTTTTAGTGCAAATAATCAATGCCAATAAAACCAAGGTAACAGAATTAGCTAGGCTGAAAATTGACTTTGAGGTTTTCTTACTCATGGGACCAGAATAATGGCAAAGACCATGGATCAGTCTGATTGAGTAAACTTCGTGCAGTTTGCAATACAAAGGGACTGGAATTGAAAGGAAAACATGAGGATGATACAATCTTCATAATATATTCATAATAATATCTTTGGGATAAAATACCATATGCCAAAAAAAGTTAAGTACTGATTGAGCACTTGAGGGAGGGTGTGGAATAACAGGGAACTCAGTCTATGCATCGGTGTCACTCAGGTGCTGGATGAGCAAAGTGAGTGTTTCTAGAAATTTGTTGAATACATTTAGGGTAGGTTTAATCCAGGTTTCTAGTGTGACTGAACCAAAATTAAGGTAAAATGCTGAGCAAATAAGAAATTCTAAGCACCTCCATCCACAGAATCACAAAATTCTTGTTGAAATTCGAAGGAACCTCTGTCGGGTGTAAGATATGAACAAGGCTGGAGATGCCAGAGCAATCTCGGAGCAATCTATTATAGTGTTAAACCAGCCTCACATTAAAAAAAGCTTTTCCCTCATGTTTAAATACAATTATCAGTGTTTCAATTTGTGACATCACCTCTTGTACTCTCGCTAGATACCACTGAGAAGAGTCTGGCTGTAGCCTCTGATGAGGCATTTGTATACATTGACAAGATTCCCCCTAGGCTTTCTCTTCTCCAGGGTGAATCAACTTTTACTCATATGTCAGATGCTCCACATCTTTCCACATCTTTGTGGTCCTTCCCTGGATCTCTTCTGGTATGTACATGTCTGTCTTGTTCTGGGTCCAGAGTGTGCAGTCTAGAGTTGAACCAAGCACTCCAGATATTCAGAGATGAGCAGAGAGGAAGGATCACTCTCCTTGACCTGCTCGGCCAGTGCAGCCCCAGATTCAGGCCAGGATGTTGTTGATTTTTATTGTTTTGAGGGCACATTGCTGGCTCATGGTCAACTTGGTGTACAAGGATACCCCCATGGCTTTCTCTGCAGAGATTCTTTCCAGCTGACAGGCCCCAATTGTGTCCTGATGCATGGGGTCACTCCTCCCGGGCTGCAGGATTTCATATTTCTGTTTCTTGAACTTTATAAGATTCTTGCTGGGCCATTTCTTGAGCCAGCTGAGGTCCCTCATTGCAGTACAAGTGCCTGGTGTGTTCGTGTATCAACCCTAAGCCTAACCCTAACCCTAACCCTACTCATCCCAGTTTTGCAATGACCCCATGAATTTTTGCACAAAGCTGACATCATGAATTTACACCCAGCAYTGATAGTTCTTTACACAGAGACATTCATACACACAAATGTACATATGATGCTCTGGAATATACASAACAAGTGTGTAGGCTTTGGACTCAATGGACATTGCAGCTTCCTTAAAACTGAAGTATTCTGTGATTGYATTTTGTACATACAAATGTGGGTGWGTAAGGATATGCACATGTGTACATGCATGTACACACAGTGATAGCTGTGCATCAGCTGCAGCAGAAAAATTCAAGGGGTATGAATAGCTTTAAGGGAGATGACTGTCATTCAAAGTACATTTTGGAATGTGTCAGTCCCATCCATAAGCCACAGACAATGGAGAGCAGTATGATAGTGGACAGTGAGCCACCCCAAATCTGGTCACCAGCTTGTGCCAGACACAGAACCAGCACTCTCCTGGTGCTGTCCCTTCTTCAGAAGTGTGGACATTGTTGTACCTACATAATATCAATGCGCATTGAAACAAACACGTACTGTCTGTCATCCAGCTGAACCAAATATACCTACTTTTGCAGCAAATCATGGAGAAGATAGCATTAAAATGCCTCTTTGCCTCCACCCAGTGCAATGTGAAGGCAAATCTGCTTTTAAAAATTCTCCATGCTGCAAGAATTGTGCAAATTGTTACATTCAAAATTCGAAACTTAGGTGCATTTTGATGGGCATTTTAATCAATTTAATTAAATGGTGCCTAAAGGAGAGCTGATATTCTTGAATTTCCCTTAATAGGACATTCCAACCAATGCCAAATCTAGAAAATAAGCTGTATTTAATGTCCTTAACAAAAGGCTTTGGATGTCATAGCCACAGCAGGAAGTAAAACCTGGATTTAGAGAGAAGCAAGCTGATGTTTAGATTGAAATAGATTTAGAGACRCGATTTAGGCAGAGTGGACAGAATAGATGTAGATGGTGCAGAGATGGAGAGATGAAGAGATAGATAGAGCAGATAGATTCTCATGAAATAGTCCTTCCGTGTTTGGTGTGCAGCTGCATAGCACCTGCCTGACATTTACAGCAGATAGCTTTTATTCATTTCATGGGATATTCATCAAAATGTGGTTGAGAGATGGAGAAAATTCCAAGTATGTGTCATCACTTTACTGGTTTGTGCAGCTGTTTCCTAAAGCACACAATGATGTTGTGTTGTTAAGGAAATACACTGTCACCCTGCTGAACAAATAAAGCATTTAGTTTATTGAGTAACATTACAATAATGATGGGAGATAATAGACTAAAAATACTGTTTATTCAGTGAGAATGGACAAAAACTTTACTGTCCATGAAAGGGCCATTTCATGTACAGAAAATAAAAATTGTGTTATTTATTTAAGCTACCTTTTTAACAGTACTGGTGCAAAATACTTCCTGACATAAGCTTTGATCAAGGATAAGAACCAGCGAACATCCTTAGTGGCAAAGCTCATCTTACTGGAGCTCAAACTACTGGAATCAGACAGGGGATTGTATCTATCATGTGTAACAATAAATAATTATGGTGGGAAATACATAAACCTAAGATAGATGAGGGGTGGGGGAGTRGGGGTGTGGAGTGGGTGTTGTGTTGTTGTTGTGATATTGAAGTCATAAATTTCTGATCATAACAAAGGCTCTTGTTACCCTTTTCCTGGGAATATGCTTATGTTGAGTTTAAAACCCTCTTTATACGATGCTAGATATTTCTCAAAAACTGATGCTGTTGGAAATATTTTTTTAGGATATTTCTGATGAGGATAGTATGTCAGC
>NW_026623238.1:1723727-1732281 GCF_030028575.1 Malurus melanocephalus
TGTATTGGTTTAGCCTGGATSAAAATCAGACCGAATTTCAAGCAAGGCCCCATTCATGTGCTTCACCTGCCTCATCCTGAAGCTGTCACCACCATCCCACACATCTTTCCCCTRGGATATTCCCCAGAGAACACCTCACCCCTCTCTGCCCCACAGCAGCCCAGCAGAGCAAAATGACAAACCCCATCCCTGTGCTGGGGAAAGCATTCCCGAGGACAACCTTGGAGTTTGCACAACCCACCCCATGGCTGTGGATAAAGACAAAAGCAGCACTTGATGGGCCCAGGATTACCCAGCAAAGCAGCGTGAGCTCCCCTCACTAGCAAAAAGAGATGTGCAAAGACAGGACAGCAGCACTGGGCTCTGCCAGACCCACCTGGATGGAGCAAAGGACTGGAACAGTGCTGGGAGCCAGGAGAGATAAAAGAGAAAGGCTTCTACGAGGGAGAGAGGGTGTGGAAAATAGTGTTCAATAGATTTATGGGTTTTTCTTATTTATTAGGAATCTAAAGAATAAATTCTTCTGTGAGCAAGTTGCTGCAGAGGGCTGGATGCTGAGCTGCTGACGCAAGCCCTTGGGACAATCCCTGCAATCACAGCCATGGTGACACGCAGTCACTGAGCCAGCCCAGGCCATCTGTGGTGGCAGCTGAAGCTGGGAGCTGAGATGCTCGGCTGTAAATTCTGCAGAAAGCTTCAGAGCTCCCTGAGACCCCTCCCTGTTCTAGTGGCAGCCCAAACCACTGCAACCACAAGCTTTTCTTGACTCAAGCACTCGGTAGCATCCTCTAATCTCAAAGGAAAGTGGRTTCAATTCACAATGCAAACTGTCTGCTGAAGCCTCCTGGAGCTGAGAAAGGAGCTCACGAGTGTTGGAACATTTTAGGCTTTGTCCTTTAGAACAAAGTTGTTAAACTATGACCTCATGGTGCCTCTGTCATGGCCTAGATCCAAAGGCAATTGAAGTCAGCTCCTATTGACTTCARTGGGCTTTGGAACAAGCCYTCTTCCACTTCAGCACAAGGCTATTTTAAATTAATCAAGACAGCCTCATTGGAATCCKTTTTGGCCTTTAAAAATGGAGAGTACTGTTGCCCTGGAACTGAAAGTCTCATCGTGATGCTTGGCTATGATATCAGGATGGAAGAAGAGATAAAAGCCCTTTTCTTGCATCAAGCTGCTCCTGCTGGAGCTGTTTTTTCTTGTCTCTTGTTGCTAAAATAGCAGTGTTATTGTTTGCTTTCACTGGTCTCATCTTTCGGGATTTGGAAATCCCTTTTAGGGCAGGCAGCCTGCACACATACACATGTTCCCCCAGACCCCCCTACCCACAGGCAAACACCAGTCCTGTTGCTCTTTGCTGCCTATATTTSTGCAGAGGTATTTTAACTTCATTGTCTACAATTCACTGGTTGTCTATTCAAAATAATTATTTTTTTATTACTTACTTATAATCCAGGGCAGATTTCCCAGAAGAATCCACTATCATATTGCTGTACACAAGCACTTTTTCCATTTCTTAAACGTGCAGCAAAACAACCTTTTTACTATTTTTTGTACTCAAGGGAGATTTTCTGACTTAATTTCTGTTAGTTTTCATAGTGTGTTGGTCTTCCTTAAATAATCAAACAATTTCATAGTAACATAAACAGGATATATTGATTTRARAAAGGAAAGGAAAAAGGGAAAAAARGAGAGATTTCATTTGTTGCTATGTTACTAGAGARCAGTTTCCTCCAGTCAAAAAAAGAAAACCAACCCAAAATGGTGTTTTCAATCATATTTCTATCACATTATGATGTATTACAGGCAGTGATACTTTATTATTTCAGACTGTAATTAATGATAGATGTTGACTGTCATATGTATAAAAGAAKAAAATCCCATTTCATGAGTAAAACATAAAACTGAAGAACCATCTCTGACTTGATATTTCAAAGTGTGAATAACTTCTTAGGTTATTATATTTCATAATATTTTTGTCACAAGAAGTCAAGAATTATGGAATACACTGAGTTGGAAGGGACCCAGAGGGTCCAACTCCTGGCTCTGCACAGAACAGYCCCAAGAGTCACACCCTGTGCCTGAGAGCATTGTCCAAATGCTCCTTGAGCTGTCAGGCTTGGAGCTGTGACCCCTTCCCTGGGGAGCTGTTCCAGTGCCCAAACACTCTCTGGGGGAAGAACCTTTTCCTGATATCCAACCTAAACCTCCCCTGACTCAGTTTCATAATGTTGTATTTTTCTGATTCAGAATGAGAACAGCCTTCAATGTTAYAATTTCTTATTCAAAATTAATTACGAAGTTCAGCTGCCTCTGAACTGTGAAAGGAGTAGAAGGTGTTTCAAACCAAAAGGTCTTGAACCTTAATATCTTGCTTGACATTAATAKAACTCATAAAAGGAAATACTATGAGCTTTCACTGAGCTTTGTGCATGTAAGTCATTACAGAAATGGAAAGTGCTGTTATTAAAAAGAAAAACAGGGATTTCAGGTCCTGAGCCAAAACGAGCCAGGATATGGAAAGAGCCACATCCAGAGCCCTCTGGAGTTAATCARAGTATTTCCATTGCTTGCTGTGGAACTTTATTCAAATTGTGAATTTCTCATGGTGACATCTGTGCGTCCTTCAGTGATGGATGCGGTGAAACAGTGCTGGAGACGATCACAGATAGATGCCATTGCTGCAAAATGACAATTTCCTGGCTTTGTGTAGCATTTCTTCAGTTTTTCATGCCATTCTTTGGATGTCATCATTCATCTGTTTCCCATGGCTCTCTTCTGTTTCCTACTCTGATTTAATTATCTCCTTTTCTTTTTTTCTTCCAAAAGGTAAAATAAAAACATACAATCAGATGCAAAAGCATTCTGGAATATGACCAGCAAGACTATACTTTCTGTTTTGCTCTATAACATTCGTTTCTCTGCTTTTTTTCTTCCATACAATACAATAAAATACAGGTAGAGAAGGGTTGATATGAGGAATAACACCATCACTCMTTTCCCATGTGAGATGAAATTACAACCCATGTTTTCATGCCACTTCTCCATATGCAAGTTCTGATGACATCTTACGTTAGAAATGTGCAGGAAAAAATGACAGTGCAGTTGTTTCCTTGCTTTCCATTTCATAGGGAAACACATTGACATGGCTTTGTTCCATTTCTTTGGGAGTAGGGGAGAGTTCGGGTGCAGCTGAGGCCTCCTGAACATTTTCAAAGCTGTGCGAGTTCAACCTGTGCAAGGCTTGCTACTACTGAGCTGGACTACCAGTCCTCAACGCACTCATTGTTCTGCAATGTAATTAATTGTCCAGCTTGTAGCTGGCCCAAAGGGGCTGAGAAAGTACACAAAACACACCTGGAAAACAGTGCATTGTCAGTCTGTRGGGATGTTATCTCCACTTTGATCTACACAAACTGGGAGCAGGAACAACTGGGCTTTGTGCACTGAGGGTGTGTAGGTTTAGAAAGGGTCTGTAGGTTCCAGAAACACCGTGACATGGCAGCCTTCTAAGGATGATTTCACTCCACTGAAACAATGAGAAAACAATGAGAGTAGAGATTTAGKCTATTGACTTCCCAAATAATTCTGGCTTGGCAAATATCAATGCCTGCTATTTCATTCCTCTCATAAAAAGCTTTCTTTAAGCACTGCAGCTGATACCTGCAAAGACAGCAAGTCTTGTCTCCAACCAGAGTAGTAGTTTATTCTATTTTAATTGTAGTCAACTTGGCCGAGTTGGTGTGCCAAACTGCCCCATTGTTTAGTTATCAAAAAGAAAATATGGTTATTGAATGTGTCTGCATCAGCTCTTACCTTGTGGACAGATAAACTTATCATCTTGTCCAGKTTTCATACAGGCCTTTGAAACTTTATCATGGCTTTCTCCCAAGTACCCTTTTCTCTGTCTTATTTTCTTTCTTGAGCTCTCTTCACTCCCAAAYTCATGCTGAAACTATGTCAGAGTCAGATATTTTGCCCTCCTACTGCCTTATCTCAAAGCCTCTACAAAACTGAGCTCATTGCACAAGGTGGTTTGTCATTCCACGTTGGAAGGGCAAGGAAAAGCCTCTTGGATTCAAAAAGCAAGACTTCTTCTCTTTTGCTCACAAACAGCCACTGAATGGTGATGTGGATATCCACATCCTGGCAATCATGGGAAGGAGCAGCTGGGACAAACTCAGGCTGCTTTTATCATGAGTCTTGAGTATTTGCTTCCAGGGTGTGAGATTTTAGTYGCATTCATATGTTATAAAATACCTCAGTGGCCACAGTGATTTGCCCAAGTGTCTGAGTATAGGTCTGAACATTCCTGAAGATTTGGAGTATCTATTCCTTGAATCGTGACCAACAACACAAGGTCTCATCAAGGATTTAAAATCTATTGAACAGAGATTTAAGAGATGTTTTGTGAGGTCCCAATCCTTCACCACAACAACTTTCTTCCTATAAAATATTTGTTCAATCTCTCTTATTAAAATTTATGTCACAGAGAAATCTGAAAATCTTTAGCCTGTTCCTGGGCTTCACTAACTCTGCAATTAGTAAAGCTTTATTTCACTTCATTATGAAATAATTTTTTTGCAGGCTAAAACCACTGTTTACCCATCCACTACAGACAGAACAACCATTTAACATCTTGCTCTGAGGAAAACAAAGTATGTCAAGTATTGCAGGATGGCCTAGTGTGGTGGGGGAAAGTGATAGGAAATGATAAAAAAACCCCTGCCAGACGAATTCTGTGATAACCTTTGACTGAGCCATATAATGCACCTATGTAAAAATTACTCCATAACTATTGGTTCATAAGTTGTAAGAGTTACAGCAGCCTTCATGTACCTGAAGGGGGCCTACAAGAGAGCTGGAGAGGCACTTTTAACAAGGGCATGTACTGTTAGGACAAGGGGGAATGGCTTCAAACTGAGAGCAGGTTTAGATTGGGTATTAGGAAGAAATTCTTTACTGTGAGAGTGGTGAGGCACAGGAGCAGGTTGCCCAGAGAAGCTGTGGCTGCTCATCCCTGGAAGTATTCAAGGCCAGGTTGGATGGGGCTTTGAGCATCCTGGTCTAATGGAAGGTGTCCCTGTCCATGGCAGGGGGTTGGAACTTTAAGAGTGATCTTTAAGGTCCTTTGCAGCCCAAACCTCTCTATGACTCTGTGATTCTCTAAGATTACAATTTATGTTTTCAGGGGATGCATACCTTCACATGAAAAGAATTGGCTGAAGGGTGACCAGTCATCAGGTGGAAACTCAGATCTCTCTGGATCTCAAATGAAATGCCCAAACAGAAGAGACCCAAAGAAATCCCTTCCATTTTTTTCATACAGGCACACATATTCCCTGTGCATCCCCCTGGAGCTGGGGGATGCTCTCCAGACATCTCATTTRCTCAGCTCAGATTCTGGTGGGGGTGTTGCAGAACCTTTCTCAAATGCCACAAATACTTCAGTAGCCTTGTAAGCCTCTAATTGTAGAATTCCCAAACCAAGTGACTAAAAAATAAACTTTTATTTTCCATTCTGATCCCCAGAACCATGTCAGTTTGAGTCAAGAAGGGACTTAGAGAACAAAATAAAAGATTAAAAAAAWATATTTGAAGTTTCATCCTAGGTCTTACTACTCCAGAAATAATATCATTGGTCATGGCCCTCAGATTTAAGACATTGGGTTTTCAAAAAAAAAGCGAATATAGGACACAAGCATGAGACTTGATTTCAGCCAAAATACATTATGAGGTAAGACTTGCCAAAAATATGATAATGGCAACAGTAAGAGAATTTGGTTTGATCTGCATTTTTTTTAACTTCATTTTCATTATAAAATATTATTTTGGAATATCATGCTGCTCCGAAACACATAAATGCTTGTGTTAAGCAAGTCTTAGAGAGTCACACCATATGAAGAATTATTATTAACATTTTTCAATAAGAAAAGATCAAAGCATTCATCCTTCATTGTGATTTTTTGAATATAACACACCCATCTATTTTTAAACTGACAAATTGCTCTAAAAACAAAGATCAGTCAGAAACAATAAACCAGAGGGGACTATAGATTACATATAAATATTCAAAGTGAAGACATATGGCTTTTGGCACCAGTGTTCTGCAGCTATGCTGTGAGAGAGAAGAGAATGGAAAGCAGGAATATTACCCAAAATTATATTGGTTTAAAATGTGAATGTCCTGGTATGGATCTTTTATGTATGGGCTACATCTGGATGTATGAAACTGTGAGTTGCTCTCTGGAAACCTGCAAACCTGATGGATTTGAACAACYATAAACAGAAGAGTCACCAAGGTGGCCCCATGTATTTTGCATTAGTTTAGTCAAGTGTCCCTCAAACATAACTCAGATGACTGTCTCTAATCACAGCTCAGAACAGGGACAAAAGCTTAATGATTTGCCATTTTCACTCTTAATCAAATTCACTTTGAGTTTCCCATGTATGACTKTATCAAGTTCATTGTTTTAATTTCTCCTCTATCCAGTGGAATTTACCACCTTCAGGAATTCAATTGCTGAAAAACAGAGCATGTGCAAAACACTGTTTGCATTTCCTTAGAAGATTTCTAGATTTTTTCCCCCCACAGAAATAACACATGAAAACAGCAAGTCTATCCTGTTATTTCAGAAATCAAAATGAGAACCAACCTCTGTAACAGGCAGTGAGGAACATAATCCTCTACCCAGTTCCACTAAAACAAACACACAGAACCCCTCAGAAACAAATTGGTCTGAGGAAATTTAAGCAACTAAAACTTATTAATCTCAGACTGCAACTTTACAGTGGCTACAGTCATACTTCAGAGGGGCTGCTGAATGAACATGGGACAAAGTATCCCACAGCTCCAGTGCTGGTTCTTGGGAAGGGAAGAACCTGTGGGAAATCCACCCTATGGCTCTTCAGCATCAGTGGACTGAAASAGGGACTGTTTCATCTCATCTCACTCCTCTTAGATACCAACCTAGACACAAGTCTAAAACTTGCATAACCTCCCTTAGAGGTACTGTTTCTGTTGGATGTACAGGAGGCTTTGCTGTCTAGCTCTCATTTGTAGATATCCAGTTTGTGTGAGATAAAAACCAAGAAAATCAGTGTGAGAAACTCCTTTTTGGGCTTCTCATTACAGCTCTGTGAAAGGAATGAATGAATAATTTTGCAGAATATAGTAATTAAGCACACCAAATGTAAATGCTGGAAGTTTGCATGGATACATGGAAAGGAAGAAAGATTTTGAAGAAATGAGGCTGCCTTGTAAATCTCTATTTCTTTCAGACACATTTTCACTGTTGCTATTTACATCCCAATCCCCAGACTAAAGTGGGATGGAAATTTGCTGCGTWACTGCAAGGTTTTGTTGCATGCTGTGCCACCACTGCCGGGGCCATCACTCCTGGCTGATGCAGATTCCTTTATTGTTTTTTGAAATCAGAGGTTTCTCCAAGATATTTAATGATTTGGTTGATAGGAAAAAAGGAAAAGAAGATGCTGAATAATAAAACAAGTGACTTCTGTAGTTACCTTTTGGTTTAATTTCTTGACTGGTCTTATCATTTGCCTTCAGCACTGAATACAACAAAAAGTTCTTAGAACAAAAAAACAGAAAAACTAGGGTCAGAAATTTGCAGAGATGGAATACAGGTCCAAATATTTATTTGGAAAGACATCAGGTTCAATGAGCAAGGCCAGCATAGGTTGCCACCTAAAAGTCTAGTCTTCTACACCCCAAAGCCAGCAGTGTCCATCCCCGAGTCCTGGGGGGCTTGAACCTTTCATCAGTGGCACATTGTTTGGCTCAGAATGGTGTCTCTGGCTCCCATCAATTTGCTACTAGGATGCTAAACCTCAAACTTGGGCAGGAAAAATACTGACTGGAACAATACCCTTGAAAGAGTGCCAGTCCCTGATTTCAGCCCACCTTCTGCCAAGGTCAAATTCCTCTCAATTTGCAGACTCTTTCCATTTAGTATTATTCCCTGTGGTTGAGAAGAGCTTCCCATGGACACCTTTGGAACCATTTCATCATTCTTTATACTGACMTAACTCTCATTGAATGTTAAGCTATAAGATGCTAAAATTACAGTATTAAAAGGTTTGGCCCTAGAACTTGCCCTATATGAAGATGAAAAGTGACTCCCTTCAGTGACCCTGGTCAGAGTGCTGAATGAAGGCAAGTCAGTTTGTGCTCAGTTGGGTGGGAATGCTGCTGCTGTCAAGGGAAGCATCCTGCCAGCAGTCCTGGCTGGAGCAGATTTGCATAGCAGAAGTAAAGTAACACTGATATGCACTTTTTTACACAGATAATTTATTAAACAGAGTAGAAATAGTCTTTTACATAGTTATTCTATGAAATAAAGTGTGTATGTTTTTTTCATATAAACGTTTTACATTGCTTGATCCGCATTTGGTGGTTTTTTTTTCTCCTTTCACTTGCATTTGCATGATGGGCTTGTGTGATGGTTTTGTTTTGGTTTTAATTACACTGTTGTGTTTCTTTTTTTTTTTTTTTTTTTTTTTTTTTTTTTTTTTTTTTTTTTTTTTTTTT
>NW_026623238.1:1732367-1821519 GCF_030028575.1 Malurus melanocephalus
TCTCATCTCACTCCTCTTAGATACCAACCTAGACACAAGAATCTGCTTTGCCAGGTTTTCAGCTGACATAACATTGCTCATATCCAGGAAGCTACTGAGCTCCTACTGCTTTCCCACTTCTGTTTAACCATGGATTAAACATACAGCCTCTCTCCAGCTGCCTGCAARGTCTCACTGTTCTGCTAGCTGGGATCACATTTCTCAGAAGTGACAATTTGGGAGCATTTTGGGAGAAAAGGTTTGCTGGTACACATCAGCACTCTTGATTGCTGCCTGCTTGCCAGTCTATAGAGAACAAAAGCTGAGTCKCATTATCTCCAGGCATAACAGAAACAGAGTAATTTAAAACAGTATCCAAAATAAATGGAAATAGTAATTTGTGGAACTATCTGAAAACATGTTAGAGCAATTCAGATGCTAGAAATCCTCCAATATAACCTATAACTAGTGCTGGCTGCAGGCGGTACAGACTCAAAACACTGAAAGGGAGCCTCAGTAGGAGAGCCACAAGGAAAGCACTACTCCTCAGAGTAAYGGTGGATTAGTGAATCTGGTTATTTCCCTGTTTCTTACCCACTCTCCTTTAGACKCACAAGTTTCTTCAGAAAGCTGATCCCAAAGTGATATCACATACCAGAATATTTCATTCTGCATCTTGGGGAAGTGTCTATATCCCGAAATATTTCTGCTGAACTGAGTAACTTTCCGTGTTCAAAAAATATGGSCAGCAGAGTTCACCTCTTTGATGCTCCATATGTGGACCCGAGGAACCAGGAAAGTGYTTGGAGTTGTGTTTTACATCTGGTAAGTGCATCAATTTCCTGACACWCTGCATGGAGGACAAGCCAAGATGTTGTTCAGTGCTTGTTGCTACTTTTGCCACATGTTCTTTCTCWGTTGTTGCAATGAGTAGCTGCTCTGACATAGAAATTAGTCACAATATTCAGAGGTTATTTATGCAATACCACTKATCCCTGATGCCAAAGTCTGGGAGGGCATTAGCTTCTGGAATTTCCASTCATCAGCACATGTTGTGCAACAACTCTAGAAACTGCATGAAGACCCCAGTTGTAAATAAGTGTGGGGAGAGTTAGGGTCAAAGTGCCCTCCAGGTAGCTYTCACTGCATGCAAAGGTTTGAACAACAGTGATGCTCACGAGCTGCAGGACTGCCTAGTGCCTGACTTCTGGGGGATTATCAGCCTAGTCAAACATCTCTTTCACTCTTCACTAAATTAAGAACGAATTGCACARTGATATTCAAATATAGATTGATGGGGTTCCCCATCCCCCCAATAGATATAGATTTTCCATGCCAATTAAAAAAATTACTTCTTTCTCATTAAAAAAAGAAGAAAAAAAAGAGAATATCCTGCTTTGATCAGTGGTAGGTTGWTTCTGGCTACCTTATTCCTGGAACATGTAATTCTGACTGACTTGGCATAAAGGAACTAAAATTTATGCAAAACATTTTGTGCAAAGCAAAGAATAAAAGGTAATGCCTGKTTGTTCTATTATTTATTCAAAAATCATACTTTTGGAGCTTGYGCTGTATCTCAGTTTTGATTTCGTTTTGTTTTTTTTTTAACATATTGATTCTTGTTGTCATAATGAATGAAAACTCACAGGCATAGATGTTTATCAATCAGAAGCCAAAATGACAGCCACAGATAATCCAGAACTTCCTTTTTCTTTATGATTAATGCCTTTACACCTCCCTTGATTTTCCAGAAGCTGCCTCATGAATGGGTCGCTCACACATGACGTGGGGTTTGTTTCTGCAATGTGCAGAGCAGAGGCTGCAGGGATCTGCTGCAGGGTATCTCAGCCTGCACTGTGCTCCTTCACAGGATGCACAGGATGTCTGCTGGTGGAARTGCAAACCAGACTCTCTGGTACAGATTTGCAGGTTTGCCAGAGCTGGCAAACCAGAGCTGGCTTTCCAGGTGTAAGAATGCAATTTAATGGTTAAAAATTGAATTTGGACCTCTCTATAAAAACTGTACAATTTATGAGTCTTTAGCAATGTAGAGAAGAGAAAAATGAAGAATTTAGCACTTTGACTTTGAATGAGGAAGTGAAACACCTGCTAGGCTGGAAATTCTAACTGAATTTTTATTGAGTTCCCTTTGTGTAACATCAAGGTATCTTTAAGCATTTCTCAGATGAAACACATTCTCATATCTGATTAATAAGTCATAAATCAAATATTTTTAGGGAAATTGATAACAGTAATAGTTGTTGGGCTGTTCCTGTTAAAAAGAACATGCTTTGTTTTACTCATAGAGTAAAAGTTTAACAAGATCTGTTTCACTTAATCACTTACTACCTCTTCCTGCTTTTCCCTTTGAATATTCTTTTGTCTCATTTTCTGTTTTAATTCAAAATAATAATTTTCATTGGCAGCTTGCTGCATGTTCAAATTAGTGACCACAAGATCTTTACCAGAGAAAGAAAAATCCTCAATAGCAAAGAGCACCTCTGATATTGCTTTGTCAAAAATAAATCAGGAGGCCAAGCTAAACCAAACAGAAGTAGAGGCCATCTTGCCTGGATTATAATTAATTTTGAATTCCTCCTGTTGCCATGACACCATGCATGAAAAGAAGTAAGCCAGGCATTGTGCAGCACTCAAGAGCTTGTTGAAATTTTGGGGTTTGCTTCTTATATTTAAAATAGGAAGAAAATAGTGAAACAAAAGSCAGCAGTACCATGAGAGAGGTTTTCCTCTCTGTGGAGTGGGAGAGAGGTACATGCCAGAAAGCTTTTGAAATTTTGCTTGTTGAAGGAAATAATAATGAATTGGAGATATTTGCTTAAATTTTCCTGATTCTAATTCTGGAAAATCAAGTGATTATCACCTTTCTAATCTTTGTGGACTACCTTAATTTCATATTCCTCTGTGACCACCCCCTCCCAGCTGCTGCAGGGGCAGCAATTAGCCTGAGCACTGCGCACAACCCACACACTCTTCACACAAACCTTATGTTGAGCCTTCAGTAGCTCTTCAGAGAAGCTGGGAGAGAATGAGTTCTTCAGGGTGGAAAAACCTATTGCACACAAAGGATATACAGGACACCCTCGAGAAGAATGACATTTTTTCTGAACCTCATGTTCTGAYTGCTTTTATGGCCTTTAAAGAGATTATGATAATTTCTTGCTAACAGAAAAATGTTTTTTTTTCTCCATACCAACGTGTTGAGTGCCCCTTGTATCCAGGAGCTTTGTTTGTAGCACTTCACATGTGGCTGTTGAACGTTCAGAAACATAAAGTTCTATAAAACCTTTCCACTGGRGTGTTGTTAGTTGTTTTATTGGCAAATCCCACCTGACACAGCCTCCTGAGCAACACTCGTGATTGTTGCTTGAAGAAACACCACAATCAACTCTGTGGGGCTGCTGCCCACGTGCTTGCAGATGGCAATCTCTGTGCAGAGGCAATCGTGGCCATTGCTGGGGAGTGCTCCATGGTGCTGTGAGCTGTGGAAGGGGCAGGCAGGCAGCTCTCAGCTGCTTTGCTGGCACTGGATAGCAGCTMGAGCTCCTCTGCAAGCTTCCTGTTCGAGTTGGAGTAAGCACAGTCCTAGTCCATCCARCCRAGAGCAGTGTGATAACCTTACTGAGCTGTGCTGACAGGCTGCACATCTGAGATTGTGTCAAAAACTTTAAAGACCTTAAAGTACAGAGTATCCTGAAGGATCATTAAGGTATCCTGTAATTTMAAACAGATGYTGCTGCAACCTCAGGCATTGCTCAGTTTCCTTTTCCTCACTGCCACAGCTTTTCCYCTCAGCTTCTGGCCCAGTCCCTGTGACTCAGAAGGTATTTTCTGAGGCTTAATCTTAAAAGCTATGGAAGAGAGATGGCTGCATCCAACAGAACTCTTTAGGTTTCATAGGAACCTTGAGATGTCTCTAAAAGGACAAAGGATGCTGCTTGCAGGAACTGTAGGTTTTCACATTTGGTTTATTTCCACAGCACAAGGGCAGAGAAAATATCTAGGTTAATTCACAGCAAAGGAGAAGCTGAGCCAGAGGGTCAGCTCTCGCACAAGGCACTCACATTTTAACCCAGCCACAACCTTCCTCTGTAAGGAAATGYTAGTAATCGACTGCAGAACCTGCAATGCAGCACATCCTGAGATATCAAGTGAAAGGATAAAAATTGCTGGTAAGGATGATGRCACTGAGCACCAATGTACATTTTAGTCACAGCATAGGTAGAAGTTGACAGAAAGAAAGSTGCAATATCTCAGAGCCTCTCACTTCTGCTGCTCTGGATTTCTCTGCTTTCTGCTTCCAGTTGTGGCAAACAGCAAGATAGCCCTTCTCCCTGCCCTTGATTTGCTTCTTTCGAGGGCTACTCTTCAATGCTCTTCAATACTTCAATATTAGAAACACTACCCTACTGCTGGCAAGCCAGGAAAACCTGCAAGGAGCACTGAAAGGCTGGATGCATCCTGTACGATGAAGATTCTCAGTCTGTAGCCCTCTTATTGATGTTGAAGGCTGGGAAAATTTGCTGAACAAAATGCGTGGAAATGGTGAGAATAAAGTTTTAGTGGTCTGGTAAGATATACTGTGTACCCCCAATTCTCTAATTGCACCATTTCACATAAGAAAATTTCAAGGTTCTGAAAAGGAAAAACTGATTCAGCTCAAAAACATGCTCCAAACACATCCCTAATAGGCTGTAATTTGCATGAACTACAAGTTTCCTGGGAGTCCCTGGAATTTTGTCAGGGAGACAGAAGCAGTCAGGACTGCACATTATATCTTTTTTWAAAAAAGTTAAAGTTTGCATTAGTATTGGCAGGACACTGAAACAAACCTCCAGGCTGCAAAACATATGAGAAACCAACTTTTCACTTTGCTCAAATACATTTGGTGGCTGGGCAGGGGTAGGAAGACACATGAACTTTGCAATGTATATAAATARAGAGGTAAAGGCAGAAGGACCCACAGCAACCCCCCTGTTGCATCTTGCATCCCCTGCCAAACATGTTGACTGCTGAATGGATGGTTGGAGTTATTGTTTGGACAGTTGCATTGTTTCTGCTGAACATCTGTATTAAGGAACACATACGACAGCAGGCGTGGGTAGGAAGGGAGAAAAGAATAATTTGGCTGAGCTACAATATCCGTCTATTATAAAATATAGAGAAGATGCAGTGTTATTAGCCATATCTTACTGTTTGTAACCAACTGATTTTTAATGTTCCCCCTTTGTCTCCCAGTGAGGTCAGTGTTTTTTGATCTTGGCATTTTGAAAGAGACCCCTGGTTTGCACCTCTCATTTTACATTAGTAGACTGGAACATCTGTATATCAGGAAAGTTCAAACACTTGGGCTCTTTCCCTTTCAGAAAAGGTTTATACACTCTCGGAGAATAGGAGCAATAATGTATGTTAATATCAGAGACGAGAACAGTCCCAGCAGAGTGTGCAGGCCCATCATAACATCGTTATTTTTAGCCCTATCTTTACAATTAGCTCTGCGGAGGCTTTGAAACCCAGACTTTACAAGCTGGAGGCAGAAATCCGGCTCGCAGGGATTTCTCCCGCAAGGCAGCCCACGCTGAGCCGCGGCGATCGGCGGCTGCTCCCTGCTGGTTCCCCGCAGCAGCGCTCACTGCCCRAACACCCTTCCCCGGGGCTTTGCTAAGGCGGCCACGAAAGGTTATTCCTGCTCCAACTCAGGAATCCCTCACTCGACCTGTGCCCCTCGTAGCCRTTACATGAGACTTCAGCAAAATGAACCCACTAATAATTACTAAGGCATGAAAACAAAAACCCGCTGCACAGTGCTCATCTGCCGAGGCAATTTTACACAAACTCATGCATTTCTCCTGTGGCTAACCCCTAAAATGACACTGGCATTCTCAAAATACAATAAAACCTCAGGATTTTGAAGCAGCCCAAGCATTTCTGCCACCCATCAAAACATCATCTTGAGGGAGCAAAGAGGAAAAATAAAATCTGTGTTTGTTTGCAGTTATTCTCAAGAATAACACAAAGCAGTGAGATCTCAGGAATGGCTGAGCCAACATCTTTAATTTAGACTAGTATGAGCAGGTCAGGCCTACAGAACCTGCTAAATTTTTGTATTCCCTACAAAATTATGCCACAGAATTTCTTCTTCCTGTACTCATACATGAGTACACAGACTAGAAGTCACATTTGACATTTAAGGAGATGCTGTGCATAAAAATAAAGTACAGCTAGACACACAAATATAGATCCATATTTTTTTAGGCATACTGCAATGAGTTAGGACATGTACAATTTACTCCCAGGGGCTCTCTTTMTTGCACTAACAGTGTTAATTTCATTTTTGGCTTTGGAATAAATTTACAAATAACACACACAACTTGACATTGCTCTCTGTCACACACCACAAAAGAACTGGACTCTAGTCTTTTAAATGCATTTCCATTGTTCTGAATCATAGTTGCTCTGTATGATTAAAGGCATCTAAACATTTGCTATATGTGGCACRTTACAGTCATCACACAGAGAGTCATCTGGAAACAAAGAGTAACCTGGTTCACTTGCATCACCAAGTTCTGTCCTGGTGTCTGAAAGCAGTCCTTGTGATAAGGCACTCTACAGCTGCTGTCCTCAGCTTTGGCCATGTAAAAGTTATATGCCTGGACAAGGACATTGAGATTTTTGTCATCAAAGTATATGGGGGAAAAAAACACACCTGAGAAGCAGCTTGAGAGGCTGTTGTCTAGACAACAACCTTAGTAAAAGCAGCATGGGATGGGAAGGGAAATGTCCCAAAGACTCAAGAAATGTATCTTTGCACTGACTACCACCAGTTAAGGCTGGACACATGAATGTCAAGTCAAACTTCATACTTMAGTAATGTCAGATACGACACTGAATCTTGGTTCCCAGAGCACATAATCTGGATAGCAAAGGCTTCCTTTTACAAAATAACCTTACCTCTCATTTTCAGAATCAACTAAAGTTATATTGGTTTCAAAATCAATAAAAGTTACAGCGGTTACTGCATAAATTAACTCTTGTTACAGATGTGGTGCTGACAGGTCAAGTGCCTGCAGCACAAAAACACTCATGAGGAACTTCCTAGGTGATCTTCAACTGAAAAAAAAAAAAGAAGGTGCTTTATGGATGTTGTGGATGCGCAATGCAAGTTGGTAGCGGCAATTTCTAGCACTGCCCCCATACATGTGTGTGTACACAATGCAATTTCTACAGCCATACGTCCATYAGTACCACTGTAACTAGCAGAAGGCTAGAACTAGCACAAGGGGTTTGTGCTGTGCAATCCTATAGTCTCAATCTTTCAGCTCTTATAGGACAGTTACTGATGTGATTTTGACCAGAACTCTTCCATCCAATGCCCAGGTACACTTCAGGAGTTATTCTGGGGTTGGGGTCGCTCCTAATAGAATTTACTACTATGGATGTGGTTCAGCTCTGGCAACTGAATGATCCTGGACACTGGCTACTGGAACACACATTGAACATGTGTTAGCAGTTTGCTGCTTGAGAATTCAACTTAAATTGTTTATTTTAGAGTTGACTTCTACTCAGTTTCTGTAGTGCTCAATTCTCCGATGACGGACTATGGGCAGAAACCCAGTCACACAGCTGAAAGGCACGAATTAGAAAATCCTTCTACAGCAAGGTAAGCTGAATCTGGTAGGGAAAGTGGGGGATTGCCCAGGAGCTGAAGGTCACTAAACTATATGGTTATTGCAGGTGACTGGGAAATAATCCTACTGTTCTCCAAGAGAAAACTGCAACACCAAATATACTTTCAAACATATGTTAATTGGAGGCAATACAATATGGGAGCAGCAGAAGTAGGCAGAAAGATCACTTTGTTAACAATACCTGCTCCTTGAAGAGGTAAAAACCCCTTGCTGCTTTTAGATACTATTTTTTCACCCAATTAATTGAACAAAGTATCTAAATTGATCTTACCCTTATGAAGCCAAATCATTACGCTCCATGAAAAATAAAGAAGAAATTACTTAATAGCAGCTATTATGTGGCCTTTTCTAAAACTCAGGTATAAAGCACATGGATACATATTATTTATCCACACCATTTTCTTGAAGAAATCGTGCCACTCCATTTTATGGGTATAACAAATTGTATTCTAACAAGTGAGAAAGAAACTTGGGGACTAAAGGAAAGTTTACATTCTCAATTACAGTTAAGGAAAAGTGCAAAGTGCTTATTGATGGAGTCAAGAACAGGAGAAGTTATTACCACTGTCAGAGAGTTAAATATGCTGTTATTCAGAAGTTGGGGCTTTGGCTTTRAAGTTTCACTTTCACCAAACTGAGGGGAGTACAAGCTGCTTGCAGCCACCTCCACCAGAGCTAAACCCATGGTGCAAGGACATACACACACCTCAGAGGGATCCTAACACATTCACCTGGCTAGAGCATCCATCCATGGACTGAAACAGCAGCTGGACCAAAKATCCAGCTGTGCATCAAACTGGCTTTAGAGAACCCAGATTCCCTCTTTTAGCTAAGCTGCRAGATGGTGAGAGAGAAAACACAATTATGCCCAGAACTGTGGCAGGAGCTCTCCAGGCYGCAGGCTGTGTTTGCTGCAAAGGACTGAGAGGCAGAGAAGGACAGGGGAAAATCATTATGAAGAAGTACAGGAAACAAATTCATTTAAARTATCTATTGAAATTACAAATTAAACTCTTCAATATGATTCAAAGTACAAAACACCACATTAAAAGGCATTCAACAGCTCCTTTATACATCACAGTGTTAGTGGCACAAAATGCACTTACATTTCAAATACATCAACAGAACTATTTTTACACTGGTCAAATACATTATTTATACATATGCATGACTCCTTCATGCTTATCCCTATACAAGTTTAAAATACATCATAATAAAATGATCAAGAAAGGTTCAGTTATGTACCATGTACCTGTACCTAATGTTCCTGGAATTCTTGTAAGATATACACAAATCAAAGCAATAATGAAGACCACAGGACTTTAAACACAAACAGCATGCCTTATTTAGTACAAGTGCATTAGCAATTAAGGGCTGATGCAGGCTTTTTTGATGTCCTTAATATCACTGTCATCAACAACSGTAATTTACTTGTTTTCCTCAGGCTTTTAGATTATGTACGTGAAATGTACAAACTTTGGTTTTAAAAAAGCAAACCTGCACAAAGCTTAATGCATGCTGCACCTCACTGGAATGATAATGGYCTGCATTAAAAATATTTATTCCTATACAGTAAAAGGCCTACAGTAAAAGATRAAATGCACAGAACTTCATTTTAATCTACCTGCCCATAACAATTTTTTAAAAAAAGCACTTCGTATTTTTTTTGACCTATGGATATTTTATCCTGTCAGCTCCATAAATGAGAGCTTTTCACAAATTTTGATTGTTTTTTGCATGTCAGGAGCTCAGCTGTAAGCTGRAAGTTGATCCAGTCAGCTGTCATTTGGGATTTTTCCTAATTTATGCACGACAGTATCTGASGAAAGATCATGCTTCTTAGTACACAGGGGAAAGTATCCTAAATTCATGACATGCCAAAGTCAGTCATAGGAGGCTTCAGGATTAAAGCCAACATGAATGAAACTGAAATATTAACATAAAACTACAGTAATCTTTTATATGTAATTGCTCAYCACAAACTCTTGAAGAGCCTCAAAACCAACAAATTTGCCCTCACAGCCCTCCTGAGCTCAATTCAGTTGAAAGATGGCTAAATTGAGATAAAGTGAGATAAGTGACTTGTCCAATGCCACAGGGGAAAACCCAACGCTACCACCATTGAAGATTATGTGGGCTGTACTTGTGATCTCTCAGGACTGACTTCAGCCCAACTAATGGCAAACYTAGGGAGATGCAAAGCCTTTGGAGTTGGGACTTCACACTGGCTAGACATGACACAATGTGACACCCCAGCAGAATATGATGTACTGTTACAAACTCCACTGAGCACAGCATTCACTAGCAGGCCATTCACTCAAGAGCTGGACTCGATCATTATGGGTCCCTTTCAACTCAGAATATTCTATGATTCTGTGCGAATATAAACCTGCTAAATAATAGCATAACCATAAAAATGCAACAGAAATCATGCTGTGATACTTATTTTTCTGGTGCAAGTCTAAAAAGCCATAGCTKTTGTAACAGATTTTCATTCAAAAAGCAGAAGAAACAAACAAACATTCTCTTTCCCATGGCAGGGGGTTTAAATGTCAAGAGTTCAAAATTATGTATTTACAATTCAGTTTTGGGGTATTAAATGTCACAGTATCAACATAAGCTGTAACATAAAAGCACCCTGAACTTAATGCATCACAACCAAAAGTTGCTACTTTGGAACTAAATCAGCATTAAAAATAACATTAATAATAACTATATTAACAATAACAAAAACAAACAAAAATCCCCGAGAACACAGATGGAATGACATTTAGCAAACCTGAAAACACTAGGTAGGTATTTGGTAAATATATGTAGGTTTATAGTCAATTCCAACAGCTGGGATGTGAAACAAGCTGTGTCATAAAAATCATCAGTAGCAATTCAAGTATGTTGAGAGCAGARATATACTGACAGTTTTCTGATTATATAAAATATTACCTATGAGTATCAATTATGAATCATCATTCAAAAATTCCTGTATTTGCAAAGAACTTATTCCTCTTTCCTTTTTCTTTTAAATCTGGAAATGCATTAATTTTGACATTGATTACTAACTGATCGCACAGCACTTTGGGAAAGTCAAGTTTTGCAATATTTCCACATAAAATCTCTAAGAAAGGCACAGAGAAAATAAACCTCCTCATATCAGGACACTCAATACTGTTCACAGGCCACTGAACCTCTCCAGTTTATGATGACCCCAGTAGGAAAACTGCCACAGCCACAATAYTGCAAAACCCATCAGTGCACCCCCAGTCAGAAAATTAAAACCCATGAAGTCTTTACATCGTATTGTCCAGGGTTTATTTCTCTAGTTGAACAGAATTACAGGGCCAAGGAGGAAAGGCCATAGTTCAAGCTTACCTGCAGGAAGCTGTCCTTTGCAGAAGGGTTTCCATTAATTCTGGACAATGAAGCTATGACTCAGGACAACTCAGGTGCTTTGCTTGGGATGCCTCTGGGAGAGGGACTGAGCTGATGCCAGAGCCAGAGGGAGAAAAGCACTTCCCTGCCCGCTGAACTCAGCAGCACTTCACACACCCCTGGGAGCTGGCAAACAGGGATCAAATGCACTACCCAGACTTCCCTACTGATATTTTTTGAACAACTAAGCAATTTTCAGTAACAAAGATAGCTAAAATGCTAAAAGTACTCAGATAACAAAAGATCTGAACTGTGCATTGCCATAAACAATCTGAAGATATCACAAGGAGTTCAGATTTGCTGGAAATCAGCTATCCTTTTTATTCACATTACAGAAGCCGAACTCATTAATATCAAGCCAAATAAGTGAATTGCAGATAATCTCCACCTCCTAGAGCTAAAATCTGTGATTAGATACAGTCTGAATTTGGATAGCATTAAACTTGGAAGATKAGGGAGGAGAATAGTCTTATAAAAAGAAATTGGCCCTTTTCAAAACTGCACCCTACAATATTTTTATTTAGCAGACAGTGTTAAACAAAAGATAATAAAGAGTAACTTTTTTATGGTTGAGCTATGAAAACATATTCCCAGCCTGTGACAGCAGCCAGAAGAAGATGTATTTAAGGATCTTAAGACATTTTCAGCGTAAAGTTATCCTGGCTTCAAGATATTCATCCATCTCTGTACACTGCTGATGCACAGAAATAAATAATGAAGAAAAAATGCAGTAAAACTTCAGTCCACAAGCCATTCAAAAGAATGTTTTCCTTCAGTACTACAGACATACACATTGTTTCAGGTGCTTCGTATTTCATGGCAAGAAATTCTAATTGGCTTTAAAATCAAAGCAGAATGGTTTTCAACAAAATATTTCTTACGAGAAACCTCAATGATGTAGTATGTTGAATAGCACACTTTACTACCCTGAAAACACAGCACTGAATTCTGCAAAACTATCAAGTGATTAGTTTTCAAATAAAAACTTTTGTCACAGTATTGCTATTAACACAATACACCACATGTCACACAATATTAACTCTGAAAATGGGCTAAGTAGTTTAAATGCAAAGTACAACTTCCACAAATATCCCAGGCATTTTCATATTAACTACAGGGATAACCATGATGTATTTTTATATTTAAAAGGAAAGACTCATTGATAACCCATGAGTCTGYTAAATAATAAAGTTAGTCCTGTATTTTTTAATAATTGCCCTAAAGACAAAAGCAAGCTATCCTGAATTTTCAAAATATTTCAATTGCACAGCTATTTACACATTTGGTTTAAATAGGATTTTATATATATTTATATATATGTATCTATAAAAATATTAAGATACCTGGATTAGAAGTTAWATAGCCCTATAAGTGTAGCAGAACCCTAAACAAGAGCAAAATATAACAGTTCAAAAAAACACTAGTGGTCCTGGGGTAATCAATACCATCAATGCATTTTTAAAAGAAACTTGATTAGATAGCAGGTTTGYGTCACCACTCAACTTTACAGCTTCATCAATTAACTTTAAAATTTAGCTTTTAATCAAACAAACTTTTTGAAGATTTTATAAAATTTGTGGAAGGCAGTAGGACCAATTTTGTCCCTCTGATCCTCTCCAGATTGCAAAAAAGGCATAGGATGGCCTATATGCACCTTACTAATTTTGTTATATTTGAAAAAAATAGGTACTAAAAGGGACATTGTGATGGCTTTAACAAAAATGGATGTGTAATAGTCACACAGAGTTGACTATCTGATTTAAATGATAGGCAACTTAAATATATGTAGGAATAAGACACCAAATTTGGAAGCAAACAGATATGCAGAAGTTTGTATGCTTTTTCAGCTTGATTTGCTGGCGTCATTCAGTACAGTTCCCAGCACGGCAGCACCAACTTTTTGCATTATTTTTAGCAGTATCACTTCTTAATTTCCGATAGCTACCCAGGTCTGTGCTCTCCCTTTAGCACCAAACTTGCCTTCTATTACCCTCCTCGTCTTTTATCAAGTGATCTGTACAACAGTAGTAACAACAGTTCCTGGAATCAAGACTGTGTTAATGAAAAGCAGGATGGGGCAAGTAAGGCTACAGCAATATAAGTGCAAGAGGGAAACATAACAGCAACARTAAAATCAAAACACACGATGTGATGAGTCCAATCTTCTCTCAGTCTAGGTCGGTAGAGGGTCATCATCTCCTTTATTACATTTGCACTTGCAGCACAGAACAAATGGTGTAGCAAGTAGAAGGAAAGGGGAAGCCACCAAAAGCAGGAGACCAAATCCTGCAAAAATGCCTACCACCTGTAAAAGAAAGGGATAGCATTATGTCAGGGATACCATTGTGTAAATTCTGTGTCGGCTGACACCACTGCATCATCTGTGTCCATCAAAAAGACCTCAGCAAATGCCACTGACCTACTCAGAGCCGCCAGAAATCCACCCACGTGTATACTACAGCCAGCTCCTGTGACCAGCAAATGTGAGAGAAAGCAGAGTATGAATGTTCATGTTTTATGGCTACAGTGAGAACTGTGCCACACAGCTGTTTCATCACACAAAGTGATGCAGAGGTTGTTTGCCTTTTTGAGTTTTCCTGTATTTCAAAAAACTAATGAAGTAAATCACTACTTTCTTTTCTTGTTCAAACCTAAATACTAAATATTGGAGTCCAGGTTACAAGAAAGTTAGGACTTGCACTTTCAGGTGCTCCTTTTTTTCCTGGAGAAAGCTTCAAGACCAATTAGTGAAGGTGGAAGTGGCATTAAGAGAAACTGGGAAAGCTTCCACAAAAGCCCCACCAGCATGCACACAAGCTTGGGAATTTCAATCACAGATTACAAACACTATGGACTATAGGAGAACTTTGCATATACAATGGCTTTTTGCAGTCCTGAGGTCATCCTGCTGCTTCAGGGGACAAGATCTAAGTGCATCTTTTTCATTGACATTTATTCAATTTATTCAATCATCTCCTTCCCAGCATGAGGTGACCAYAGATTACCCATCCAGTCAATGTGGCAAGGTAATTTCTAGAGAGCTTGAATTTGGAAAATTATTTTAAAAAMATTCAAGTTGAGCTTAATTGCCTAAAAAAGTTTCCCATTTGCCACAGGCAACTGTAATAGTGATGCTGCAATAATATGCCCACAAATTGTTTGAGAAAATAATTCAGATTTATGCACATGAGAGTGTCTGTGAATAATTTTGAATAATGAGGTCAAGAGTCAAATGCCAATGCAATAGCACAACATAACAGCAGAAGGCAAAATGAAACTGGAGCGCAGCACTCATTAAGGATTCTTCTAGTCAGGGCTAGATATGCCACTTCAGTTAGCCGGCAAATATTAAATTAGCCATGCTATAGATGGGACGATGCAGTAGCACTTTTGCTGGCCACGGATAATTTGGCGCTGATGATCTCGCACAWGGCTCTGGGGTGGCGCTGCTGCGGSARTTCGGGCGGGTGGGAGCGCCGTGCAGCCGCGGGAGATGGCGCTGTGCGACAGCGTTCCCGGCGCACTCCCACGCACCGTGATCCGGCACTCCTGCTGCCCAGCCGCGAAAAGCTCAAACTGCCTGGCCCTAACAATTTTATTTATTCCCAGCAGCAATTTCTTTTTCAGCTTCAGAGGTGAGCACGTTTTATAACTCATTCTCTTTTCTTTTTTTTTTTTTTTTTTTTTTTTTGCTGGTGCTGACAATCTGATGCCACTTCTACTAATCTTTGCATTTATTTCCCAGAAACAAAGCTAAATTCTCATCTTTAAAAAACATGAGCTGCAACTATTCTCATGCTGCTCTCTGAAGYCCAGGCTGAGTGCACTGGTCAGACAGAACCAAGCTAGAAGTTAGCAATTTAGTGGACCAGACYGATGACTGGTAATTATTATAAAACATCTATTTACACCTTCCTTTCAGCCTCAATATGCCATGAAAGAAATCATCAAGTTTCGGTGGTTTCGTTTTGCTGGTTTTTGTGTGGCTTTGTGCGTGTGTGTGGGGAAGTGGGTTGTTTACTTTCACATAAAACTGCCTGCTGAGTATTACTTACTTACTTTTTATTTGTTCTTTTTCTTCTGAAGAAATTGCTACCCTATTAGGCACCAAGCCATATTCTGTGGCCAAAACAAATATTTTTTTAAACCTACAAACAACAAACCAAAGACTCACCTCAGTTTGCTTTGGATAAATCTAAGAAGAAACTAAACAACTTACTCAGGGTCAACATAAGGAAACAATTGCAGTGTTGATTTGGCTTCAGTGGGTTTAGCAGAATTATATCCTGACTAGTAATGAATTATCACCTTCTTTATCAACAATGACCAGATCATCAAACATTCTGTGTATCAAACATATTTGCACAAACTACCGTGGCTTAGAACAGATTTCAAATATCAGATCAATCACCTCATAATACAGGTTTACCAAGTAAGCTTAATGTACCCACACACTTCCTGAGATACCATAGGCTAATCCAAGCAAAACCCAGTCTATAGACACTCAGTGGTGTATGTGGAAAGAGAGGCGTGAGAGCCTTCTCCTTTTATTTCAGTTTAACTGTTTATCTGTACTTGATTATTATTCCACAGACTTCRGGTTTATGCTCAAATGGAAAGAAATCTGTACTTCAAGAAAAGTGCCTCATCTCTCGCTAAGGTAGCTTTTTACAGACACACAGTTAATTTAGGAAGAGATGACTCAGATACRCAGATGTCCCCATATCTCTGAAGTGACTGTAAAGGCAGTAGATTGGACCAAGTCACACATTAGCATTTATACTGCATGCATCAAAGTGCTGCAGAGAGCTCTTTTATTACCAGCATTCCTGCTGAGTCTAGCAACACTGAATCTAGACCACAAGAGGTATTCCTACACTGTCTGCAATTGTCAATTTAAATCTGTGCTTGAAACTACTGAAAAGCCTTCAGGTTACTTTCTACCCAMCCTACAGGAATAAGTCAGATAGAGTCCATAGCAAGATAATGACTATATTCAGGTTAATTCCTTTCCAGTTCTGGATCCAGGGCTGAAGATACCTTACAGGAAGAGCTTCCCTGTAAATAATACTGACAGTGGCAACYTAGCTCGTCCTCCAAGTTCAGTGAGAACATATCTGGACTGACACTGAACTGCCTCTGCAAACATACCTTTCCTGGGTCTCAGTGGCATTTTGCCAAGAAGGGTCTTCTCCAGGAGAGCTAATTGTTCCACTCCAAGCAATTGCCCTCTTTATTTCTGCTATGAAAATCAGTTACAATTTGGCACAGAATTTTACTCTAAGGTGTTAAAATGAGGCACTATGACAGCAGTAGATCTGTAGAGAGCTTTTAAAGATCTGAGCTTTACCTGTGTCCTGTGCCAGATAACAGATGCCCTGGAGTGCCCCAGCTTGTTTCGACAAGGTCCTTTGTCATAATGTATAAGGAGAAAATCATCCTACAAAACATTAAATGAGAAGGGAGGCAATAAACAGAAGTTCTTCAACATAATGTTCCTRACAACATAAACATAGGAATCATACAGGAAGATAAAAGCAAGCAGATATGGCCATGTCCATCACTTCCAAAGTGCTTTGTTCACAGTTAGGTGTCTTCACAAACATGTTTGTTTARCATGTTTTATAGATATGTTATGAATTCTTCTCCCAAAGGGTTTTAAGCTGCATATTTAAATGCTAGCCTGAAKTTTAGCAAGAGAATCCAAGAAAATAAGCTGACCATTGCATGTATTTTACACACATACAGAAAGAGCAARGGAAACGCAGTACTTGTACTTCAGACTTCTCAAAGCTGGTTCCTTTAACTAACTGAGGAACAGAAAGACAATACAGATTTTTGAGATATTATGTCCCTATCAGTCCTGTCAGCCTCTCACAAACTAGCCAAGACAGCAGACCTARTTCCAAGGAACACTGCTTTTTTATCTGTGAGAGCATGTGGGAAGTCTGTGACTTCAGGACTGTTAGAAAAGTATTCAAATGGGACAACCACAGGATTTGAATAGTCAGAGTAGCTTTCAGGAACCTAATTTCCTTTGCTATTGTTAACAATGTTACAAAGTACAACTGATGACATGGAAACAGATGTTGTGTATTGTATACACTCTGATCCGTGGGCATGATAACAGGCTGATTTTAAAAAATATATAAACATATGACAGCAGCAGCTTATAGACCAATAAATTCCTGGTGTTGGGAGAACATTGTATTCTTTCTCCTATGTCAGATCTATTTCTTGTCCCACAAAATACAATKAATGGTAAACAAATCTGACTGCTGGTGACATACAACATCTAGTTTGTTAAACTTCCTCAAACTAGGAGCATTGCAACTCTCATAATGTATCTCCTTTAAGAAGGGCAACATTGAAAAGTCAGTACTGGAAAATAAAAAGCAATCATCCCTCCCCAAGTTAGTTGCCATGTAAAGATTGCAAAGAGATTGTTGTCAAAAAAATTTTACTCTTCAGTAATTATTTACTGACTCACAGAGACCAAATGCTAAGTTCACACAGGTCAGACAAGTAAAACAGAGGATACAAATTGCATCAAATTCCCAGCACCATCTCTGGTGAGCTTCTGCCAGACGCTAGTGAGCAGTTTATTTAATTGATTAAAGAGACAGTTGGATGGCAAAGAAATGAACTTCTAAGCTTCTGAGAGCCAGGTCGCATGGCATGTACTCACATCAAGAGATTCCAGACAGTACCAGCAAAAGGCATGTTTGCAATTCTTACACATCATTTGGGCACAGCCTTCATCTCGTTCAATGTAAACTTTACACTTTGGACAGCGTTTGATTGGAGCATCATCGTCTTCCATTTTAAAAACTGAACTGTGGGAATGAGTGAGAAATTAGTAAAGTGTGTGGCAATGTCAGTTTAGAGAAGAATGTCTAAGAACTGTGCTACAAATCCAAACCTGCTTTTTTGTTTAAAAAAGAAATTGCTAGAGATTCAGTTATTCAAGTGAGTTTTATTATTCAGCATCACAGGATACACTACTTTTCAAATATATCTCTAGAAAAGGATGTTTAATGACTACAATGTCTACATAAAGCTGTTTTTGTTATCTAGTGATACTAATAGATATTAAATAGTTTTCTCCTGTAACATATCAGGTGAGCACCATTTAGCTYATACCTAAATGTTTTGTACATCTAGATAATTTTGCTTTTTTCTCCTTTCTTTCTCAGATGAAGAAACAATCCCTTAATGGCACAATAACCCCAGACCACATTCCTTTAGATTGGGGCACCAGGCATAGATTACTTGTCTCTGCCCTCCTTGAGGATCCTCCCTAGGAGTCTTCCTCCAAATCAAGAACCCTAAGGTTTTGGTGCATGTCATTCTTTCTGTTAAACTTTTCTCTGTTGACAGAGTCCTAACAAGTCACTGTTCATGAGTTAGGGTCAGCACTGACTCTTCTTGTCTTGCATAACTGTGCAAAACCACAGGTGTCCCCTCATACAATGAGCACAACACACAGGAATGTTGAACAGTGGACCAATATTTATTTCCCTTGAGTRGCTTTCTACAGTATGCAGGTTTTACACTCACTGACAACTAAAATGTACCTTTAAATGACAGTTCCTGCAGCAACTGCCAGTGTGAGATTCAAGAATGACTGATGGGGAATCAACGATTTGCTGGAAAATGGGACTGATGRTTGATTGATTTGCCCAAAAGCAGAATGAAAGGACACACAGTAATTACTAACACTAAGGGCAACTGCATTAGAGAAAAATGCTTTGTATACATAAAATGTACATGAAACTCCAAATGCTGCTACCAGGCACATTCTGCTCCAGAGTAATGAAGAAACTTTCTTCTTTTACTCAGGAGGAAAAAAAAAATGAAGCGTGAAATAAAAAGTAAAAGCAACCTAAGCAACACTAAACAAAAATAGATAAAGTTTGTCACCTTGCCATGAAATTTAGCAACCTTCAGTTTTCGTCAAGTACACACAAAAGCATGTGCAAAAGTCAGTGTATTTGATCAGGAACTCATCATGACAGCACCCYAGCTAGTCATCCTGTTACAGCAAAGCTTCAATGAAGACAGGTTATGAGTAACTAAGTCTAAGGCTGGGCAGAGCTTTAATGATGCCTTGGAGTGCCAACACTATCTTTGAAAAAGCTCAAACATGAAGTGGAACACATGCATAACAACCTTTCTAATTCAGTGGCTGCAGTTTGTCACAAGAGACCCCTTGAAACAGAACTTAAGATCATTGGCCAAATGTGCATCAATGGGGATGACTGACAGGGTACCCAAAAAATCACTGTCTAGCATGATGTTACTGACTCTCACCCTGTCCAGGAGAGCAGCAGTAACAAGGCCATCTCTCAAGGGAAGCTGATGAGGTCCCTGGATGTCATATTTTCCCCATTGGGGCAAAAGGCCAAAGGCTCAAGCAGCTCCTTTGTGCTTTTCTGGGAATGGCAGCAAAGAGCRAGGCTGCCAAGAGCTACTCAGTTTTAGAATACAGCATTAAAAGAACAGGAATGACTAAGTGAAGGAAACAGCTTTAGAACAAAACATCAGGAAAATGCCTCTTTACTATTCATAATGCGATTTGCTCAACTATTGAGTGTTTAGCTTCTAAATACTTGATCTTTTGCAATATCTTACCTTGTTTCTCCTGGCAGAAAAGAGATTGGCATGTTCTCTGGACAGCCTTGACCTGGATGCCAATTAGATTTGCAAGCAGAGCAGAACTCAATGTCACACGCTTTGCACTGGACCAGTTGMGGGTCCTGTGGGCTTGATTCCTGGAGCTGGCAGACTGCCTGGCAAGTAGAGGATGGACACCAAGTCCGGCATGGATCCAAAAGCACTTCTGCAAAGGGACATAAAAGAACCAAATTCAAAGGCAGATACAAGATCAGTCTTCCATAACAATGCATTCCAGCTGAGGCTGACTRGCAGGGCATTTGAAGACACAAATTTTCAAAAGGAGCTTTTTAATTTATGCGACCCACTTTGACATAAATCTGGCCTGCTTTGCAAACAGGCACCAAACTAAAGTGAGTTCCATGAGTCTCAGTTAATTACCCACTTTCATTCATTGAACYAAACTTGTTCTGAGAATGAAGTGTGTTTTTTTCAGTTGTACTTCAAGTTCAGTACAGTGTATACTATGCAGTAAAACCCACCAGAAAGTCTTTTTACTAGCCTTGTCCAGTAGGAACCTATTTCAAGCTGACCTCTACCCCAATGTAACCATGTGATTAACAACAGCATAAGACACAGTTTCATCCCTTTCTTGGAGGCTCCTAACAGGTAAGTTATTTCATGTTTCAAAGCCTACTGAAGGCAATAAAAATGTGCCAATGACTGCAGTGGTTTCTAGGCTGAGTCCTGCCCTCAGCAAAACCTTACTGTAGGTTCCCTATGGCCACACCATTCCAAAKCTCCCTAGGCACACAGTCAGCTTGGGTTCTTAACATGTTCATACCATTACACTCAGAACTGTTCATTAATTCTGTACCAAATACCAGCCCAGGAGAAAATGCTGGCTCTGTGAAAGTGGTCAGCATTCTTCCCCAGCCCCTACAGTACTAGCAGTCATCTTAAACAGCAAAGCTTGAAATAGAAGTCACTCCCTTCCTTAGTTATTTAGGAATATAATACATGGCAATTTTCTTTCCTTAGYTTATTCCCAGAGTACTGCTTTTCTGGGAATCATGCAGGCAAGAACAGAAACAATTACTTTTTAGGTTTTAGGGCTTTTTTTTTCTGCTGACCATGCAATTAATGCACAATGCTACTGCATGAACATGTGTAGTCAAGACTCTGATTTATAGGATTGCTCTGGAACATTCCCACAGCCTTCAATGGGTAGTGTWACATGTGTTACCTCTTTCAAACTGTAGCTTCTTATACCTTTGCATGATTTCTGATGCAACCATGCACTCAATCTGTTAAAACAAGGAAAAGAAGAAAAATTTCCAATTAGGAACAGCAATAATCTAAGTAATTTTAAACAGAGTCCAAATATTTGATCTTTGAAGAATTAACAAAAACATATGTTGCTAACAATGGAAGCTGTAACATAAAGAGCAAGACACATTTGAACATCCTGTAATAGAAATAAAACATCCTATTTGCAGGAAAAGTGTACCCACCTCATTTTCTTGCAGATGACCWCGCTTTGGGCAGGCAGCATCAGGGCAGCTGATTGCTGTTTCTAGACCTTCTTTGATCAGAAGTTCCACATACTGTTTTAGGCACTGTAAGAGAGCCAAACACTGAGTAAACTATTCTGCCAAGGACAAATCACCTAGCAT
This sequence comes from Malurus melanocephalus, assembly GCF_030028575.1. Classification (NCBI taxonomy): domain Eukaryota; kingdom Metazoa; phylum Chordata; class Aves; order Passeriformes; family Maluridae; genus Malurus; species Malurus melanocephalus. Next base: position 1,753,771 of record NW_026623238.1, read on the forward strand.
TTTAACAAGCTTTCATCTGAAAATCTGTAGAACTCAAACTTTCAAAAACCAGGTATTACTGTGTCCCTTTTATAGCCATTCATACTTTTGCCACAGTTATACCTTTAAGCAGAAAACAGCAATTCATTTCCCCATCAAATCATAGAATCATYTAGTTTGAAAAAGGCCTCTAAGATCACTTAAACCAAAATTAACTAAATAACTCTTCATCAATTTAAAATATGCAGCMAATTCAAAAATAAAAATGGGGAAAGCCCACATCAAACAGGAAACAGAGGGCCAAAAATAATAAAATACCTTCAAGATATAATTAGAAAACCATACTCAAAAGATCTTTGTGTGACTGGAAGCCACAACATAGCTTAGTAARCAGTAATTCCCCATAGACAGATATCTGTCAAGCATACTAGAGCACRAAGAGAGTTGTGCATCTTGCCATCTATTCTTGGAAAATAACTATCTCAACTTCACGATTAAAGAAGTACCTTTTCCACAGAAAGGAAAAATGTGAGAATTAGGACTCCCCAAAGAACTACGGTTTCCATGGGGACCAAGTAATAAATATTGRTAATACTAATACTTTTCTCCCCTAGCAACCACAGCATTTTACCCAACTCATAACTGAAAATGTAGCCTCTAACACAGCAGTGCACAGCGTGGCTATCAACAAAGCGGAGAAGAAAAGTGAGTAATTTTGACCAAGGGCAAATTAAGATCAACCCTTGTTATTCTTGAAGAGCAACCACTCCCCTCCACCTCCATCCTTCCCACATCAAGGTGAAAGCTAATGCATAGGTGTCTGTTGGGAAGCAAGGGACTGATATAGAGATCCTCATACCATGTATACTTCTCATACCATGTAACTTCTACCAGCCCAACACTACACAGAAGGATTAAGTGAGGGTCTGCTTCACAGCAGATAGGGGATGGGTCACCCTGTGGTGTTCTCACCCTGCYTGTGAGCTCAGCTGGCACAAGCAAACTGGAGACAATTACAGAATGAGGCCCCTAACTATCTGTTAGCAGATGTGTGAATAAAGAGTGAGGCTAGACCAGCAGCAGAGCGAAATGAAGATATGAAACCAGCTCAGCATACAGCTGTGTGGGAGGAGAGAAGGATTACACACTGCAGCAAACTGGCAAAACAAGGATTTCAGTTACCATTTCCAGACATTTGCAAAAGGTATGCAGCTGCTGACTCACCAGCAGCCTGGGGAGCCACAGGGCTGCACTGACCTTGCCAAGGCTGGTGCCTAACATCAGGTCAGAGCAGAAAACTGCTTCTCCCAAACTGCTTCTTCCTTCACCTCATGTCATCAAACAGCCCATCAACAAGCACCTTGCAGCCTAACCCTTAGGCATGTGGCTTGTAGCTGTCAAAGATCAGACTTCAAACTTCTTTTTCTCTTCTGTCTCTCAGTTTGTCTAATCAGCTCCTTTCAGACACCTCTATCAACAAWCATATAACAAATTATTCTAGATTTCACCTCTTGCAGCTTGATTGCAGCAAAGACTTCCTGCCCACACAATCTCTGCTGCTCTGGTCKACAGCACTTCTGGTGGCAACTTGCCACCATCTTGAGAGCACAACAAATCACTTCTGTTAGAGTCCGCTTTCCTACTTATTAGAGAAAGCAGGTCAATTTTTTGGAAGAGAAAAATAGAGATCAGATAGYTGACGTTTATAAAATTTTCAACGGTGCAAAGAAATCCATGTGTGAYAGACTACATATAGCCTTTGTCTTCTTCAGTAGGGATTTAATGAGGAAAACTGTTCACTTTGCAGAAGGCTTCCAAGCCTTCMCCTGGAGCTCTGCAGGGTGGGTGGTGGAACATCTCACCTATCAGCAACCACCACAGGCTGAGTTCTGCAAGGCCCAGATCCTAAGTTGTATACCTTGGCAAGCTGTGATTTAATCTGTAGTAAGGTATTAGTGCTACTAYGATGACACTGCTGGCTCTTCCCTTTCCTCTCCATTTGCAGACACCAAGTGTGGATWAAAATGAAAATGCATACATTTTTAATGCCAGCACTTAGCACTTATAGAAAGCACTTTTCAAGCTGAATGAGCTTTGCTATCATTAATCATTAATGTGGCTAATTCTCCTCCTCAACCTGTTTAGGACCATTGCCAAAGCCTATTAGATTTGCTTCCCTCTCCTCTCGTCTTCCAAGAAATGACCCAGTTCATTCCTGTCATGAGCAGTGTCCATTGCCTTTCCCTTCCCCTGATGTGGCATTGGACCCGGACTCTCAAAATCAGCACAGCCAAGAGCACTTCTCACACTTCACCTTCTGAGAAATGCCTCAAGACCACGAAGTATTGCTGGAAAAGAGGCAGAGGGAAAAAAAAACCCTATCCACTCCAGACTCCCCTGAGACTTCTCGGGTGGAGAACGAGTAACCCAAAGCAGTCACAAGAGAATTTGATGCACAGAGTACCTATGGCTTCTCTTGAGAGCAGACACAAGGTGTTTAACTTGTATCAGACTGGCTACCAGTACCAGAAATGCAGCAGCATGCAAGCAAAACAACACAGAGGGATTAGGTATTCAATCACATACTATGAAAAACTAATTGTAAAACAATTACAAAAAGATAACAAATTTCTGCTCCTTTTCTATGCAACTTGATTCAGTGCTGGAAGAAAGAATCTTCATAGCCTTTCCATTAAGGGAATGAAGTACTGTATAGCATAAACAAAAAATGTGGGAGTTAAGTCACCCCAAACAACATTCAAAATTAACTGTATTACATAACTTTTCTCAGAAAAAAAACAGGATCTGAAATTAGATACCTAAGGGCTGAGATTGGAGTAMGGTCACAAGAGTACAGTGACCCTTTTAAAATGAATATGCTGAGGAACATCTTTATTATTCCTCAAATGGATAGGGGTCAATTGAAAGTTGCTATTATTTAAGAAATACTTTTATCAAATTCCACTTGTTTCCTTCTTTCTTTAACTTCCTCCCCACCTTTTTATTTCAGTAATGAAATAATTAAATATTATTTAAGTAAATAATTCTTGGAAATACTCCAAACCTATCAAAACCTGATTTGAAGTRTACATTTCTGCTTTATACACTATATTACAATTGTTAGGCAAGTTATTCTGTTTTATATTGCAATTGTAACAAGCAAGCAGGTACTTGTAGCAGCTTCAATTTCTCTCCAGCATTCATTCTCTCAGCACACCAAAYAGGGGAGGAAAAGAATCTTTATTTTATGGTGGCAGTTTAGGACACTTCTAAGGTTGTTTGGGTTCCTTAACTCTACAGATCTACACCTTGGCATTTCATTTTCAATGGCATGAATGTTACATAGGGAGCTCTCTAAAAACAGTAATTTAACTCTGGCCATTCCCCACAGACAGAGGAAAGCAAAGCACTGCACAACATGTGTTTTACACAAACTATATGTAGGCTACATACAGCACATACATGTAAAACACATATATAAACTATAAATAATGTTTTTTATAAAGATTATGTGAAATGAAGGTCAAGGTACATCCCATGCCCCAGTTGCCGCTAAGATCCATCAGAAGAGACCAGTYAGCTCCCTTGAGCAGCGCTCGTGCATTGTTTCCTCTGCATCCTTGTGCAACCCTGCTCTATCTTCTTTCATCASTSTTGTCCTTTCTGATGTGTGGATGACATTTTCTGTCCCCTGGTAATCCATGAATCCCACTGGCATTTGCTGTCCCCATGACAAAGGGCAGGAGCACATCCACTTCGAGGAGTTTTGGGCCAGATCCATTTCCTCACAAAGATAACTGAGAGCCCAATTCAGCAGCAGTTTTACTGCAAGCTGCCTATATAAATTTGGAACACCTTTTTTTTTCTGTTGCCTCAGAGACTGATGACTAATAAAGGAATGACTTCCTTTCTGAAGCTGCCAAGCACAGCCTAGTATTTAAAGCATGGAAAGATGTGCTGTACTTCTAACATTTATCCATCAAGGATTGTGCCACATAGAAAAGTATGTTCAATGACCACTGATGTGCCATGGCTTTAGAACAGAATATCTTTTTGTCCAACGTTATAAAAATCAACATACCCTGTACAAATCAAARTGCTTAATTTTTGCCTAATTTCAAAACCGTAACACATTCTTGCTCTGTGGCATTTAGCTACAACAAACTTGCACAGGCCACAGCAAAATTTATATATAAAGAATTTAAATTTGGGGGTTTTCTTTTCTTTTAGAAGAATTCCAGGAACAATCACGCTTACTTCTGATGGTGGTGCTTTGACTTATCTTTCCTGACCTCAAACTCCAAATAAACTCCATCATAATTCCAAAAAAGGAATCTTGACTTCATGGGGGCAACACTTATCTACCATCTGCTTTGACAGAAAAAATGTGTTTACTTTACAGTAAATGTGTTTACTTTACAGTAAAAAATGTGTTTTAAAATACAGAATGCACATAATTAAAAACACTTGGAGATGGTTTGGGAAAATTATTAACTAATTCACTTTTAAGAACATGTTATTGCTACTATTGCAGCAAACGAGGAACAGTTTCTCAAGATGTCACCTTTTATTTGATGGTCAGGCAGACAAAAAGATTAACCTGAATTATTTTCTTAACAGTTGATAGATAGAATTTGTCCACGTAGACTTCTGCCTACACTAACGCCACAGATGCAAATGCTAAATCATATGAGAAATTTATAAATCAGTCCATGGATTTGGAAAGGCCAAAAACACATGACAAGAGCCAAGTATATCATCACCATATCACTTGATTTATTTCCTGAAACTTTAAATGTATTTTAGTGCTGGCACTAGGCCACAATCATCACCAAATGAAGTATGCACTACATGCAGAATCATCACATGCTGGTACCAGAAAACAATTTTTAAAAAACCAAACACGTGCACCAATAAAATTGAAAGGGGAAAAAAAATAAAAGTAAGAAATCTAGCATTTGCTAAGTTCTAAAAAAGAAAGGAAATTAGTCTTCTACACTGCATTTAGTAACAATAACTATTAAAGGTAGGCAAAGGCAGTTACTATTGTGCACAAATTTAACCTTGGCAATAACCCTGCACTTTGGCCAGACAATCACTAAGAGTTTACACTGCACTTCAAAAACACAAGGAAGRGCTGACATGCTTTTTCAACAAGCGAGATTTTTTTTAAAGCTCAAGATGAAAAAGAAAATGTTTCCAAAGAGGATGATTATTAACATGTAGACTAAATTGCTGGTCTCAAATTCTGTATCATCTGCAAACTAGGATTAGATGAGCATCTAAAAATATACACACATATAATTACATAAACTTGCATTCAACCACATGAAGAGTCAGAAAAAGCTGGTTGGTATTTTGTGATCCTCATTACAAGTGACACTGGAGTAGGTGCATATAAAGATCCCTTGCATTCTGGGAAAGAATATAAAGAATATGAAAAGATATGGAGCAAGAAGCACTTATTTTGTAGTGCCTTGTAGCTGCAAATGTACAGTTTGGTCTATGGGTTGMTTTTATGCTAATAGGACACTAAGCCAAAGCTCAAAATTCACATGATGGGGCTAAAAGACAGATGACCAAAACTACTACTACTTTAAGTATGTTTGATAGTATTTTCAGCATTTTTATGCCCTGCATACCAGGAATTTTTCTTTACATCRTTTTAAAATGAATTCTAAGAAGCTTATATCTTTTCCTTCCGTAAGACAGTGAAATATCAAGTTTATTCTACTGCTCTGTGCTAATTTCACTAAGTCAATTCTGCTGAATAGGTATTATACTGGCAGACAAACTGCCTGTAAATCTTTTGGGTAATGTGATGTAATGTCCTATTTTTGCTTCAGATTAGAATAGATGAGTGATGCAGTGTGCAATACTCACTGGGATGGGGGAGACTGTGTGTGAGAGTGTGAGTGTACAAAAAAATTTATGTCTACATCTCAGGTGAAGACTAACTCTTGCAGTATCAGCTCCCCCTCCCTTTYGTCCAAATAGCAAATGCACTCTGGTAGAGAGCTTTTACCTGAACAATGTAATCTTGTAGAATTATTTTCCATTTAGACAAACCTGAAGAACTCCAAGAGGAAAGACTTCCCTAAAATAAGCAGCCTACATCTGGGGTGCTCTCTGAAGAAGTGGAAAGAATAACACAATAAGGCTAGAGCCTTCCCTATTCCTGAGATTCCCATAGCCACATATAACCATCATATGTTACCTTTCTGAATATTTTGGTGCATGCTTCTGAAAGCAATACAAATGCTCATCTGGTAACAGGACAAATCATAGAATCCCAGCATGGAGTAGCTCCAACCCTTTTGCCATAGGCAAGCACACTTTCTAGTAGATGAGGTTGCTCAGAGYTCCATCCAMATTGGCCTTGAACACTTCCAGGGAAGGKGGATWCATAGCTTCTCTGGRGAACCTGTTCTAGTACCTCACCACCCTCATAGCAAAGAATTCCAACCCAGTATCTAAACCTACTCTTTTTCATTTTGAAGCCATTCCCCCTTGTCCAATCACTACATGCCTTTATACAGAGCCCCTCCAATCTTCCTGTAGGGCCTCCTGGTTGGACTCCATGTGGCAAACCCCATTACAGTTACCTGCCCTGGCCTCCCTTTAATCCTGACCCCTAAGTCCTTGGCTGGCTTCTTATCTATCCCCAAGTGTAGCTCCACACCCTCGAGCTGGTTATTGATGTACAGAACACCTCCATGTCTTCTGCCTGTCCTTCCTAAAGAGCCTGTATCCTTCCATTCCAACACACCAGTCATAGGAGCCATATTACTTTATAATTAGTGTTTCATAGAATAAAAAAATTAGTTTCTGAGAATTTTCTGTGGGATACTTACAGCACACAAGAAAACATGTGCAAGAAAAGAAAAAAAAAAATCATACAATCCTCAGAGAGCTTTTAAGCCTCTTTCAAATTTACTACATGGCCTTTTTGTGTAAAGCAGTTATAATCCTGCCTCAAATCTATTGTTGTTTAATAACAGGCTCAACTTGGAACCACCCTTGCATTGCTGCTCCAATGTGCCCAGTTCTCTACAGCAGATCTAGAATCTAGCTTTTTAATATCACCCTAATCCTGCTTAGTTGACGAGTGACTTACCGGAAAATATCTATGCACACTTAATCATAGAGATCTGTTTGAGGCATATGCGTGACTGCGGGAGTGATTATTTTCTTTGCCAGATAAACTGCTAGCTATACTGACTAAATCTGCAAGCACAAGTTATGTTCAACTTCACAAACCACCTAGATCTGAGACAGATGTTCATTAGAAATGTTTCATGTTCATGGTAATGATTTGAACTTAAATAAATAATYTCCACTTCCATAGGTATCTTCTCAGAAACAATTATCTACTTTCAAAGCTATCTTCACTATTAGAACTCAAATTTTTATTAACCCTAATTTATCATCCTTAAGAATAAATCACAGGAAGAAACATTCACTTATCTTGACATGCAGTACTTCAAACCYGAAAGCAGTAACAGAGAACTGTCTTACATGTTTACCCTTTATATCCGTTTTTTAGAGAGACGAAAATTCTGCTACAAAAGCATACCAAACCTCAACTCCAAGAMAAGCACCTGCAAGGGGCTCCAGAGCTCTGCAACACGGAAATATCTAGTGACTAATTCTGTGAACAAGAATGGACACAGAGAGAGAGACTTTGGCCAGGATCAGAGATAGACAACATCAGAGCTGATAAATGTTTTCCCTGTAGTGGCAAGCAATTTGGAAGACCTCAGTTTGACTGGTTTCCTGCCTCCACCTTCCCAATACTTAGCCTCTTTTTAAAGATTTTTTCTTTTTAATTGCCAAGGGTAAATGCCTCTTTCTCCCACTATGCTGTCAATGTTTAAAGACTGTTATASACTATATTGCCAGTCTAAATGCAATCACATCATCTAGCCTGTGGATGATAATAGCCAAATGAGATGATATCTGGGAAAGATAAATACAACCCATGTGCTTCCATATCTGAGGACAAACCATCAGGAGCATTAATTCCTGAGCAGTAAAAATTATTCTTGTCCAAGAGTCCTTGTGCAGCAGCTGGTAGAATCTTAGGACAGGGASTGGTCACATCCTGGCAAGAGCAGGTGCTCACCCATTGCAAACGCAGCTGTGGTTAGTGCAATGATGCAATGATGGCTGTTGATTCATCCTGTGCACAGCAGAGCAGAYTTTGCTGCTTTGGTTCTACCCCTGTCCAAATCCCTTCTGACAGTAAAACCAAATATCACAGCAGTCCCTGGTACACACTTCTTAATGAATGCAAACAACAGCTTGCAGACAAGATATTCTAGGGATGAGGTACATCACCCCTCTGAGTAAGTGCAGCCTCCAAACCCTCCACRTAAGACTGTGCCAGTTTGAGTACAGGGAACAGCATGATCAGGCCATCAGTCAACAAATGATGGAAGTACAGCAAGAAAAAAAATGTATATATTATCAAGAATGCAGAAAGAAGAGCCCTGCTGACTACTTCAGCTTGATAAATATCATGACATGGCAAATAGCCTTTGAGACACAGCAATCAATGGCTGCAGAAACCCCAAGCAGGACTTAGMAACCAGAACTAAATGCACTGGAGAAACAAGTGCATTGTTCCAGCTGAGTATCTTGAAAGAGACAGGGAAGGCAACACAGACTTGCAGCTGYCTAGCCTTTCAAGTGGTGGACCTGGTTTTTTATAAACACACTTATTTATGGCTGTAAAATAAAAAGAAGTTGAACAATTTTTCTTCAGAGGAATCAATCAGTAGACAGCAGAAAATGGCCAAATGAGACAAAGATAATACCTTGTGATTTGGACATATCTTCATCTTTGAAGATGTTTTTTGAGTGGATGTACATGTAAACTTTTTTCATTACAGATTTTTATCCCTCCATTACCTTGTATAAACTTCTTGTTCTCACCTATTCAGGGCTGCAGTTGGTAAAAACACCCAGAGTAAACTTTACAAAAATAAATTTATTTTCAAATGTGGGATGAAACTCAAATATWCAGAAGGCAAAAACACCATCAAAAAAAAGTTTTTCCTTATATGTTTGAAAAAAGTTTATTCCATTTCAGAACAKAAATAGCAATTCTGAGTGGGAGGATAATACACCTGCAGCAAAAAAAAGGGCCTTCCCTTTTCACATACAAAACACTATGCAAACAAAAATGAACTAGTTTTCCCAACACCCCGATGAAGACAGGTAATGTGAATCTCATTAAGTGAAATCACACAGGAGAGGAGAGCTGAAGGCTCTGGGTCAAGTTTAGTTTTGATGCAGGGTTCTGTGGCTCCTGCTTATTAAAGCAGGGAGTTCTGTGTCACAGAATCTACAAGACAAGTGAGAACCYAGCCAGCCATGTGAATTGCTATGCAAACACTGATTTCTAACCATAAAGACTCTACCGACACATCACGTGTCAAGATTAGTATCAGTTCTCTCCTAAGGGTGGGGTATGTGAGCTCAAGCAGCAAGCTCTAAGCTTTGCTGGTGGGAAATAGGGAAACATTACAGCTGCTAAGGAGGACCTTGAACTCTATAAAACCTCACAAGTCATCAGGTTCCCCTCCCTCCTGTCTCCAGGCAAGCAGGGCATCTCCTTTGATAGAGGTGAGGAACAGCCTGGCCTCAGCACAATGCTCCCTGCTAAGGTTGGCTTCCCTTGGCAAGCAAAGMTAAACTACACAGGATGAGGAAGGCAGCCAAGCCCACCTGTTTCCATGCACACTGCTCTTGGTGTCTGCCTTGCCCTGGRGGAAGGAGAGGCTAAAGCTGCCTCTGCCTCATTTGGAGTGAAGGATAACACTAAACAAATCATGCCTTTTTCTGTTCTTCAACTTAGAGAAGCTCCATGTGCTTCCAGTCAAGCATGACAACAAGAAAAAAAGAAGGGATGCCTGACACCAGTTATAGGCAGGACWGTACTTGCCTTGCTGATCTCCAGCCTATAAGGAAGCTCAAATAGGGGAATGATTAGAATTAAGCAGATCTGCAAGAACAGTCATGACYAGGCAAATTCAGAAATTCTGTTTAAAAAGGGCTAGTGATAGCAGGAGTTTGTCACTATCCTGYTGTCATGCTACTTGGGATAGAATCCAACAAACTCAGAGGGATACCTCAAGGTCCAGATAAGATTAACCAGCTGACTCAAGAGCTTAAGGTAGAGCTCACAGACAAAAATCAGAGTAACAGTATCTACTGAGCAGTGTTAGTTTCAAACACCAAAGCAGATTCATACGTCCATATCTGACCAAAGAGAACGCACAAACAAGCAGCAGAAGGCAGGTCTTCACATTAGTTTTGTTATTTTCTGACTGTAGGCATTCTTCTCTTTTGCATATCTGACTACAGTTTCTCCTTATTTCAGTAACAATATAGACTACAGAAGAGTAATTAAACCTTTTCATCAAAGACAAATTTTCTGCCATGCTTCATATTTCTTCTAGACATTTGCTTGTTTGGACTGCCTACTTGACAGATTTTTGGTTTATATATGARAGAAGTGAGCAATGAATCCACTGGTACCAGAATGATCAATATTGCATAACATCTTGAAGGGAACTGAACAATCTAAGGTGAGGTCAAAAGGAGCTTAGCCTGTCTCGAGTAACTGTAGCATTGCTGTACTTGCAACACACTGACATATCTATGTGGGTGYTTTATACATATATATTAATTATACAGTACTTATGTACACAGATGTACATGTAAATCCTGAATCAGAACACATTCAAGCAACTGACTGCTTGACTTAATGAAAGAATACCAACTGRAAAAAACCTGTTGTAACTTTAGCACGTATACAATTGATAACACATCAAAGGAACATCCTGTCCTTTAAGACACATGAGAATTCCATCATAGATTACAAAATAATCAGAATTTCAGACAGGAATCAGACTAAAATTGCTCCCTGCTTATCTCCCATGACCCCTCTAAAAAAGCAAAGGCTAAGCAGTAAGTGAAAAAATATAGTTCAGCAATTAATTAAAAAAAAAAAATTAAAACCAGGTGGTGTTCCCTGCTTTACTCTTTTTCCTTCTCCACGAGTAAAGCTTTCTGAAGAAAGCTTGCAAAATCAATTACTTCTTCTGAGGCAAGCAACTACTAAGTTACTATCTTAAAATTTAAGATTACTAGCTATGTACTACACTGCCATTTCAGTAGGGAAAAGTAATTTAATAAAAAGCAAGATGTTCAGGTGTTTTGGTCCAAAATCAAACAAGCACACTTAGGATTGGTCCAATTGCTAACATGATTCTAAAAGGAGAGGTACTGGTTTGCCCCTTGATAATACTCAGAAAAACAAACAAAAAGCTAACAGCAGGTATCTTGTTTTTCTTTCTGCTCTCTAGTCTTTTGTTCCTCTGGTACCTCAAACAATCCAACAACACATTTGCTTGAGGTACCAGAGAAAATACATTCTTATTACACTTCTAATACATGAGACAGACAAAACTTGAGAGTTTATAGCATTGTCTGGGCATTAATGATCATAATGATAAAAACAATAATGGAGCATTGTACTAACTGGCAAAATAATACTATGGGAAATTGTAGTGCCTATGCTTTATCAGCAGAGGAGTGGCAGTCTGCTCTATTTAATCCATGCACAGCTCTGCCAGAAAGCAAATGGAAACAGTGTCCCCATTCTATCTTTCTGAATAGCAACGCTGTGCTACTGTATAAGTGTCAGGAAGAGACAATTCTTCATTGGATCTTTACTACAGCACTTCTATGATTATAAAGAGTCAAGACTTGCAGACAGAAATATAAGATTGAGAGACCTGTATGTTGACCCAAATGCTGCCAACATACCAGCAGCACTGCATTTAAAAGATCTCTGTAATACATACTCATGTTGTCTCAGCTTGCTGTGATTTAGACAGAAGGGCTAGAGTAAGTAGCAAAAGCTGTAGCAAAAGTAGTCCTCACAGTTGTATGGACACCCCTTTTTCATTTTTCCTCATATTCCTGGAGAGGCCATCAGTTATATTCATTCATTTACAAAAAGGAAGCCAGAACAAAACTACATCTTGAACAGACATGAACAAAGCAGAGATGAACTGGATCGACTGTACATAGACTCCCATACAAAATCTTGAGTCAAAAGGCTATTCTTTTTTCTTGTTGGTTTCAAATAACTTTAATTTGGCTGTTTACAAAGCACAATTAATTTGCAATGTCCTTGGTGTTTCTGGAAATTGTCACTGAAGGAACACCAGTGGAGGATTCTGCACACAGCTGTCACACTCTTARCAACTGTCAATAGGCCAAACAATCTCGCCCAACTCATGCGAGCGAGTGTTTTTCTTTAGCAATTTATCAACCTTCAGGCTGGCAGAAAGGTAGAGATTAAGGYCCAAACTGTAACAGGCTTATAGCTACTCCCTCTTGAATTTGTTTGGATTGATTCTTAATACTTCCCTCACTGTCATCAAGGAAAGCAAGTGTAGCATTTCCTGTTAATTCATGGGAAAGTTTAAGAATAAATAAATTTTTCAGGGCACTCAAATGTCACTGTAGGAAAACTTACAAGTGGYAAACAAGAGGCAGACAAACGACACCAATTTCTTTAAAGAGGACAAAGCTGAATTAATTATTCAAGAAAATCAAATACAATTAGTAAAAGTGGCTGATGATTCCACCTRAACAGAGCTCAAAACACAAATTCTGTCACCTGTCAGATTGCTATGTCAGCTGCTAAGAACAGGTTAACTGGCAAAGGTTACATCTCTAATGTCTGTAAGTGATTATAGCTTTCAAAACATAGGTAACAATCACCAGGGATGGCAGTAAACCTCAGAAGCAACAAGGTAAAGATGAAAAAATGCATTGGAAGCCGACCCTTTCTTCTRCCACTGAAATCTGAAATTTAAATATTCTCTGCATTCAAGCAACAGGAGAAATATAGAACACTCAGCTGTAATACTAGAACAGCAGAGAAGAGTTTTCATTAAGCCTATTATTCTCTTTTTCATGAAGTCTATTATTTTATATATTTTTGCATGCTTGAGCAAATGCTTCTTTCACAGCAGATCTACCTTTTCCATTGGTTGCCTCCCATTTTCAATAACCACCAGGAAAAAGAAAATCTATTTTAAAAATKGTAGTATTTCCATGAAGAAAAATAAAATAAACTAACTAAAATCCTTGATCTTAAATATTAAAAGCACACACAGAAGCCACTTTGCTGGAAAGGACTTTCAAATTAAAAGAAAAGTCACCCAAGCCAATGTCTGAGTCTGTAACACCTTATCATAAACTCTTGGGAAATAAAAGTCTGAGCATCACATGTCCCAGAAGTTGTATGCTTACTGATAATACTCCAATTTTTCCTCTGCTGAACCATCATTACAATGCTTCTGGTGTAATTGCATCCACTTCAAAATTAAATGAACTAAAATTTTAATTTAAATTCAGTATTAGAGATGAAAAATTAACAGTAGTCTTCTCTTTCTTTTAGTCGCTCCTAAACTAGCAATATCCACTAAATGTGATGATTATATTCTTTGTCAAATACTGCACTTACATTACCCAGTGTTATGTACTTAACTGACAGGTAAGCATCTGTWCAATATGGTAATAGAAACCTGTTACGTGGCTGTAATCATGACACAATGAAATTAGAATCTCTAATACATTAMATGTTTTTCTAGCTACAAGTGTGTGCATGGCTATACTGGGTACTACTGAAAGGCATTTAAAGAACAATGCAATCATMAGGCACCATCAACATGGAATCATAAAGGGAAAGTGTTTAATTTGATAACCTTCTATGATAAGGTCACCTGTTGGAGCAGTAGATGGAGCTGCTGTGGAGGCAGCGAGGCTTTTGATACTGTCCCTTTTAGCATCCTTCTGCACAAGCTGTCCAGCTGYGAGATGAGCTCTGAGTGAAAAATTGGTTTTCAAGGGTTATAAGTAAATGGGACTACATTTGTCCGGCAACCAGTCACCAGCAGTGTTCCACAGAGCTCAGTTCTAGTGTCAGTTGTGTTCAGTGCATTTATCAGCTGTTTGGACGCAAGAGTCAAATGCACCATTAGCTAGTTTGATGATGAYATTAAACTGGGAAAAGCTGCTGATTCTCTTGAGGGACAAGATGCCTTGCAGAGGGATCTAGATAAACTGGAGCAGGACCATGATTAATGGTATGAAATTAGCAAGTTGAATTGCCAGGTTCTGCATCTGGTATTGAGTAATAGCAGCGTAAGTACAAATCAGGAGAGGAGTGGCWGGAGAGCAGCCCTGCAGAAAGGGATCYGGGGTGCTGGTGACAGCAGCTCYGTGTGAGTCAGCAGTGCCCCGGCTGCCAGGAGGGCAAAGCCCAWCCTGGGATGCACSAAACACAGCATCACCAGCCGGTCAAAGAGGTGACTGTGGTCAGGGTTGGTGCAGTCTCACCTTGAGCACTGGGTAGAAATCTGGGTTCCACCATTTAAAGAAGGATGTGAAGGTCCTTGGATGCATCTCCAGAGGACAAAAAACTGGTGAAAAGGCTGGAAGGAGTGTCCTGTGAGGAGCAGCTGAGAACCTTAGGTTTGTCTAGTTTGGAGAGAATGAGACTGAGGGTGACCTCACTGGACAAAGTTCTCGAGGAAGGAAAGTAAAAAAGGAGGTGCTGAGCTCTTCTCCCTGGTGTCCATTGACAAGCAACATGAGAATGGCTCAAACCTGCACCAGGGAAGATTGAGACTGGACATTAGGAAGCATTTCTCTATGAAAAGGGTGACCAAAGATTGGAACAAAGTTCCTCCTAGAAAAGGCAGTTGCTGCCCCAAGCCTATCAGTGTTTAAGAGGTAGCTGAACAATGCCTTTAACACCATGCCTTAGCTTTTGATGAGCCATGAAGTGGCCAGGACCAGGCAGTTGGACCACAGGTCATTGCTGAAGTGATTCCTTTCAACTGAAAGACTCTATTCTATTCTAAAGTAAAAAAAATGAAAGAACCAAAACCTCAACAAAAAAAAAAAAAAAAAAAAAAAAAAAAAAAAAAAAAAAAAAAAAAAAAAAAAAAAAAACAAAAAAAAAAAAAACAAAAAAAAAACAACCACCTCAGCACCCAACAAAGACCCAACCAATCACATAACCATCCCCAAATCCAAGTTGCTGAAAGATAAAAGGGAAAGTGCGAATAACCTTGCAAAGGAGGTAACTATACAGTGGGTTGAAGTGCTAAATGTATTTTTTTTAATTACAGGAAAACAAAGGTTKACTTGCTAGCATTTGTGTCAAGTACACAGCAACAGTATTTATTTCCACTGCAGCATCAATACCTCAGGGTGAATCCCACCCAGCAGAAACACAGCTCTACAGTTAAAATTATGTCTTTTTTTTTATGCCTAATAAAAAACACAAACTCACCAGGGTACAGAAGATGCATTGGCATTGTGCTATTGTTGTCATCTGCTCCACAGGGTATTCACCAAGGCAGAGCTTACAGGACACTAAWGGGTCAAGTACCAAGTCCCAGGTAGGCCTGTATCTCGCTGTAGTCATTGCAGAGCAGTCTGAAGAACAGCACAAAAAGTAAAGATATTCCATTATTTTCTTATATTGATACTCAGTACATTACTGTCATTGGAAAACACATTGTCAGCTATTGCCTGTTGGGTTTGTTTTTTTCAATGACCTAACTAACCAGCAACAGTTAATTTGACATTACCAGMACTTGCATTCCCTTTTATATCCCTTGCCTGATAGAACTTGCATACAGAATGCAGAAGGAAAAAAACCCACACGCATAATATATGGAAAATGTGAGAGTAAGCAGGAATACCCTTAGGTCACAGGCTTTTGTYGCACTTTACAAATGCAAAAATCTCATTTCCTATTCCTGTGATTTTTATCACTAGTTACAAGCTTTCTCTCACTAACATGAAAATATACTCATGACATTCCTTAACCTCAGCTACCCAGGCAAGACTGAAAAGGTCTTTCATAAGCCAGGCATTTATTATGACCTTTTCCAGCATGATTTCAACTCACAGAGCCAGATATTTTTGTTCCCAAGAGCATRACAAATCAATCAGTTTGCTGATAATTTTAGCAAGAACTATAAATATTTTGGGTACACTACAAGTTTTAGCCTGCATTTTTCCTCCAACCCTTTACATATGCTGAGACCACAACTTCGTTGTAGCTACAACCAACTGGGGCAAATAAGAGCACCAAGTGAGCTATAAGAAGAGTCTGTAATAAGCTATGTATCACCCTCATGACAGTGATAGGATAGGACAGTGCAGAGCATCTTTATCCTAGGCTTCAGGGCCCAGATGGAGTGCTGTCAACTGACTAAGCAGAAAGACGAAAAGCTAATTTATGAATTTTACATGAAGAAAAAGAAAACAAAAACCCACACACTCCCCCAAAACATCTAGGGTAACTTACGGAGTACACAAAATTTTAAAACGTATTTACTAGCAATGTTTTGTCATTGTGACATTGACCTTCCAAGTGTAGAAAATCCACATCCCAAGCTACTGAGAGGTTTATATGATCGTGCCTTCCTCCTTCCCAAAATCAGGTGTTTCCTTACCATCATCATACCAGCTCAAACCATGATCACAGTTTTTTTCAGGGTTTTTTTCGTAGGTTTTGTTTGTTTGGGGTGGTTTTGGATTTTTTCTGTTTGTTTTTTGTTTGGTTTTTTTTTTTTTTTTTTTTTTTTTTTTTTTTGGTTTTTTTTGTTTGGTTGTTGCTTTGTTTCTTGAATTTTGGTTTTTTTTCTCCTGACTCCACCAGCCCTTGCAGGAACTGCTTCTTTTTAAGTCATATCTATGAACTTTGCAGGACCTCCAGAACTGCAAGCTACTTTAATGCTTACTAGACTAGATTTAGGCAGATGTTCAAGAAAAAYGTGCTTTTTGTCCCCCAAGAACTCACATGCAGACTTCACAAATATTTCYCTGAAGTCCAAGTCTTTGATATTCAATTAAGTGTGGGCATAACTCCACCAAGGTCTCTAACATTTCTGAAACAAAACAAAGATTTTGTCAGTCCTCCCATTCAGTCCAACCCATTAGAAGATGCTTTTTATAAGGTACAGAAGGGATACCAAAGACTTTTTTTCTAGTGCAGTCAGCAGGGAGAAGTATGGGGGAGAGAAGAAAGGTTAAGCAACCCCATTTCCAGTGCTGCGCTAGATCACTTCCTCTAAAAGCCCACACACAAACTCCACACTGCTTTAAAGGAAACACATGGAATAGCCCCACAGAACAGCACACAAATAATGGCTCCACCTCACAAAATACAACTTGTGTTATGCAGTCTTTAGATCCTTCAACATGTAAGTCTGACATGGTGATATKAATGAAACCCTATGATTTTTAAGGCTACTAGATTGTTTCTTTACTTCACCACTACTTTTTCATTTCACACAAATTACCAGAAAAAAACAGTCTTCTTCTTCCAAACTCTGGTTTATCTGACATTTATAGATAAGTTCATGAGGTATTTGAGAAGTAGTGACCAAAAACATCTGAACTGTCTGCTATTAGCTGGAGTGTCCTTTGCTTGTCCTGCCTAGTTTATTGCATAGTTGATGCTCATGGCAGCAAGTAGATGAAAATAGAACATGAACAATGAAGGACAGATTCATGTTAAGAATGCACTTGCATGTATCAGGCAGACCAAAATTACAGCAAATGTCATGACTAAGATGTAGAATCAGACAATTCAGACTAAAGCTCATCAAATATATCGCATGGCTCAATCCAGGAAAGAAGGATTTTATATATAGATATAAAGAAAGATTATTTATATATATATATATATATATATATATACATATACACACACACATATATATTTATTCAGTTTGGGCCAATAAGTGACAACAAAGGGAAAATATCAAGCTTACCCTTACAACAAGGCTTACCCTTGTTTTCTAGGACATTCAACAGAGACTTACTGGTATCACTGTGGTAATTCTGCTTTTGCAGCACAACTATACTGCAATAACACCTCACTGGGAAATATTTTTCCTCTTTGTCTTTTGTAAAGCAAGGATGAATCAAAGTAAAATGCCTTTCAAGTTGGCTTTGAACAGACCAGAAGAAATTAGCTGCTCCAAAACAGCTGGCATTAAATCCATGCTCAATTTAGCCATGGGGATAACTGAGTGAAATATGAATTCACCCTTCAATGGTAGCAGAGCCATTCCTGCTCACCCCTCCTTACCAAACACCTTGTTTTATTAAAGAAATTTTACATTCATTATGGGCCAAGGGGAAGACACAATGTCATTGGTGCCATTAAWGCAAGAAACAAGAAATTTGCCCACTAGCCTAGAAAAAGTTGGACAAAAAGCCTCCACACTCTACTGGATYAGCTCTCCAGCTATCCCTGTAAAGGAAGAGAGAATGAAGCTTTTCAAAGCATGGACTAGATCTTGTTTCATGATCATCCAACATATTGCTGCAACTAAATAATAAGCTTCTATGCTTACACCATGATGCTTAAAAAAGCCTTTAAAAATCATAAAATCAAACAACAAACTCTTAAGAGAAAAGCAGAAAAACAAACACCTTCTGTCAAAACTACATTAAAACTCCTCCTGTTCCACAATTGTGGCCTCTTATGGCTTCAGAYTGTATTCCCATCCTTTCTAGTGATGTGCAGTGCTTCAGGGGGAATGCTAAGTAATTGCAAGAAGAAAGACAAGGATTTGGAGATTGGAGAAACAAGATATGGAAAAATGTCTTGGTGTTGAATGACAGCACCAGTTACACAAACAGCCAGTAGAAAATTTTGCACCATGGTTTGGCTGTCTGCTAGAAGGTCCCAAGAAATACAGCTAGCAAAGCTAAAGCACTACAGTCCAACAGACTTCAGCATCCTAAATATATAGTTCACTGGAGATTGTGTTGCTTGCCAAACTCAGTCCAAATATCAATATGGACAGCAGACACACCAAATCAAACTCAGAGGCACAGAAAATTAGAAGAGAAGTTCAGACTCCCAATTCTACTGCATTCAAAGTCAGAATCATTTAAGTATTTTTGCTGACTGCGGTCTATGTCTGGTAATACCGAATTTGTAAGATATATGGTAAGATAACACATGATTTTCTGGGACAGCATCCCAAAGTAAGCTGGGAGTCGGAAGCAGAGGAAATAGCTTTAATAAAAGTTTGTTCAGAACAGTCTTGTGATAAATAATTAACAACCTGACTAATGACTGTTTAATTCGGTAATCATGTGCATGTCCACACTGAAAGGGAGCCTGTGCATAAAGAGAGAAGTGACTGAAGTCTTCTTACCATAATAACATGTTAACATATATATGAATGTGACTCAGGCATGAAGTCACATGCATATGATGTGATCATGAGATGCACATGAAGGGAAAAGGAAACTTTCATTATTTCTGAAGAACAATTAATGAATTAAGTGAACACGAATTGTATTTCTGAACAGTTATCCCTCAGTTTTTGGTCCACCTACACAGACCACATTTTCTAGTAAGAACAAGCAGCTGAGGACCTCTGGTAAGTCAAGAACAGAACAATTCTTTCTTTTTAGTCTCAGACTGTCGTAGAAAACAGGCTGAAATACTATGAAAACTGTTGCAAAAGCAGGAAATAATGCAACTTTTTTACATACAAGTCATTCAAGAAATCAGTATGATTTTCCTTATTGCATGCTAATCAAGCATTTCATGGCATTGTACAGTTAAACTGCAACTGCATCATCAACACTCAGGATACATGACTGCCTATGTGAGAAGAGTGACTAGAAAATAGGGTTGAATAAAAGTCATATGCAGCACATTAACTGGTGGGTCTTTTCCACCAAGCAAGACTCAAAATAGAGATTTCAGCAGAATCTCAGTTTCAGCTTTAGGTCAGGGATGGGTTTAATTTCTAAATTAAGGGCTTCAGTCCCCTCTCCTACCAGACAGATCTGCCTGAAGGAGTTAATCTGAATTTACTGACATGATGAAAAGCAGCTCTTTTAGAAATCAAAGGAAGGGACTTAAATGGGAATTAAAATTTGTTCTCAATCCTCTCATTCCTCTTTGCCAAAATAATTCCAATTAAAATAATACAGGGTACTAAATTAAATCAGACATCTGCTACAGTAGAGTTTTAGTATTGTCTATTTGTATTTATGGATATTAAAAAAGTATATCATTCAGACTACATTTTCTCTTGTATATGTCAGTACAATTATATATATAATAGGTATATTTATATAATAYATATTTATACTATTAATCTTCATATTAAAATATAGATCTGTACAAAAATCTACAGATTTTTACTTATTAGAAGAAGCCCACAGACATCTGAAGTGGAGTCACCTGTAGAAAGGCAACTACGTGCACCCTGGCACTGGCACTGCCTGCCACATCTATTAAGTGAATATTTTCGACTTTGGCCTAAACAGTTCTGAGCTTTCCTGTGCAGCCACAGCTGTGGCTCACTGCACGCAATCCCACAGCAATGTGCCGTACCCTCACGCCAGCAGGGACTACTCCCCATGACCGAGGCTGGTGGCTAAGGGTACTCAGCAACAGTCATGCAGCTTGCATTATTGGTACCCCTCTGTCACAGCTGGACTTTCATGCCACTTTGCACTGTTCCTAGGCTTTTCCACAGATCTGCAGAAGGGTCATATGAAAGAAACCTACATGACATAATTGATCACTTTCCAACTGTTTTGTGTTGGTGTCACCAGTTTTTATTGCACAACAATACCACAGATAAAGTAATTTTAAAGTCACTTTATAAAATTATTATATCCWCCCACCAGATAGACTTTACAGTAACACAAACTGACGGGCAAACTTGGCATCTCTCACTTATCAATCACAGTCAGTTACCAGCATCTATCACTGCAGTAACTGTGTCTCCAAGTCTTCATCCTCACAGAACCGCTTGGGAGGTAAAGCRGAATCAACCTCTGATAGGTGTCAGTCAGACTAACACAGAAGGCTGATTTACATGGGTGTTTAGAGATGACTAMCTTCAGAGTTTTGATGCCTGCCTTCCTTAGCTTCTAAAATCCTGTAAACCTGCCAAATGCCTACCTAACTCTCCAGGCTCACTCATTTATCTGATCCACAATCAACTGCACAAGTCCAGCAGATAGGAATGATCCTTTGAATTCCAGACAACCCCAGCCACTAAAGCCACATTCTTTCCTCCAGCAGTATAACAGGCTGCTTTTTATAGGCATAACTCTTTTCAACATGTAAGAAACTTCAGCTTATGCAGAACAGTGCAGAAAGTCATGTCAACACATTTTCTACAATGAACTCTTCAGATCTGGCCTTTTAGTCCCTACACAGGCTAACCAACTTCAACCTCTCCAGGTTCTTATCTTCAAGCTATTCCAGGGCCCAAACCCAGMAGAGATGCAAGACTATGCATAAGCTTAGAGGACTGCCAACAACCTCAGTCTCCTGGACAACATAGCACATGGGAAATAAGCTCTTACTTTGAGTTAAAACAATTATTCTGGGGACTTCAGTCCACTCATGAATAGCTACTATGCTTTTTTGGTTTACCTCCCTGACTGATAGAAGTCCTGTATGATATATATATATACACATATATATATACATATATATATATATAAAATATGTACATATATAAACACACATGTATATATGTGTATAGATATAGATGTATAAAAATATACATGTGTAAAGATTACATTGAAACATTCCAATGCCAAGAGAAAAAGAAAAGGAAGAATGTCTGGTTTTTCCCTGATAAAAGGTATCTGAACAATAACATTGCATGTAAAACAAAGGGGGACTGCTTCAGGGACGAATCACTGTTAGGGGATGTTAAAAAAAAAAAAAAAAGGAAAAAAAAACCCCACACCAATTTCTTTGCTAAATACCTGGTAGTTTTTTTTCTTGTTTCTTTTCCAATAATTAGACTATTACATATGGCAACCACCCCTGCCAAACCTTAGACAATGTGATTTTATTACTGCACAGACCATGAAAGATTTTAAAGGTTAGAAATGCAATGGACAGTTTCTAGATCTACACATATATGAGGATACTGTCTATCAAATACATGGGCGGGTAGAGAGGAAAAGGTATTATGCAGACAAACACAGAAAACAACAGATTGTTAAAACTCCTACTTCAGAAGAATACTACAAACAGACATGCCATAAGCTGTCAATGCAGAAGTGCCCAGAGGGCTGGATCCAAAAAATACAGCCACTGAATAATGTGACAAAGCCGAAGACTTTCCTGACCTTGCATTTTCCTATGTTTGTCACCAGCACTGGTGCCACTGTGGCTTCTTGTAGCCCTGCCAGACAGAAGCAACCTGAAATAAACTGGGTGAGGCTCTTATTCAGACCCTGTATGCAAGGGTAAAAACATTTCAAAAGAAAAAAAATAGAAAATCACTTAATTCCATCTGAAAGAAACTGCAGATGGGAAAGGCAAACAAGCAGAAGAGAAAGTACTGGAAGATTCAAAGGTAAGAAAAGAAAACAAAGTAAGAATTAAAAAGGTGTAATAAATAAGACAATAAATCACATAAGAAAGACATGAGAAATCTGGAGAAAGTAGCTGAAATAGACCATCTTCCTGGCTTTTCCCAGAAGCAGTGTATTTTGTTATACARAGCAAAATAACAATTGAAGTGGAATCCCACTGCAATATGGCCCAAACATTCAAATTCCCAAAAGATGATGTGAATAAAAGGACAGGGATGTAAATACTAAAGAACATTGCTCAGAATTCATGTCTCTCTTGTGAGAGAGACATTGTTCTGTTCTAATCAATGTTTTCTATCCAAGAGATTAGAAAAGCATTGGAGCAGCAGATAACCCCAGGCAAAAGCTGGGAAGTCCTTGCACCCTCCCATTTCTGAACACTGGAGTCCCAGATCCTCAGTACACCTCAGAGCACTCTCAGCAGTCAGAGACACAAGGCCTAAGTTAATTTGAAACAGCTAGGTCAAGTATTTTAAAAGCGTCCTTGTCTTTGCTGGGTGAGGAAACTCCATCCCACACAATATAGGAGAAGAGCCTGGACACTGTAGCACTGGTTTATCAGCTGGATCTAAAACTGGCATGAGTGCAATACATTTTGGTCTGGAGAGAATGAGCCTTCCCATCTCATTTGCTTGCTTTAAGAGTCATGAACCTATTAGATCCTTATTAAAAACTTACATAAACTTTACTGCAGTGAACCACTGCCTTTGAATACAGGGGCTAACGCCAAAGCACCATCTGTGAATTATTGTGGCAACAACTAAGCCCATACAAAAGTGTGGGAGGCCACAGGGTAAATCATTAACAGTCAAAATGCTTAAGCTCTGAGTAACTTAGAGAAAGGAGTATCAGCTGCACATAGAAGAGGTCTTAAAGTGAGGCAGAATGAAGCCAACTAAGAGAGATGGATCTTAAAGCCGTAGACAAAGCACAACTGCAAAAACCCCTCAACACCATCTGACAGTAGTCAGAAGTGACTCATGACTATACAGTGTCCTAGCTTGTGAAGGCCACAGTAAAATGAAGAGCACAGACACTTCCACTGCTCTCTAGGGTAACAACATCTTATTTTATAATTTTCCAGAAATTCCTAGACTACCCACTCAAAAACAACTGCTTTGTCTTTCCTCCCATCCCTTACATTTTCCCGTGTTTTYATTTTCTCTTCCCCAACTCTTTTCCCCTCCACCCCTTTCCTTGTTTCCTCCTATTCTTTCCCTCCTCTCTGCTTACAAGAATTGATGAATTAATGCACTCCGGGCTGTCTCCACAATAGCAACAAATCAGTAAGAAGCAGCTTTGACATACCACAGCTGAAGCTTTTTCCTTCTCCCCAGCTGACTCTCTCAGAAAAGTAAGAGCTATGTTTACACAAAGTCCAAATAACACCAAGTTTGAGCTCCAAGAGTTTTCTTTCTTGGGGCGAAAGAGAAAAGCCTTAGAAACTTAAAGCTAAAAACCACATATAAAACTATGCAAAGTAACTGAGAAACTGAAAATAAGAGCAAGGGACATGGAGCCCTAGTTCTGATGAAGACACCTGGACCACCAGTCGAAAGGAAATCAAAACTGTTCTACTCTCAACTACGACAAAATGCATGGTTAGGGCATGCTGTATTTCCATTGTGCTTTGCAAGTTTAAGATGAGGAATAGACTGCATGGTATTGAAAAAAACTCACTGCAAACCCTCTCAAGGTCTGTCCCTTGCATATTAACAGCAGAGCTCAGGTTTGAACAACAGCTCCCATGCTAGCTGTAAGACAACACTTAGATAGTACCTTCCTATACTAGACCTGAAACACAAAGCAGATACACTGGTAGCTGAAAGTGTTCAGAGTGGGGTGAAGTCCAGTTAAAGACAGTGAAAAGAAGGATTCTTCATAGAGCAAATATTTATAGACTTGCTTTGTGCAGTCATTATAATTTTAGGGAAAGTTACTTTTATTTTTTCCAAAACTGTGCCCAAAACCAGCAACTCTAGCAAGAAGTCGGGACAGCTTCTTACCCAAACCAACAGCTTCTATTATACCATTTCACCCGGTGAATKAGATGTCATGATACACACATTTGTTCACCATGCTGGTGTGACACATAAGATGAAACATAAGATGAAACATAAAGAAGAACTTAGGATGGGATTTAGACTGCCCAAGATAGTCACCTACTACTGGTGCCTAAAAAATAAGGTTTTAAGGTAACTGCCAACACCACTTATTCAGAGAGAGAAAGGAAACTGATTCTGAAGACTTTCAGAGGAAAGCACTGTGTTTAATACCAGCCACCTCAGCCAAAGGAAAAAAAAACTACCCAAACAGGAAAAAAAAGAAAACCACCACATCTTTCTGTAAGAATTCTGTCTCCTGCTAATAAACCAAATGGCTTGAGCTGTGCAATAGGCTGAATTATACATCAGTACATTTTCCCCCCTCTCAAACACTGAAAAAATTGATACAGCCTGCTCAGTACATCCTTCAGACAGGCTCTAGTCTGATCAACACTAGCTGCTACTCACTGTTTTTCTTACTAGTAGTACTAAATTTAAAAATAGATCAGAGAACAAAGTATTTTTATCATTAACATCATCTGATACTTTACATGATAAAAGTTACAACTATCAGCAAGGATATTTTACAACAAACCTCTGTCCTGACAAGCTTGATGACTTTGGATTCAAAGCTCACTTTTGCACTGTTCAAATCCAATTGATTATTCCCCTGCATTCCCCTAGAAAATTTGTCTTTTTATCTCCTTTCCTATAATTAATTCTGTTGCTCTAATTCCCCCCTACTTGAAGCAGCCTGCCCTCTTCCCATCATATCATCTGCACCACAATCCAGGTYCTCATTCTCACTGTCCTACTCAGCAAACAGCTTGGAACAAGTGTTTTCTCTCTGGGAGAGGGGCAGTTTGCCTTTAAGCAAAACTAAATTACAAAATTTAATTATATTGTGGTCTATGTTAATATCTCAACTATGCTAGCTTGGTGAATAAAGTGGGGCTTGTTTCCAAGATTCATCTCACACATATAAAATTCCATATTCCAGCTATCTCCATGTACTGGTACAACAGCCAGCACATGCCTGTGCTCATATGGGCTGAGAAACTCAAAGACAGATGTTTAATACATAACAGCACTTGGGTTAGGGGCAGATGCTTAATCTGGTCCAATTTCTCTCTGTCTTCTCAGAAACTGTCTGGTCAAGTAATTTAGCACAGGCCTTGAAAGGCCTTCAACAAACACAATCAGGAGGAAGAGAGCAGGGTGAACCACTAAGACTGCATGCACCAAAAAAAAAAAAAAATCTGGTGATTAAAACATCACCTGTGCTATAAAGCACAACTCATAACCTGTTCTGTCCCAAATTTACTGCATAACTGAGTAGCTCCTACAGTTTAGTCAGACACATCAGCTGGTACCTACCACACCATGGGCTGAGCAGAGGATGGGTAGATGAGTAGTGCATTTGGTGCCTGAATAAAAGTTCTCCTTCACTCCTCCCTCTACAGAGCATCAGCATTTAACAGTATTTTCAGAGGTATAATGCATTAGCCTCAACAAGAGTTCCAGCTCTAATCTTTCACAGTAATGTCACTGTTGCATTGAAATACTTCCTGCTTCATTGCTGGTTTTTATCTCCCTCCCCATCTTCAAGACTTGCAGTACAACACATATATAACCCTTGTTTACTGCAGAAAGCAGCAGCACGTGGCAGACTGTGCCTAACGCCTCTGCAACCACAAAGGCAGAGATTCCAAAAACAAAGGCTGAAGCACTGAGGGCATGTAGAGACAACTGAAAGCATAACAGGGAAGAAACAAAGAGCACAGAATCACCACAGTGATGGAAATGCTCCCTTCAGGGCTCCCCCGGTCTAGGTAACAAATATAGTCAGTTACAGWCCTTTTGATTTTGGCAACACATGCAGAGGAATGCTATTGGGATTTCCCCTTTACACTTTACCACTTTATACACTTGTGCACAGCTCAAAGATCAATAGGTGTTATCCCTGGTTTATTACTTCTAGTTTACATTTAGTTTKCTTATTTTACTCATGATTAATTATAGTAAATTAAGATTAAAAATTAAATTCTGGAGCTTGAACTATTGTTTCCTTCCTCATTTACAAAAAATGTTAAGAACAAACTGGAAGTTCTACAGTGGCAAATCACTTTCCCTGMCAATTAATTCATTTACTAACGACAAGAGGCAGCAGGCAGAAACTGATGCACAGAGAGTTCCACCTGAATGTGAGGAAGAACTTCTTTACTGTGTGGGTGGACTTCGAACAGGTTGCCCACAGAGKTTGTGGAGTCTCCCTGRCTGGAGATAGTCAAGACCATTCGGACGCAAACCTGTGTCATGTGCTGTAAGATGACCCTATTTGAGCCAGGGAGGTTGGAYTGCATGATCCACTGTGGTCCCTTCCAACCCAACACATTCTAGGATTCAGACCTTAGATATTTATTATTATGGAAGAGATTTAGCTTTGGAGTTACACAAACAGAACAGATATCAAAAATCATTCAAGGAATATACCAATAGAAGCTATCAAAAATATTTTAAAGCTTTTCTATCCTGGTATCAGCAAAATCAAATTGGATTGCAATAAAAATGTAAATAAAAAAGGAAGTTGCCTTACATGTCACTGTATTGTTATAAAGAGAAAGCTGCAGACACTGAAGTCAATCCCTTACACCTTCTACATACTCATGTAATTCATCCTGCAAAAGAAGGAACGCCTCAGGTACCACTGATGCAATGTATTAATACCTAGAGTGACCAGAGAACCTAAGTCTGCTGTGATTTGATATGTAGTGAATGTCATAGCCTACTCAGGAGAGGAATTGCCTGCTACCATTTTGCACTGTCTCCTAGCACTCCCAGACCATATTAACCCCTTTCCCATATTAACACAGGAATTGCAACTGGTAGCCAGTCCTGGTGTTCGGGATACACYCCATATTGCACACTGATTGGAAGAGTTTTGGGTTTTGTATCTGTACAATCCACCTGCATCCTGCTCAATCTGTAATTTTTACCTGCTCATGCACATGGGCAGGGAAGGATGCTCCTCCCTGCACATCTTGTGGGTCATAGTGGTGACCTGCTTACTAGCAGAAAGTGTGATAGGCACAGGGAAGAAAACACCTGGAAACACCTTCAGTTTCCAGCAGAGAGATCTGGCTTGCTGCATAAAGCAAATGAAATTTGCATAGACTTATTCTGGCACCATTTTTAAGGTGCCATTTTTAAGAGAAAACCATTTTTAAGGCAGCTGAAGGCTTGTGATTATCATTCTAGGGGTTTATAAAGAAAAGCTTTAAAAACAAAAACAGTTAAACAAAGAGCTTTTTCAGTGATTCCTAATGGTTTTTAAAGGAAGCTAAAAATATCAGAATTAAGTAATTTTATTTCCTAAAGAAGCAGTGATACTTGCACAACATATTGCCTAAGCCACTTCATAAAATGAGCTCGTTCCACAGGTATGACTGACCAGCCTGTATCAATTACCTAAAAGTTAACTACAGCTTGTCCCACAAAAACAAGATCCAGAAAAAGGCTAATAGTTCTTTGAAGAAGTGCTTCTCCCTACATAAGATATTCATGTCAAGCTCTTTACCTCAGACAGCAATTAGGTCTGAAAAAAAACTTTTCAGGAGCTTGACATATACACATTTGGGTACCCTGCACAGTCCCAAACAATTTATTAACAGAAATCAACTACAAATTCCTCTGTGGGAAAGAGATTTTCCTTTTTCTTTTATGTTTGCATAGTGCACACTGCAGTGGGCCAGASGTCACAGAAGTTTACATCAATACAAACAAGTTGCAAGGCAATTCAACTAATGTCAACAGCCTTGGTACTAAACTTCGCCCAAGTACTACAGAGCCATTTGAGCATCAGGAAGCATCCAGAAAGAGTATTTGTCTGAGCAGTTCTGACTACTGTAGCTTCCACCCCTTTGTATGCAGCCTAAAAAAAGCAGACCAATCAAGTCAATAATTTAATTTCAAAACAAATAATACAAAAAAAGCCTTTTTTCTTGAAAAAGTWATGGCTAAAAGGCTGAACTAAAAAAATAGTAGGCAAAATTACTCTATACTACTTAGAGGTCAAGTGGTGAACATTTTAGATATAAGGAAACTTTCCAAGTTCAACTCATGCTTTCCCAAACCAAACAAGACACAAACCACAGAAGCCTGCCCTCTTTCCAACTGCTGAGAAGATCAGAGATGAGGTTGTTCATTATGGTCCCAACCAAGTAACGTGGTACACACAACACCACCCACCTCTTCAAACATACTCCTCTATTTAAAGGGAATCCACTRCACTAAAAAATAAATCTTTTTTTTTCCTTTTTTTTTTTTTTTTAAGTTCTGTAGTTATTGCTTTTTCCTATTTACTTTAATGGTCACCATAGTGTTTTATGTTCAGGACATTGTGAAAAAACAGCCAGAGTTCTGACATAGTGGTTTAAAATAGACATTTGGAAAGGAGTTACTGCAAGGGCCCTAAACCAAACAGCATGAATTACAACCCACTGTTTAAAATTAAGTTTTGTGGTTTGTTTTTAGATATTCCTAGTAACAAACTAAATCTGATTGCTCTTTCTTGGCTGATGTTATTGTACCTAGCAATCTAGGAGGCCAATAATAGAAATTTCATTTCAAATATGGCTATTAATGCTCCTAAATATAGTCTACCATGCAAGTAAGCTGTGTTACAGGCCTTAAGTCATTGTTGAGGTTTTGTTGGGGTTTTTTGTTTGTGTTTTTTTAATCAAAGGACAGTGAATGTTTGTTAAAATTCAACATGCTTTTAGGATTAAGTAGTTTTTCAATACTAAAACTATACAGGAAAAAAAAAAACACTCAGGAAGGAAATGAACCTGGAAACATCTTTGAATTCCCATTGCATGTTTAATGACAAGAACCTACCATCAAAGAACAACTATTTAACTATCAAAGGTATCCCACATTTCTAAAATCCTTGAGTAACCTACATTGTCTACTAATAGAGTATTTTGTCCTAATTAATTGGCAAAGGCACCCCTTCAGTTTCCTTCCAGCAGGCAACCAATTACATTGATTCAAGAGCAAAGTAGCACTACTTTAAAAACAAATAAGGGAGGAGCACGGAAGCTAACTGCTGCTTCTTCAACAGAGTTGGAACAAGCCATTCCTTTAATAACTGGAGACACAAAGTGGTGCATCTCCTTTACACTGGTGAGCACAGACAGGAGCAAGAGCATTGCAACTTGAACCAAGGTGCCTGGTGGRCTTCAGAACTCACTTAGGTGGGAAAGGCTAGAGCAGAGCGTGTACGAAGACCCCACTGCCCAACAGAATATGGGCAATTCGGGGTTTTTCCTCTGCTACAAMAAACTCTGTTCTAGATGGAGAATAGGGAAGCTTTCGCATCAGACAGCTATAAGTCAAGGCAGTGCTACACAAACTCTAAACCTGTGAAGTCTAATAGCTGAGGTCATGCAGTTGAGTTAGTGGGGARTTTGGGAACACAACTGACAAAACAACCAGGTCAGTAACTAAGAGCATATTTATAATCTATCTGTATTTTAAAAGAACAAAAACCCCAAACCCCACTAAAGAAGGCCCATGGGAGATGGTAAGAATGAGATGGATATGCAGACCAGGAATCACCCAAATACTAGATCTGAAAACATATAATGCATAAGCTGACCACATGGGGCTTTTATTATGATCCCAACCAAGTTAATAGAAATTARGCTGTTAGAAATTAATAAAAGTAACCAACCCTTGGTAAAAATAGATAATAAAGATTTTAAAAGTTAAAAAATAATGGAAGCACTATAAAAGGAACCAAGTATGGAGACAGAAAAATGGCACCAGAGCAAGAATTCAGGGTGCTGCGTAGAGACCTCTTCACCCAGATGTGGAACAGCAATACAGGCTATATCACACATGGGCACAACACTTCAATACTGAGCAACAAACTGAGCTTAGCTTTTAACCACGCATTTTAATCACCTGAACTGGCTTGAAGAGGATGCTACAATACCTGTTAGTGACCTCAAATAACCAGAAGGYCTGGGCTCCTGCAATGACWGCAGTGGTCAGAGAGCTAGCAGATGGAAAAAGCAGGCAAAGTGGTATGTAGTGCATAAGACAATATAATTATCCTGTGTCACAGACAGTTTGTAYTCTCTCTTGCTTTCCCTACTAATAGGCAAAATGAAATGTTTTCTTCTGTGGAGACTGGTTTTGCTTTTTGGTTAAAGAAAGCAGTGTTGAAAMGTGGCTGTTGGGCTTGGAACAGCAAGCACTGAGGTTTGAGAGAACTCTCAAGTCCTTGGACAAGTTCTTTCCATAGCACTTGAGAAAACTAGCTTGCTTGTGCAGCTCAGCTTATGCCTGACAGACCAGCCATCAACTGCTTCCTCCCAGCCCTGGGCTTAAGGCTTTAAAGAAATGGGAACCAGCACCTCAATTTATGACAGAGACTTTAAAAGGGCTGCTGAATAATACAACAAGCTGTAAATCAGCCTTTTACCATGACAGAAAAGGAAAGGGATGAAGTGGACAGTTCCCCTTTCTGAGATCCAGAGCTCTCTAGCAGCCTTATTCCCATTGGCAGTTCTTATTCTTCAAGCCAACCTGAAAAGTTTATAGGAAAGTGAAACTGGACTGAGACATGCAACAAGCAAGCCAGAAGAAAGCTGGAAGAGCTGAATTTTTAACTGCTGGGGATGGGAGGAAGATTTAGTAATAGTGACATGACAKGAAACACAGAAAGAGCTATTGATCCCTGTTAGGATCAATGTACTACCAGAAGAATGAAAAAGTGACCTGAGAAAATTAGAGGCTCTACTGTAATGTCTGAATCTAGGGACAAGAAAATGTCTCAAGTACTGCTGTAATGGAGTTGTGCACATTGCATTAAAAAAATTTTAAAAAGTGGAAGACAGCTTGGGAAAGCTCAGGAAATGACTTTGTTATGCAGCAACAAGACCCTTTTGCACAAGACAAATGATTGCTGCAAGCTATGCAGTGGTTGCCTAAGTTTATAAAGGTCAAAATACACAACAGACAAGYGTCTTGACTTGTGCCTCTTTCCCTACTTCATACACTGCCAGTACATTCCAACACTTTTAATACTTTGTACATCTGCAGTATCAATGTAGTATCCCCTTTCTCATCTGTGYTACTGGAGAAAATGTACCATCCCCAACTCCACTATTAAGCTTCTCTTAATAGGAAGCTGATCAATTTTACAGAACCTGGAACAAACTATACAAAAAGCCAATTTCACATAGAATAGGATCTGCATAAGTAGTAAACATTCATAGCCAGATTTTGTTCTACAGACTGCAAAAGACGGGAGAAATAACCCCTGATAAGGTTTTGGTATATGGGGTACATAGCCCCAAAACATCTCTGACTATGTTAGAAGCTAATGTGGTTATGATTATAATAATAATAATGCTTATTATTACTGTATCACTAGATCACCCACTTGTCAATAAATTATGGTACACTGATTCAGTTTATATAGGTCTCAGCTGCCATTAAGGTTACAGATAGCTACTTAGAAAACATCTTTATCTGAAGCAAAGCCAAAATATTTTGATTGCTTCCTTCCACAGTGAAATGAAACATAACTTTTAAGGTTATAAACAATGAGACAGAAATGATCGACTCTAATAGAAAGTCCCACAATTTCAAGCCAACACTAGATCATTAGAGAAGAATTTTGCATTTTACTGGCAAACTCTGACTTTACCCATCTGCTCCCTTCTCTCCCTATTAATGAGCAGGAGAAAGCTATGAAAGCATGTCTAAAGATGACAAGAGCACAAGCTTCTCTAGATGCTWAGGAAAGATCAATGAGCTGTCCCCCTATGTTCAATATCACACTGACAGGAGTGGCAGGCTCTTGCCTGCCAGACAAGGAAAATCAGAAGGCAGCACTCCTCTGCTTTGTATTAATCATCTGAGCTATGTATGGTATGTTCTTGTTCTTTACACAAATACCTCATGATCATTTGTATGCCACAAATATTTTCCAATACAGATCTCTGCCAGGACATGCTCCATTTCAGTAATCCTTTAGAGCCATTTCAGTGAAATAAGGTTGGAGGGCAGCAGAAAGATTCAAGAATGCAAGGCACATATCAGCTATGTATGTTCACAAGATGTCARAGCTGCTCTCACACTGATCGAAGGCCAGGAAAGATCAGAGCAGCTCASAGTTGTTTGACTTTTGCCAGAACACATCACACTCAACTTAGGTTTCTACTTCTTTGAGAAAATGAAAAAAGACAGACCAGCTAAGCATGCTTTTCCAAGACAACGGACACAGGTCCTGAGGGTACTTTATACATGCTTTTTCCCTTGTGTTTCAGAAAATGGGATGTGGTGCCTGAAGAGGTTTGAGGATCTTTAGAGCCACTTCAGCACAAAAGTAAAACAGTGAGATGGGAACAGAACAAGCTGCGCTGCTGGTAAGAACACGGTGAGGAATGGGTGCAGAGGCAGACCACTGTGCCTGAARGCATGGGACCTTCAGGAGAGGGATGGAGAGCTGAAGAAGGGAGAGGCTGAAGGACCTTGGCTTATTTAGCTTCCTACATGGAGATCAAGAAGAGATAYGGTCACTCCCTGAATGGCCATGATGCAGGGTAAAGTACATCACCAAATRGGAGAGGAACTATTTCAAGAAATCACTGACCCTAAAGATAGACATACATAAACTTGACATTTTCCACTTAGAAGAATTTTCTTCAAGTTTCTAAGCATCACCAGGAATGAATTATAAGTTTCTAATATAGCTTTCTAAAAGTAAGAAAAATGCTGATTACTTGTAAACTGAAAGTTTATAGAAGGAATTAACTATCTATAGCCCAAAGTGTGAAGAATGAAAAAAAAATCCTTTCTTTTAAATCAACTAGTTAAATTAAACAAGAAAACAATAAAATTTTAGATTTTTTTTAACCTCAACTTGGTTTTTAGGCAAGTGATATGAAAGGCAGTATCAGACATTTTGGTTTTAAAATAATTTTGTTTCTGTCTTCTTCCCATTTAGATTCCCTGCTTGTAAAAAAGATGTGACAATACAGATTTTTCCAGTTAGTACTAAAAATTCAGCAGAAAAGAAAAAGCTTCAGTGAAAAATATTTCAACTAGCTATAAAATTAAGAATTATTTCTTTATATTAAGATATGTTCCTCAAGMAGAGCATACAGATTGTTAAATTAAATCCTCAATACTTAAATATAAGCCCAATGAGGGCATGATTATGTTGCACAAGAGGTTTTTCYTGTGATCAAAGAGTCAAGCAAGAACACCCTTACACTTTGGTAATTAAGCCAAGAACATGAGTTTCAAAGAAACAGACAAAAAAAATTATGATCTGCCAGTCTGTAAGTACATAACTTTTCAGTACTATTTCTAGAAGATGCATGTATGCAAAACTGGCATTGCTTGGAAAAATGGAAAGTTATCAACAGCAAGTCACGAGCTCAGGCAAACAAAAACTCTAAAGATGCCATTATTTCTGCATATAGCCATATATTAGAGCAAGTCATATAGCAAGGTATATCAGAACTTGCAGCTCTAGTGATATTCAGGATGACCTTTTCCAAATCACAGAGAAATAGATAGGTTTTAATCATTTAAACACAAGTTCTGCTGCCTTCTAAAAGATCAGAAGATAAATATGTGCTACATTTTTTGTTTGACTGGAGATACATTTACCAATTATATCAAAAGTTTGCTATGGAGTACATAGAGAACTGTGGCTATCTCAAAAAGGAAATCACTTTATCTCACTCCCTTATTTGGAGTATGGCGTATATGGAACTGTTAAATAAAAAACCATACATGAAAGCAAACCAGACTCTATTAGAGAGATAAAAATCACGTGTTTTATATATATGTATATATATATGCATATATATGTTATGTAGAAATTTAAAAATAAAAGTCTGGTGAACCCATTTTAAGTGGTACCATAAAACTGCTTTGAGGACTGC
This sequence comes from Malurus melanocephalus, assembly GCF_030028575.1. NCBI lineage: Eukaryota > Metazoa > Chordata > Aves > Passeriformes > Maluridae > Malurus > Malurus melanocephalus. The sequence continues at coordinate 1,788,263 of NW_026623238.1, forward strand.
TATCAAACAAGTCTTTGTGACTTGGACTTTTTTAGGAAGCTAATTAGAATGCAGATTTTATTGCCTTCCTACATTTCTTTGGTAAGTTAACCAACCCTTTTAATGCTAGAGCTCCATAATTAAAAGCAAACTTTGACAAATTCCCTCCTCTATAGTACCCCAGGCTATGTGGCTTCCACGTTTATGGGGAACCACAACAGCAATTCCAAAGACTGTAAAACCCATCTCTCAGGCATATTTTTCCCCTCCCACAGCTTCTGTTGGTATAAGATTCCTATGAAAGTGTGACTGCTTTGAAAAATTGCATCTGTCTGTGCCCCGGCCAAGTGTTGTCAAGACAGTCAAGGCAAACACCTACCACAACAATCTCTCCTTTGTCAGTYACAGGGATCCCATGAGAAAGCACCAACCAGTCTACGATTTTAGTAGTCTTGGACAAGCCTGAAACACAAAACATAAGAGTCACCCTTTATTTCAGTTGACTGTATAAAACCAGAACTAAGAGCTCCATTTTGCTGAGGAGCTTTTAAAATAGTGTGATAGCACAAACAGACTTAGCAAAGACAGACAAAGTTCACGTCCTAACCCTTCCTACTCTCTGCACTTACTGAATCAGTTCGTACTTATCAGCTTGGGAAGATTAAACCCATTACACAAGAGATTTTTACTATTAYTATTTTTATTTTTAACAATGAATTTCCAAGCCTGAAACCAATTATGTCTTACTGTCATCTTACATAGCTGCAGCCCAGAACTTCAGRAAAACATCACAAATTGTATCCAAATCCAGGTTCAGGGACTTGTTACACACAAAACCAGCAGTGAACTACAACAGCTTTCCACGCACTTAGCAAAGCCTGTCTAGAAATTGCACTGGGCAAACATACATACAAAACAATGCACAAAGCCCACTGCTCTGAGCAATAATCACTCTGTAGGCAGAGAATTTTAAAAACTGTGATGAGACTGAACCTATTGTGCAGCAGCAAGGTTACTACACAGTTTCCATCACAGAGACAAGGTGGGATGACCAGCACAACCTGAGTGCTGCAATGGATGGCTATAAATTAWTTGGAAGGGAAAGGCAAGGAAGGAGAGGCAATGGGGTACACTCCCTGTACATTAGGGAGTGTTTTGACTACCTCAAGCTTGATGATGATAATAATAGGGTTTACAGATAAGAACCAGGAGAAGGCAAATAAGACAGTATCCTGGTGGGAGTCTRTTACAGACTGTCCAACCAGGATGAAGAGGCAGATGAAATATGCAATAAGCAGCTGGGAGAAGCATCATSATCACTGGCCCTGTTCTTGCAGGGGACTTCCAATTCACCAGATAACTACTGGAAATACAACACAGCAGAGAAAAAACACTCTAGGACRTTCCTGGACTGTGTGGAAGAAATTCCTGAATCAGCTGGCGAGTCAGTCAACAAGCAGAGGTGCTCCACTGGGTCTGTTTTTCACAAACACAGGACKTGTAGGTGATAACGATAGTTGGAGACTGTCTTGGGCATAGCAACTACAAAATGACAAAGTTTTTGATCCCTGAAGAAGTAAGGAAGGAGTCCAAAAGAAGGAAAGTTTATGACCTTGGCAACTCAGAAGGACTACAAGGATGTTGTGAGGTTATGCAGTGAGAAAATCAGAACAGCCAAAGCCAAACTAGAACTTGATCTGACTACTGCCATAAAAGATCATAAAAAAAAAGTTTTCATAAATGCATCAGCAAAAAAAAAAAAAAGGTTCTATAAATACATCAGCAACAAGAAGGGTTAAGAAATATCTCCATCCTTTACTGGATGCAGGGGGGATGGCACAGTCACAAAGGCTGAGGAAAAGGCTGAAGTAATAATACCTTCCTTGCCTCAGTTTTTAACACTGAAYCAATTGTTCTCAGGGTTAACCAGCTCCCTGAGCTGGATGACAGGGAGCAGAATGAAGGCCCCATAATGCAAGGGGCAATTGTCAGTGACCTGCTACACCACTTTGATGCTCACAAGGCTCCGGGGCTGGATGGGACATACTCAAGGGTACTGAAGCAGCTGGTGGGCTTGCTCACAAAGCCACCTTCAATCATYTGCCGGCAGCTCTAGCTAAACAGGGACTGGAAGAGACAGAATGAGGATTTGGGGAAYCACAGGCCTGTCAGCCTGGTATCAGTGCCACAGAAGGTTGCAGAGCAGATCAACCTGAGTGCCATCAACTAACATGTACAAGACAACCAGGGGATGAGGCACAGCCAGCACCGGCTCAAGAAAGGCAGGTCCTGCTTGATCAACCTGATCTCCTGTGACAAGGTGACAAGATTCCCCCATATGTGGCACTGGTGAAGACACACCACAAGTGCTGAGTGCAGTTTTGGGTCCCTCACTTCCRGAAAGACATTGAGGTGCTGGAGCATGGTGAGAGAAGGGCAGCAGAAGTGGTGAAGGGTCTGGAGTGCAAATCCTATGAGAAGGAGAAGGAGCTGGGGGTGGTTTAGCCTGGAGAATAGGAGGCTGTGAGGGGTGACCTTATCACCCTCTACAACTACCCAAAAAGAAGTTGTAGCCAGGTGGGGATCAGCCTCTTCTTCCAGGAAACAAGCGATAGGAGCAGAAAGAAAGCAGGCCTCAAGCTGCATCAGAGGAGGTTTGGGTTGACTGTCAGGAAGAGCTTCTTCACTGAAAAGGTTGTCAGGCATTGCAATTTGCTCTCTGGAGGAGTGGCGAAGTCACCATCGCTGAAGGTGTTTCAAAGATGTGTAGATGTGGTACTCAGGGACATGGTTTYGTGGTGGACTTGGCACTACTGGGTTTACACTTGGACTTGATGATCTTAGAGGTCTTTTTCAACTAAAGAATTTTATGATTCTATGAATTCATAACACAGCAATTGGCAGGAGTCCTACTTTCACTGCAAGCATTTCTCAGATTTATCCAACAATGTTGTTTCTGAGATAAATCATCAKCTGAGTTCCTTTCCAAAAAATACTAGTAAAATTCATACCCTCAAACTGAGTATGGTAGATTTTTAATATAAAATCCATCTTTTGTTACCAAATCTGAAAAAATTCAGCTTGGAATTAGTTTATAGCCAAACACACAAAATTCTGATCTTCCTTATTCATCTTAAGTTTTARACAACACGCTATTTAAAAATATTTGTAATTATTAAAGCATGTCTTAACATTTGAAACTCCTAAAAATAAGCATTGAATTCCTGCAACATTCTCATCCTCCACTGATTTCCATTTAGAGGGATGTGATATGGGAAAAATATCTACCATACTTGTAGAAAAAAACAAATAAACAGTAAACAGTAGTTAACTGTTACTTAGGCAACCAATACTCAAAAAAAAAGATCACATATATATGTACTCTAAAATTCTAGGCTAYTGATCAGTTATTCAGCTAACAGCTGTGTCACCAAAACAAGGTTCCCCCCTCACTTCTTACACACCTTGCCCACTTCAACCTTCCCCTCCTACTTCTTTAAAACAAATCTTGCTTGAAAATAAGGAAAACTGACAAAAATGTTATTATCCTCTTCCTAGATTATCTTGACAGTTCAGGAGGAAAASGAAAATCTATTTTAATTATGGCGTATCCACTTGTACAATAAGAAAACTGCCTCCTGGATCTTGGCRTCTGAAGGGTCATTGGACATATCAGATTGTTAACCTGAACACCACAAATTGTTATGCATTTCCCAAGTGCCCTGACAGCAAGGTAAGTAACTCCTACATGGATAACAAATACGGCCTGGGCACATGACCTGCCTTGGGCTGGAAACCTCAAGAGATTCACCACTTTCTCCAATGGTGGGAAGGCAATTTACTGGTTTGAAGAGCTACCACTGTTCACCTTTCCATTCAGCTCTTCAGACAGTGTTTCCAGTTCTGCTTATCACTCTCTAAATGGGAGGAGGAAAATAAATTTAAAAAGGAAAGTAAAAGAAAGTGGRTACAACACACTTTCTTGTCAAGGCAGTCCCTTCTACGGTCAGGGGTATGGTTAGTGTTTAGGCTGCTTTCAAACTCATTTCCTAAAGCTCTAACACAGATGTTTTTYATCTCTTCTGCCAGCCCTCCTTTTTTGCACAAAACTTGTCCTGGCCAGCACTCTCAGTCATTGCATCAGCTTCATCGGACTTATGCATCTCATAATCTCTTTCTTCCTCTTAAAAACTTGCCAGCACCTCARTCAGCACTTCACTAACCACTCTACCAGGGCTGCCTTCTTGGGGCCCTCTCTCCCACTTCTATCTTGCAAAGGCAAAAGAAATCGAGTAGTTCTTTATCAGCAACATTTGTCACCCCTCCTGTTTGCTCCTCAGAAATCTCTTCCAACCACAAAAATTCAGTTTATCCTCTCTACAATACCTCAAAGATGTACCTCCTACTCCAAGTCTCTCTCTTCTCATCTAACTGGAAATTTCAACCCTTCTCTGTGACATTTCCTTGGAGTTATCCACCTATTAGGTTGAGTTCTACAAAGAGATGAACAAACCTCTTAATCTCCGCTCCCAYACAAACTTTCCCAAGAGGCTCTTATTGAACAGCCAGTACCCTGCCAGTCCCCCCAAGCTGCAGACTGATCAATATATTCAACAAGAATCTGCATGCTTATATTGCGTATGTTTTATATATTATTGCACATATTATACATAAAATGCAGTCTTTCTTCTGATCTCTTAGAAACTAAAATGGTTATCTTGRTACTCAAGATCTTCCTCCCTTTCTCAGGCTTCAACCAAGTGAATCCAAGTTTATGAATTTCTGAAATTACATAACCAATTGTCATCTTCCGCACATGCCGCTGGGCTATTTAAACTCTTTTATTGCTATTTAATTCATGTAGAACCCCCCCAAGTTCTTTTCCCATAATTTTAATAACCTTCGCACTCTGTTTTCTCTTGATCATTTTTCAGCAGTGCTTTATACTCCATCAGCAACAAAGCAATTTAGCTCACAAAGATGAGCTGACTAATTAATCCAAATTTTTTTTACATTTGTCTTTGGACGAGATGAAGTCTGTATTAAGATTATCTGGAATCCAGTAACTACTAATAAAAATGTAGGTGGAAAAAAAAAAAAGCAGCTGCTCACACTCCACCCTTTCYATATTAAACCACTTCTAGGAATTTTTTGACCACTAATCATTATTGTGGCTCTTTCCTCACCTCCTGAAAGTTTTAAAAGACCTTTTAAAGACGTAAAATCTAGGAGCAGATACAGAACTTGAGTGTTATTGCCATTAATGCCATGCAAGGAAAAAAAATGCTTATTTTACAAATTCCATCAACCAAGAATTAAATCAGCCCTCTCTTCTCTTCCCTGTAACAGTGAAGCCCTCTCTTCACTGTAACAGTGCACTGATACCTTAAGAGTTCTGTGTCCAGCTTGATCCCTACACTTTAGCAGAATTGCTGCTTTCCAGGGTGCAGTCCCTCATGCTTCATGTGTGGAAAACTTTTCACTAAGAAATGTGAATTCAGCCACATCCTGTACACATACCTTTCATTTTACTCATCAAAAACATCATTCTTTGTGGCTATTTACTTATTATTACAATCTGGTAATGACAGASTGGTAATCAGCATAATTGGATGGTGGTTTTTCTTAAAGCTTCTGACTTCGAAATGAAAATGTTACCTGGTGTCTTGTCTAGGCCTAATCCTGGAACATCTTGATTCTCAGTTTATTTCCCACAGATATCTATCCACTTGTTTATGTTTTACAGTCAGCTGCTGCTCCAGGCAGGCTTTTGCTGATATGCTGTAACAATTTTCCCAACAAGAAAGCTGTATTGTACACAGCCACAAGATGACAGGTAGAAGAATTAGGAAACCTGTGTCAGTGTCAGTGCAAGACCAGGGCAGATGTGGAAAGAAAGGCAGTGGGATCTACTCTATGTTTGTGACAGCCCATGGGTCATCTCTTTTTTGTGTCAGCCAAGAGTAGCTAGGAGGCACAAACGGCCCTGAACTCATCTCTCTCTACTTCATCCTGTCAGAGCTGATGATGCAGCTCACAGCCGGGCAGCCATAGGGCCCAAGGACAAATGCTAAAGGACACATAGGAAAGAGGATGAGGTTTGACAGGTTATATGCATAAGAAGGAATTTCAGCTTTGGATTCCCACTTTAGTTATAGTGGTGACAACTTGTGATTATGCAAAACATGATGTCTTCGCCAGCCTCCTTAGCTGTGTCAGGAGACAGCATTTCATACAGTCCTACACTGTCACCCCTACTCAGAGGGGGAAGGGACAAGGGGTGAAAGATGAGATCCCTCAGCAGCGCCAGCTCCCGCAGCAGCAGCCAGGGGCACAACACACTTGTCAAAGGGAAATTCYGCTGTGCAAGGTACTTGGATGCCACAAACAAATTGAAGCCCTGTGAACCCTGTGCCAAGGAGATTACACAGAGTTACATCTTGGTACACTTAAGCAAAATTTAAGTGTACAGCTTAGAGAAAAAAGAACATATGAACTCTGGGTAAAGCTCTTTGCTGTGCAGTGCCAGCCTAAGTATGCTGTTACACAAGCCAGGAGATGATATTCCCATGGATTCCCTAAGGCAGAGCAGGAAGCTACCCAACTTGCCACAGTCCTTCCCCCCCTTCCCTCCGGTTTACATATCCCACTTCATTTTCTCTTGGCAAGTGCTATTCAGGTTACCACAGCCGAACAGCTATTTGACTGGCTGGTTCCCAACAGCGAGGTGCTTTTCATCAGATAACATGTGGGAAGCTCTTTAAAGGCTTTTYAGAGAAAGCAGTTACATGATTTCAKGRAGACAGAAAAGCTCAAAGCACAGTGATAAAAAGCATTTTAATAGATCCATTCATACTAATACAAGAGATACCATGCACTGAAAACGGGGAAATATAATACATTCCTAGCATGATAGACCAGAAGATTTAATTGCTACGTTTGCTTTGAACCTGGCAGCTATTACTACTCTACTAGCTCTTGGATGCACTTCCAAAGAAGCTCWGTCATTTTAGAATTTTAAGACATTAAATCCAACTACCTCCATCCAGTTTATTATAATATGTGTAACAGAAAAAGCACACAAAATTAAGCCTTCATGAGAAGACAACTCCTCACCACATACACACCTGCTCAYTAAAAAGCTGGAATGGGAAATGTCTTCCCTGTATTTATTCTTCCCTCCAATGAAGAATAAACAATCAAAACCTATGGTTAAAATAATGAAACCACAATTTCACATTCATTTTAACAGATGAGCTTTTCTAAGCCTTCCAGATGATCCCCAAATGCAGTAAAGTTGACTARATATTGTATGGATTCYTATAAAAAGGGAGAGGTAGGCATTTCACACCATTTTGAACAACAATATAATTGTGTAGGAAAAAATGATGCTTTTTCCATATGGCTAGTCTAATTTCCTAGGGAAAAAAATTAATTTAACTATAATTGGGATCAGAGTGATTTAAAAGAAGCCTAAATTTTGCAACTTTTCTATCCATCCCTCATAATTGTATAAAACCCCTTTCAAATTCCTTCATTTGTAAATATTTTTAGTTATTGTTCACTTACAAGTACCAGAGAGAAATGAAACTAAACCAGGGTCTAAGGGTCAGTCTGACCTAGAAATCAACACAGACTTAACTTGACCTCATTTTGACAATCACAAATGTACCAAAGAAGTTGCCAATCATCTCAGGTACACTGAAACACACAAAGTATTTCCCTGAAAGAAAAAAAGGGAAATACTGTTTCATTTGAAAGGCCTTAGAGTCACACTCCTGCAATCCCAAAGCATCTACGTTCCCTCTTAGTACTTGAYCACACAGGAGATGGACTGAGTGAATAGAAACACACGGGGCAATTCCCTTTAAGGCTACAAGTGGTCCARCCTGCAGAGGCACAGATGTGAACTGAGGTACAAGAGCATTTTGCATAGGCTAAGCCACATGGACTGACTTGGCAATGGCTTCATCACTGAGACTGGCAATGAGCTGCACAGCCAAAACAAAGGCAAAACAGGAGACAAGAAGAAATTGATACAATGGCATTATCCCAAAGCATATGCTCCCTGCAACCCTGGAACTTTTGGGAATAGTCTCCCTTTGCCTGCTGAATGAGAGCTATAGAGTGACTGTCAGAACACTTCTCTACCTTGTACTGAATCAGACATTTCCCAAAGGCACTCTATCAGTTCAGAGAGGACTATGGCTCHTGGATGGAAAAAGGAATTAGATATGCAATTTATCTTCAGTTTTCTGCCTCAAGTTTCCTATATAGTCTCAAAYGCAAATCAACCAACCAACACCCCCCTCCTAATACACACAGAAGAACACAGGGAAGGTGTGGGAAAAGAWGGAGAAGATCCAAATAGGAATTATCATGAAGAAAAATACAGCTTCACAGAGCACACAGCCCCTTCCCTGTGTACTCATTTATGACAAGGCATGCAATCCTGCAATTTATGACATCACAGTAGCCAAAGGCCCATTCAGGCAGGCTGCCTTCATGGCTAACACCAGACAAACTTCTGAGAGGGTTCTGGAATAATTCACATCTTTCCCATCACACAGAACTGCTCATTTATTGGCAGACACATCAAGCCTTCACACATTAGGAGTTATACAGTTTAAGATGTACCATCAGATGCCCAACTTCTGTTCATTTTGGGACAGACTGCCCCAAAGTCACTCTCTTTGCATTTGCATGCTTTGCACATGCGGTACTTTCCCAGAATAKATGACATCTACAAAAGTACACTGCATTGAGAGGAAAACCACAGTATTTACATTATTCCTTTCTGAGGAGCTCATATCTTCTTTTCTTTGACAGTTTCATTATATTCCCTAACTGTTAACWTCCACAGAAAATGTCAACATTCAAATCTGGCAAATATTTTTGGAAATAATTTATGCAAAGTATACCTATTTCCAAATATCCTCATTTTTTTGTTTCCATGTACTCAATGGTTGCTGAGTGGGAAGAAGAATATGGAGGAGAAGAAACTGGAGGAGGCTTTTTCTATTACTATTATGGAAAGTAACTTCTTTTATGGAAATATGAAAACAGTATATTCAGGAAAAAGAAAGTACTCTGTTAAATGAGGGACTMTTTTCTGATCCCTGAGACTTTCCATCACAATAGCTATATATTACTTTTAAATGTTGGGAGCCACCTCAATTAAAGAGAAAGCAAATTTGGCACATGGTCTCCCTAAGTATATAATGATGCAATCAGAGATGGCACTGTTATAAAGCCCTCTTTGAGCATTTAATAATTGCTTTATCCGATGCATATATTCACAAATAAAGTGTCTATAAAATAGGAACACAAGCCTTTAAAATTATTTCTTATTTTCTTGTTACAGCCCTTACTATTTTCACATAGTGGAGTTCTACATATTTTCACTGAACAAAAAAAATCAATGCCTGATGAATGTCTGGAAAAGTCCCATGTTAAGGCAATCACATGAAAACTCTCTTGGTATTGAGAMAACAAGTGGATTTTCACATTAGTTGAGGTGACTTTGATAWGACATCCTTATGTGCATRTATTGTTTTACCCTGCAACTCTCCAGGTTATAATTTTAGCAACACCCTGTTCAGTGCAGCATAAAAACGGTTTTGTTTTGCAGAGTTTCTTGTGCGTTTTTTCCCCTCCAAAAATAGCACCATCTTTGCCCTTCCACAGTTCAAGATCAGAATTGGTTGACACCACAGTGAAAATATACTGTTATTTCAATGAAAGGATGGGTTCAGTCTCATGTRAAGCTGCATAAGAAAAGATTCTAAGGTGAAAGTGAAAAAGCAGAGATCTTCACTGACCCTGCTGCCCTTGCAGCAATCCCTCCAAAGCTGCCACTGACAACAGTGTTGCCTGCCAGCAAAATGGTACATCACTATTATTAGCACAATGAAGGGGCATGATGGTTTGACTCTACCTTATATTTGCAGCTGAGGTGAATCACCCCATCCAAAAGCAACTATTCCTATTAATAAAAGTAACAAGGACATGTCTGTGTTGGTCTGRAGACAAATACAGTAGAATCATGGAGGACAGGAAACAAAACCAAACCAAAGAAAACCCCAAAAAAACCMATGCAGACCTTTCAGACAAKGCAGAGCAAAACATTAAACTTTCCAAACAAGAGCACCCCCTAACTTTACCTGTAACTGTAAAAAAACTTCACAGCAGTAGTCTAAATCAAAAAGCAGGAACACAGCAATAAACATTGCATTTCACTCTAATCTATGAACTTCAGCTTTTTAAGGAGCTAATGGAAATGTGAAGTGACTGATGCAAATATTTAGCACTAACTGACAGTTTGCTAAAAAGACTATCACATTCTTTGGATTTATGAGTCGTCTCTGAATTTGTCATACCTTGATTTTTACTAAATATGTAACATGAACTGAAGCTAGAACCACCCTGTTGCTCCCTCTGAAGTGAGATTTTATTTTTATGACAATGACAACCTGGAACAAAAGAGAATAAAAGACAGAAGTGGCTTATCACACTCCTAGTGACTTGACAGATGCAAAGGGGTTAAGACAGTAACGCCGCTAAGAATTATTATGTTTCACCCTCAGTAATAGTCAGTGGTAAAACTAAGAATGGATTTTCAGACATTATTCCATGCAAAATAAATGGCCAGTGCTGCTGCTCCAGTGGGACATTACATCATGGAAGAAAGGAGGTAGGTGACAGGAGGTTACATATTCTCGACACCACCACAGCTGATGCCCAGTGACAGCAGCAGTTTGATGGAGCCAAGCTGTTTGCTCCAACACAAAGCAGAGGTGAAAAACTACGTGAAGAGAAGGATAAACTCACTCATTGCAGAGAATGGCTCCCTCCGAGTCACAAGGATCCAAAGTACAGGACACAACCAAACACACAGAGCAGAGCCAACAACAGCATGCAGAGGTGCCAGGGTCAGCAGCACTGCTTTAGGCAAGTTTCACAAAGCACCCGYGCTTCCAGCATAACCTTCCCCAAGGCCAGAGACTGTCACATCACATGGCAAAGAGAAACTATCAAGCTCCTAGCCTTGAGACAAACTTACACCCTGCAGGGGAGCACGCATGGATGAACATCCATAAACKTAGAAGGTTTTTAAGTGCTTACCATGAGAGCTACAGCTAATACATACTGCACCCTTTGGAAGTGGTTGGCTTCAGCTCCTGYAGCAACTATGAGGTTCACCACCATGTTGAGCTTAACCTATACAGATTTCACTTCTCTGTCATTAAMTGGAGGAGCTGACTGCTATGTTTTRCCTAGAGCATACCTGAGGCACAAAACTTATGACCTTAGCTCAGTCTTTGGAGCAAGGCAGAGGCCAGTAGGGTCCAAGTCTGGTCCTGAGGACCAATGAGACCAAACCTCAAGACAGAATGGGCATCAACAGCCCATCAGAGCTGACACGTGCCTCCTGCAGCTGTGACTGTGATTGTCCTACCTCTCACAGCTTTCCAGCGACAGTTAGTGAKACCTAGTGAATACTGTCACTACATCTTTGCTAGAACACTAGACACACACATACACAACTAAGAAACAGTAATTAACAAGCATAACCTAGTGATTTAAAGCAAACCTTTCAAAATATAAGATGTCAATAAGTATCAGAAGTAAAGAAAAAAAACTGGAAATCTTTATTAAAAGTTGTGGGTTTTTAAAATTTAAATACAGTCTCCCTTTCAAAAAATCTAACATACCTTATACACCCTCAACATGTATCTTTGGTCAGCACTTTTGTGGAAAAAGTAAGAACAGACAGTACACTTCAAAGGTAAAAGTAATGCATAATTAATCTAAGAAAGTAGGTGTAGGTGTTTCTTCTCTAGGCTCCAACTGCATGACAGGAAATACATTATTCATTAAGAGAGATGATGGTACAACATTAATCAAGTCAGCATGACAAGACAAACAAAGACCACAAGATGTATTCAACAGATAACTGTGTGCAAAAGTGATCAGCTAACTGAAAGGGTCACACAGAGTCTGTTTACAGAAAACAAATACTGAAGAGAAACACAGAAATCAGACTTAACTGTTTCAGTTTGCATCCTATCAAGTCTTGTTTCATTTGGGGAACAATCTTGACACAATGCAACTACAAAAATAAGTTTGAGTTTCTAAAGAATTGCTATTACAAAGCAAAATTAATAAAAAACAAGGGTTAAAACAATTATTTTAACAAATGAGAATTCACATAAGAATATGTATGAAGGACAGCAACTAAATAAAATCCTTAAAAAGCCAATGAATCTTTCCTTTCTCATCATGTACCTTTTGCCATATTATAAAACTACCTGRAGCTAAAGACTAAACACTTGAACTTCTTCCATACTCAAAACTGCTGGAAAAAAATCCAGAAACGAATATAACAGTATAATTTGAAACTGTCAAAAAACAGGAACACAATGTAAGTTGATTTGTAAGCARCTGAGCCAGTAAAAGCCAGTTTCCTAGGAATCTGTGTCAAAGTTGCAAGAGTTCAGACTTCCATCTCTCCTTCAGCAAGCATCTTTCCATCTGGCAAGGCTACCTACTGCCAGCAAAGGTGTAGGTTTATTGGAGGTAAATTTCCACCCTCTCACAAATGCAACTGGAATTGCTCAAAAGGTTTAGAAATAAAGAGCAAAAATGAAGGTCAGACATTCACAGAGAGTTGCATGCAATCTCTATTTTCTCAGAAAACCAGGCTAAAAATACATWTGTGCTGACTGCAAATAGCTTAGTCTTGAACTTGCAGTTTGTGTTACAAGACTGCACTGGAGACACGAGCCTGACCACAAAAATCGCAGAGCATTGCTCTCATTCTGTCTGGATGGATGCATTTCTTAATACAGCAATAGAGAGATGAAGGGAAAACTGTTTCCCTCAGGTAGCAATAGAAGGAAACACAGAGTAAGAAAACAGTCATTTTCCTCCTAAAAAGGGAAGCATTGTCTGAAGCATCAGGCCCAGAAAAATACAGTTGCTTTAAGGAATGCAGCAAGACCCCTCCTGTCACCCCAGGGAGGGGGCATTTAAATGGGCAAGGAATGGACTCTGCTCACCACTATCACCAAGACCACCCTGTGTGTTCACTGCAGGGAGGCAGTGCTGACTGAAAATACTGTGTAGGGGGATGGAATGCAACCACGTCTGATGCTTCTATCAGACTGCCTCCATCAGATGCTGTTTAGAGAAAATAAAGAGTAAAAAAAAAAGTATTTCTATACATACATTGCATAAAATATTGTATATCGTATATGTTTATATACCTACACATATATAGCTACGTATAAAAGGAAATTAATATTATCTGTGAGATTATAGAATCCACACATGGATCCTCTCTAGCAATAGAACATGAAGCAAAATCAACTGTTAAACAGCAATGGCAGAAATAATAATAGAAAGAAGCTGATCATGTATCAGATTATCAAGGGTCAATAATGGATTTTTGCTTCAATATATTTTCCTAATTCATTTTCATATTCCTCACTGGCTAAGTATAAGAGCCCTCCACAAGGACTGGACGTGTAGAATAGTACACAATTCTTATCCTATATATGATCTGTTGAGACGAAGGCTGGTTAGCTGAAACTGTCTCCAAGAATCATACTGATCTCTTTTGTAGCTTGTAGTTCATATTGGAGTTTTATGGTTACAAGAAATAACCCAAATACTCAGAAACAGAACAGTAAAATTTCCAAGTGAAATTCAAGAATAAAGACTCCTAAACTATGGAATCTAGCTGCTCACAAGCAAAGCAGTGATCAGTGCAAACAAAGCTGAACATTTGCATGTAATCAAAAAACCTGAACCTGGTAAGTTAGAATTCTATTTTCCAGACAACCTGCAAGACCCATCTACACTCCGAAGTATTTCAGATCATCCATTAGAGATCATGCAGAAGAACAGGGTTATATTAAATAAGCTTTAGTGCATTTCTTCAATCACAAGTCACTTCCATACAATATAAACAGGATGTAGTTGTATTAAATGGTCATATTGATACCTGGAGGGTAACAGCAACATATTTCCATGCAACAAGCTACCACTCACTTGCTATTCTTTGAATGAAAAGATTAAAAAAATGCTGCAATGAAGAAATAACATTGTCATGCCAAGACTAGAACCATCTGACAAGATACTTTTTCCTCACAGTAAATAAAAAGTTACCAGACACATTGATTCACTTTCTCTGTTCCTCATTTTCTTCAGCCTTTTTGAGAAAAAGACTCTTATGGTGTTACCGCTATAAGTGGCACCATCAACAAACAATCAAGCTATTTGAAACCCCATTTTGTGCTATCACTGCCACCTCCAGATTTTGCTGACTGCATATGCAGAAAAAATGTAAGCATTTCTGATCCCAGTTGATTAGGAAATACAAAAAACATTCCTATCACTTTGCAGCAGGCAGCCAGAAAAGTAAGTATATTTTCAATAGTTCCTAGCAGCCATCAGAAGTGAAAAACAGACATTATCACTATGATCTTTTTGTCTGATCTTCACAAGGTCAGGGAAAGATTAATTTTTTGAGCTTGTTTCTGCAAAGCAAAACAGAAAAGGATCCTGCCWTACAAACACACTCTGCCTAAGTGCCTGACCACAGCCTAAGTTAGACACAACAGAATCACTACACCATTCAAACCCAGTGGTATATTAGTTTGTCGCTGTTTTCCACTTCCATTTTGTAACTCAAGATGTAAAAAGGAATCTTCTAATCAAACCACAGCCTACTAACTGAACTGCATTACCATTGATACTAACACACCAGAAATATGGTGATAACAGGTTACAATTCCCCTGCTGCTCTCTAGGAGAGAGGTCTGTGCTTGTCGACCATGCTGCAGGATGATCAGAGCCACTATTTTTCCCTGAATCAGCACTGGGAGGGCAAACAACAGTCTTCTGCCAGCCTATGAGAGCATTCTTGTAAATACAACAGACACACTGAAGCCATTCATACCCACTGTATGACACTGCAGCCAAAACTCATGTTTAAGACAGCAGCCTTGTCCTTTGGCTTAACTGAAAGAAAAGTTGTCAGGAGTCATAAAAGAACTCCACATGAAATGTGACAAATACTTGGAAGGTAGTACTGGGGGGGAAAAACCCACTCCACACCTAAAACCAAAAAAGTTAAGCAAATATACAGTCTTCTTTTCCCAGTAAATTATTGCCTTAAAATATCAGATTGGAAAAAAAAAAAAACCAGTCTGTAAGTGAAGGTGACTTAAAATACAATAACTGCAGACAATAAACACATGATTTGATCTACCAGCTCCTAGAATACAAATCATGGTGATTTGGAAATGATGGGAAATCAACCCTGTTTTACGTAAAGGATGGCTTATTCAAAGTAGTTATATCAAATTGAAACACCCATCATTGTAGTATTATTTCAATYACAGATGGTTTCACCCCCTCATACTACACAGACTGCACAAGAGGATAATGATGAGACATGATGGCCAGGGAAAGAGGGGGGAGTAAAGAAAAAAACTTCATCCTAAGGGGCAAGGATGATGGTGGGCTAAATCCTGTCTTTTTCCAGACATTCATAAACAAAAGGATTTCTTCCTTCTACTACCACTCTTCTCACTTCACCTTGTTTCTCTTGGGTATTTAACAAACTTCAAGTCAGGTCACTTTGACTGCTACCTCATTCCCAAGAAAAAATAATCTAAGTTTTCCCACACTATAAAGTCCCATTTAAATATAAACTAAGCATTTTCATTAAAGGCACAAATCTCTCCCTCACCACACTACAATCCCACACACTCTTTTACCCCCGATCACCCCTTCACTAGCCCCTCATGACTGTGAGAAAAGCACACACAAGCAGACTGCCAGCCACCAGAAGTTTAAACTACTGATCTAATCTCTCCCGTAGCACTCTGCCCAAGAACATGTAACTTCAGCTTAGCCACTCCTGGGCCAGCACTGATAAGCTAATTTGAAATGAAGCAATCCACTTCAGAATGTAAACAGTTGTTTGGCTACACGAGGAACAATATAAACAAACGGATCTATTTATAAATCATCATTTATGCTTGTTGTAGAATATTATGTTCCAGGGCAGAAGTGACAGTATTTCCAAGAATACAGAAAAAATTCAAACAGCTGGTATCTTCTTCCATCAGCCTGCCCCGCTGACACTCCCTGTTCCAGGTCTATAAAAGCAATAAACACACGATGGAAGGCCTGATCTGTTCAGGAACAAGATACCCTTGAGGAAGCGGGTGGAGGGGCAACCTCATTAGCGTACCTATGTGGTCTTCCAGCAGCTCAAGTCAACGGTAACATCTCTTCAGCTCAGGAATGGAAAACGCGAGCCTTTCTCCCATTTCTTCCACCACTGCAACTCAAACGAAACCGGTTTCTCCCCAAGCTGCACACTTCGCTTGTACCGAGAACACCGGCTGGGGATGGCACTCCACAGACCCCTACACTCATTATTTCTCCCTCCCCGAAGAGTGGCTACCGCACTCCAGGGCACTGCGCTGTTTCGAGAGGTTTTCGCTCATTTATGGAAAGCCCAGGACGGAGCACACGCGGGASTAAGGAGCCGCTGTCATTACGATCCCGACGCGGCGCTTCCCGCCGGCAGCCTGAGCCGTGCTGTGCCCTCCCCGGGGCCAGGCACCGCTGCCGACACAGCGCCCTGAGGGCCAGGGCTGCCGGCGGGCAGCAGCGACAGGGACAGGGATAACGCCGCCGCGGGGAACGCCCGGACCAGCCCTTTACAGAAAGGGGTCGTAGGTGCCCCGCATGCTCCGGCGCCGCGTTTCGCTGCCCCAGGGCCGGGGTGAGCGACGACTCCCCACCGCCCCGGGAGATCCCCCAATCGCCCCGGGCGGCGCCCCCGCTCTCCCAGGAGGCGCCTCCATTCCCGCCGCACCGGCTCGCCCGCCCGCCCGCCGCCACGGGCGCCTTACCGTGCCGCTGCAGCCCCTGCCGGCGCGGAGCCGTGGCCCGCGGCGCTGTCCCGCGCTATCCCGCGGAGCCGTGGCAGGGCGCCGCCGCCCCATCCATGGTCTCCACCCCCCGCGGAGCCGGAGTGTGCGCGGCGGGCGCCGCTCCCGGTCTTTTCTCCGGCGGGGGCGGAGGAGGAGGGTGGGGTGAGGGCGGGCGGGGGCGGGCGGGCGCCATTAACGGCCGCGCTCGCGCCACCGCCCACTTTGAAGCGGCCGCGCCGCGCCAGGCACAGCGGCGCCCCCTGGCGGCGGCGGTGGGAGCGGGCCGGGGGATCCCGGGATTTCCCGCTTGGCAGCGCCGCCGGCCCGGCCGTGCTGAACCGTGCTGAACCGTGCCGAGCCGAGCCGAGCCGAGCAGCGACGCCGCTTTTACCCTGGGGTTTGTCATCTGCTTGAAGCACAGCACCTCAGGTTGCCTGCTCATGATGGCCCGGGCCCAGCGGGTCCGTCAGCGGCCACAGAGAGCGACGGGGCTGGGKGTGCAGAGGAGGCGGCGGGCTTGTCCTGCCTGCCCCTGAAGGAAGGAGGGGAACGCACGGGAACCATGACGGGCACGGCCGTTCTGCGGGAGCTGCTGGTGCTTCCCTGCTGTCCGTGCATGTGCGGAACCAGGGCCGGTCCTTCTGCGGCAGGCAGAGAGGCACGGCGGGAGCCGCACCGAGCTGGGAGCGAGTGGGAGCTGTGTGCGAGATCCGTGCGGCGCAGCTCAGCCATCGGCCGGGCCTCAGCGGGGTGACACACAGAGCCCAGCAACCCCGGGGGTGACACACACAGCACTGCAACCCCGGGGGTGACACACAGAGCCCAGCAACCCCGGGGGTGACACACACAGCACAGCAACCCCGGGGGTGACACACACAGCACAGCAGCCCCGGGGGTGACACACACAGCACAGCAACCCCGGGGGTGACACACACAGCACAGCAACCCCGGGGGTGACACACACAGCACTGCAACCCCGGGGGTGACACACACAGCACAGCAACCCCGGGGGGGACACACACAGCACTGCAACCTCGGGGGTGACACACACGGCACAGCAACCCCGGGGGGGACACATACAGCATTGCAGCCCCGGGGGTGACACCCACAGCACAGCAACCCCGGGGGTGACACACACAGCACTGCAACCCCGGGGGTGACACACACAGCACTGCAACCCCGGGGGTGACACACACAGCACTGCAACCTCGGGGGTGACACACACAGCACAGCAACCCCGGGGGTGACACACACAGCACAGCAACCCCGGGGATGATACACACAGCACAGCAACCCCGGGGGTGACACACACAGCACTGCAACCCCCGCGGTGACACAGCACAGCCGCCCTGGGGGTGACACACACAGCACAGCAGCCTCGGGGGTGACACACACAGCACTGCAACCCCAGCGGTGACACACACAGCACTACAGCCCCTAGGGTGACACACAGAGCACAGCAAGTGGGTGACACACAGAGCACAACAGCCCCTAGGGTGACACACGCCGCCGCTCCCTGCGGCACCGCTGCTGGGCACCCTCACCGCGCCGCAATATGCGGGGGATGGGGGAAATGGCAAAGCGGGGGTAAAAACCTAAGCCACCTCTCGCAACCCTCACACGCACCCTAATACTGTGAAAAGCTCAATTTCAGGCTGTTTAACAYGAGAGTTTACACTGAGCCTGAAAATGGACGATGAGCTTGAGAAGCTGCTTGTCTTCTAAATAGACTGGCTTTTCTCTCTTATTTACCGTAACASAAGATAATCTTATTTTTGTCCTCGGATCTTTATGGATAGCTGTGCCTTTTGTATCGGCTGTCATCTGAACAGCACAAGGTATTTGAACTGTCTTCTCCCAGCGCAGCCCAGTCCACTCAGGCTTGTAACAAGCGCTTTTCATCACGAGGAGAATCACCACCATTGTTCTGCATTTCGGCCTAGATGCTGCCCTTGGCACCGTACAAGCAGCACCCCCCGCTAAATACAGACTAAATGAATCCAGAATTACAGATCTCTGGTGAATGCAGCCACTCATTCTSTGAGTATGGCTTATATTACAGAAAGAAAAAAAAAATTACAGACAAACTTAGGAAAATACAAACGTTTATTGAAATGTGCAACACATTCATTAAATACTTAGCACTAATTATTTGACACTATTAATGAAAAATTCATCATTTGTAACATTCAGATATGTCAACATCCCTCACACTGAAAAAGAGGGCATCCTAAAGTGCATCTTAAGTGACAATTCTACTCATTACCCAAGGCATAGTCATAATTTTATTTGAAGTCATTCTCCCAAACACTCATTCTCGACAACTTTTTCAAAATAGAAGCAACTGTATAATGTTAGTACAATGTTAGTCAGTTCCTTCCCAATTCAGCATCTTTAGCAACTGCTTTGCTGCAATTCTATGATATTACATACAAAAATGCAATTGAGCATATCCGTGTTTATAAGACTTACATTTAATCTGGACTTTTCAGGATCACAACATATCTGTAATCACTAAACAWGGGAGTACCCAGTAGAATTCAGTTTTATTTTTCTAGTCCCATACTGAAAGGTAGCCCCTACTACATAATGAAAGCCTACAGTCCATTTTTGGTCCAATATGAACTGTGTTTATATTTTTTTAATAAACTAGATTAATCAATTTTAGCCAAATTTTTATTGTTTTACATAACAATACATTTTCATATAAAAATACCATTAATTATTCATTAACTTAAGTGACTCTCAGCCRAAGTGTGTAATGTCAGATTCTTCATTTCCAGTGTACACAACTCATATTTCCTTCGAAAAAGAGTATCACACAGAGCAGAAACTTTTTTGTAATTATGTATGGTAGCAAGAGGTGATGTAAAATCCCTAACATTTTTAAGAAGGTAAGAACTTAGACCTTCCAGCCAAAGCCATGTTAAATATCTGTACATTATTTACTAGATTTTGACATTTTCAGCTCCTTGTTTCTCTTTCAGTCTCCTCCATAGGCACAAAGGAAGCAAAATAATAGCCATTTACTGGGTAAAATGCAAAATGAAGCATGGCAGGATTTCCAGATCTGAACGGGATTTTGTGTACCGCATATCTCTGTGCTGTGCTACAGCTGGCATTTTCTGCAGAATCTGCAAGCTGATAGATTTATTGGTACACTGAYGCACTAAATCTTTTCCCATGCTGGGACTGAGCCAGCAGCAGAGGAAAATGCTTATTTTCTATCMGTGTGATGTAGGTACTGAGGAAGAGACTAGATTTAACATTTGAGCAGGGGAAGTCAAACCCCAGTTACATAAATTTGCAATCCCCATAGAGCCAGGAAGAGCTCCAGCCAAGGTCAGTGAAACAGCTGCCAAAAGACTGTGGGGTTACTGTGTGTGGGCCACATTTTAAATGTCACTTAGTGTTAATACAAGAAAAAGAAATACTGAAATGTCAGTGTCTAGGAAGTGTTGTGATTGCAAAATGCAAAATACAAAGGGACAAAAGAGCACCACTGAGAATATATACAGTTAGGATAGTAAAAATAGAAATTGAAGCAATTATTAGTGGAAACATTTTCACAGTGTATTCAGAGGAGCACCTTGTTTACACAGAAGTAACAACTCCTACTTAAGCATTTTCCCCTTCAACTTTGAAGATGCATTAGGCGAATGCAAAGCATTTCTCTCAAAAACCTTTTAAAAAATCAACTAGCATTACGAAAAAAAATGAAAGAAGGTGTCAGGTTCTCTACGTGGTACATTTCATTCATGCTGGCTCCCAACTGCTGCAAATATTTAAATGTGTGAGACAGTCCAGACATTGAGTTCAGTGGACAGGATGAATGARTAAGTACCATTTCACTTCTGCTGTGCAATGCTTATGCCTGTGCCCTTCAGACAGGAGGCAGGATGGGACTAATTATATTTGAAAAATCACAATTATAAAGCCATAACAATTGCCAGAAAAGCTAGAACAAGGGCTTATTAGCTTATTTATTTATTGTGAAAGTATATTAGCTTGTTTGTCAAGTTCTGGGGATTTTAAAATTTTTCTATATGCTACCTGCTCTTAAAATCAAAAGAAGCTCTCACAAAACCCAATTAGTTTAATTTAATGTCTGCATGTTTGTAACCAGAAAACTAATTAATTACTGAGACATGCAACCTTTAAAACAAGGTTGCTTGAAATATGAACTTTGTTGTTTGTAATTCCATGGCTTAGCAAAATAAAAATTCAGTAGAAGATATATGTTAKGCTGTTCTTCATAGTATTAATTAGTTTGAGAAGGAGTCTTCATCAAAACTGTGTCTTCACAGAGAGAAAATAGTTAAAAATAATAAATCAATATTTGCAGATGAAAAGGAAACAGATAAATTAATAAAATGAAAAGTGTTTCACCGTAAATATTTGTTAGAACTAATGACATTACCAAAGTGAAATATGATGTTATTTATCATTAGATAAAGTATACATCTAGGTTTTAAGATGGACAAATTTGATATTTTTTTTTCGTGACTAAAAATATATTTTCACAGAAAATTCCATTCCCTAACATTTTTGCAAATATTGTGTGCGTATATGGAGGAGAGGAAGAAGAAACACAGAGGCAGTTACGTTTAAGTCTTAAAGAATGAAAATTGCCAATTTTTTCATCTTGATTTCCTTTTCAATACATTATTACAGGTAGTGATTCTTGATTCTGACCCTTTGTTACTCCTGAAAAAGGCAGAGGCCTCCCAGCTGGCCCTCGTGTGATCTACCGAGGAACTGCAATCCCTCTCTCCCTGAGAAACAGGMAGAATGCATTCCCTGATTAGAATTTTTACTTCTCCGTCATTACAGCTGTTTAGAATGAATTAGAGATTGGGATGTCTTTTGGTTTGTTATCTGGCRTGCACATTCATGTAGTATTTTATAAACATTTCCTTCATGTCATTATGTTGTTATTATTAACAGTTTGCCTTTAAGTCCTTCATCCAACAGATTAGAAAGTTTATTTCAGAGATCTGTTCAAGTGAAAGCTCTGGAAATATTTGGTCATGTTCAACAAAATAATAGACAATGTAACCTGCTTTTAAAAAACATGTAATATATTCACATATAGAGTTATACTGAACAACAATCTATAAAATACCAAGTGTAGTTAAAAGCATTAGATACATGTATACACTCACCTATGAGTGATGTGTATGTACACCTCTCTTTACAGAATTCACTGCCCTAACTCAGTGAATTGAGTCACCAGTCCAGTTTCATGTCAGCTTTACTCCACACATACTTTCCTCCTCTTCTTAGGAACATCTTCTCATCAAATCCACTGAACTTTATAGCTGCTTCTACGCCAACATCCAGGATGGACTTGGAAGGCTCTTTCCGTCCATTTCTACAGTTTAGAAAACGCATCTGGAACATCAGTAGACAAATTGTTAGAAAGTCAATTTGCAAAAGCTTAATTTTTCTAYAGGCTCAAGCAAGTTGGACTGCAATTCCACAGAAGCCTGTGGAAGTGCATGAAGAGATTCACTCTAGTCCTTAGAAGGSTCAGAAAATCATGGTTGGACATGTGACATACCTTAGCAGGAACAAAGCAATACCACAATTCTTGAAGACTAAGCATAGGCTCTCCAATTATGTGTAAACTAAGTAGGGTCTTCGACCCTTAACTTTTAGGGCAAGTTCGGTATTTTTATATTAAAGAGAAAAAAGGCAATGTTCTGAAAAATAAACATCTACACTTTAAGATTTATGATGCAATGATTATGCATGAAAGCTGATGGCAACTTCCCCTTAGGTCATACTACATTATAGTTCACAATATGTGTGATAGGAATAAATCGCATCTATTTCTTGTACTACATGGTAAAATTGTTTTATAGAAAGCACAATAAATTTAACTGGTTATCACTGTTGTATACGTACATATATTAGCATACAAACMTACATATATTAGCTTACAAATAGCACATATCAAAAAAAATACTTACATATTCATCCAGAATGAGGTATGAATCCCTCATCTATAACAGATCAAAAGAAAAGACTAAATTAATATACAAATCAAAATTCTGTTGTAGTGAAAAATGAAGGACAAAACAAACAACTATTCATTCAATGTCTAATACAAATCTTTGAAACAGTTGCTGTATCACCACTGTTTCAGGGAGCCTGGATGAAACATATATAAATAAATGACAGAATTACYAGAATAACTTTATGATGAATACACTAGTAATTCTTGGAATATGACCTCTCCAGTGTCTAACTGAAATGTGGCTGCCCAAGTGGATAAAGGTGTTTTAAACAATATCAAAGTTTTTGATTAACTTGAATACCAGAAGAGCTTTTGAGTTTTGCTTGCTGGAATGATTATTCCATTTTCCAAACAAATTACATGCATGACCATTTAAACTAGGCTGTTTAATTATTACCCCACCAGACAAAGGTGTTCTCCCAGCTCAAAGGTAAAAAAKCTCTCAGGTCTACACCAAGAAAAAGGCCAACAGCTGAAAAAAGACAGGTTTGCTTATCTAAATGGGCTTCTACATGATCCTCCTTAACATTCTCTGGGTAGCTGGAGCTTGCTGCTTCGTAGAACAGGAAATCTGGTGAGTTTGGTTTCCATCTTTCACACAGATTAACCAGAAATCAAAAGCAGTCTTCTGGAACCAAAYCTACCATGGGAAGTCTTTTTTGTAGGACTCGATTATTAAATATATATATATGTAGAAACAGTTCTGGGTTCTCATTTTAACTCTTTCTCTGATGTGTGCTCCCTGCCACTGAATGCCTTAAATGCAACACTGCACAGTCCTACTTTTATGTCTTACACAGCAAAGGCAACTCATTCTGCTCATCTGAGCTCTCCATATATTAAGAAGTAAACTGTAAATGGAGTCTTAATCTGTGGAGAGGAAAAGGAACATGAGATGGAAGATTTAAGGCATTCCTGAACTTGGTTCAACTCACTATTTCCYCACTTGGTTCATAAACTTTCTTAACGGTGAGACTTCTAATTCTACCCAGACCATTTATGGTCTGTAGACATTTATAAACTGGCCTGAGCTACACCCTTMGGCACCAAAGTCCTTTAGTGTGGCTAATGCAAGCTGGATGGCAGCTGATCAAGTTAACTGGTAGGCTCTACAGGAGCACAAAGAGTCTTCTCCTGATTTAAGAGACTGCGTGTGCAATTTAAAGGAGTTCAGACAGCAAATGTTAAAAATGCAAATTTATTTTGAGAGGGTTTACCCAAAAATGCTGTTGGTTGGCTACTATTCCTCAGTATCCAATACAATACTGGCTGGGATGCTGTTTTACTTCATGTAGSCTGATGACACTGGCATAAGGTAACTTCATAGTGAATCTCTATTAGGAAACTAAGAGTATAAAGTATGTTACATTAACTTTGAACCTTTTCAGGGTCTTGTGCCCAAGTCAGGAAGAGTACTTCCAATGGATTCCACAGGACTGGGATCAATGGGCTCTCTGCTTATAACTATATTGTCAATGAAAAGCTTTAAAATTAAAAATCTTGGCTTCCATCATAGCAAAAACAGCTGCTGATAAAGTACTGTGGCTCTTCTAAGCCACCTTTAATAAGGAAAGTATTAATTGCCATGAAAGTTTCCTGTTCCTTTCACATTTTCTAACATTATTTTAAAATAAAGTGACAAAAGGGCAGCTTAATTTTTACCTTCTGATTAGATTCAGGTACCAAACAGGAGACATCTTTGTGGCGATCMAGGAACCGATCAAAGTCTTCATTGCTGATGACAAACTTTTCTGCTTCTCTTAGAGCATCCTCACCACTGTTCTCCCCTTCAATAASCAGGCACTGGAATACCTGAAAACAGGTCAAGATTTTATGTTTTCACTTGCCTTGAGGATAAAAGACCTCAGTAGCAATGTCTTTAATTTTTATGTCAATCGAGTCACACTGACATAACTTGTGATAACTGAATACTACACAAAGGGCATGGTGCCCTTTTTATTTTTTTTTTTTTGTAAATTAACATTGCAGAGTTCTAAATGCTCTAAATGATTTTCCTTATTATCCTTTAGCAGGATTGAGATTTCACTTAGAGTGCTCTTCGGGTTTTGTTTTTGGTTTTGTTTTTTTTTCTGAGTAATTCTGAAGCAAATAATGAAGCAAATAATGGAAAATTCTTCCACAAGTTCTTCCATTTTATGTCACATTATCTCAACACATTTTAAAACTTACTTCTGGAAAAAAAATCTTAATATGTGTAGACTAAGCTCTAATATTCAATAAGAGAGCATTAATATACACTTACATCTTGCTAACAATGTATTGCCTTTAAAGTATCATTGTTCACTAATTTTTCCTARTTTTCTCTACACCATAACACATTWTCACATGTTAAAGTCTTTCTGTATKAATTTTAATRTAATAAAACTACCTAGATCTACACACACTGAAATAGTAGGTTTTTGCACATAACAAAACACTAAAAAGATTCTTGACCTACTGGGCCCCATTTAAGTGCAGAGTGAGACAYAACCTGTCTCAACACCATGCAAAACTGACAAGAAGGCTCCTAACACCAGCACAAGCTGAGGCTGGAGGAAAGACTTGGGTCAGTATAGGTTCAGACAACTCCAAAACTTCATTATTACTTTGAACAGAAAACCTGTGTTAAACACTACTTTCTTACCTTCCAGCGCACAGGGTTGAGTGCCTTGATCTGCTCATTCATATCTTCCTCAACATTAAATCTGTTGATGACTGAATTTATTTTAAAAGCAACAGCATATTCTCGGCACCACTGTCTCAGTTTATGCAGATTTTCCACATGGTTCTTCTTTCCTTGACGACGGCCAATTAAAATGTTGACATCCTCATCRAAACTATCACATGAAATTGCCAGAATATCTAAATATTCACCTGAAATCAAGTTTTAAAAACTGATTAATATCCAGTCCCTCAGCTAAAAGCTGTCAGGAGTCTGCTCACTTTCACTTCCTTGTCATTTGTCACGAAATGTGATGTAAATACAGTTATGTGGAGTCATCCCATCAACCACAAAGACCACATCAACAGCATTATCAAAACACAATTTGTGTGTGTGTGTCCCCAACACTATGGAGACAAGTGGCATCATTGTTTTATTACACCATTATACCAAGAAGTTTTTAGATATAATGCCTATGTTCACAACACCACTTCACTGGTATTTACATTTGGTTTACATTTACTATAAATAAATCGCTACGMAACCATCTCCCACTTTCCCCCACACCCACTGAAGGGTGAGGCTGCCCCGCGGCCGCTCCCCAGCCGTGCCGGTGCAGCTGAGCCCCTGGTCCCTCCTCACCGTAGTTCTCGAACCACTGYTTTCTGATCAGGCTGCCATTGCTAACGATGCTGACACTGGGGAGCTCCAACTCCTGCTTGCAAAACTGGACCAGTTTGCCAACAAATTCGCCTCTGTCTTGAAGAAACGGTTCTCCTCCCGAGAAATTGATTTTCTCCATTCCTAGAGAAGGACCAAATAAAGATTCTATGAACTTACACTGCCCATGGCTCGCTCCTGCTCAATGCTATCAATGCCCTGCGACAACGAGACAGGGACATCCCCGGGAGAACTTTTTCGACGGCACTTGGTCCTGCAGGGTCCCCCTTCCCGGTTCCCTCCGGCTCCCCCTCCCGCAGCCTCACCTGCCTCCTTGAGCATCGCCAGCCCCCGCTTGGCCTCCTCCAGGGGCAGCACGAAGGAGGTCTTGGCCGTGTGGAAGCAGAAGCCGCACTTGTAGTTGCACTGCCGGGTGAAGTGGTAATTGACGCTGGTGGGCGTCGGGGACTCGACGTCCCCCTCCTGCTCCTGCTCCGGCTCGTCCCGAGGGACTGAGTTCCGCCAGCCGGGCAGGGACAGGGGCAGSGACAGGGACCGGGGAGCCAGGCTCCAGCACAGCGCGTCCAGGCGCCCCCGGAGCGCCGCCAGCACCGCCCGCCCGACGGACAGCAACAGGCTCAGCACGGCCAGCTGCATAGCTCGGCTCGGCTCGGCTCGGCTCAGCTCGGTTCGGCTCGGCTCGGCTCAGCTTGGCTCGCAAGCTGCAGAGAGGTGCCCGGCGCTCCCCATTTAAACGCGCGGTGACCGCCTCCCATCCCCGCCCGTCCCGCCCCGCCGTGCAGGACCGCGGGGAACGGCTCGGTTTCGTTTTCCCTTCTCGCCGAAGCGAAACTTGGCACGGAGCCGCGGGCGCGGTGTTTTCCTTCTCCCGTCCCGCCCCACGCGTGACCCCAGTGTTCCCACTGCCCAGAACCGCTTCTCGGCCACGGCCACCGCCGACTGCCTGGAGCTGGGAGCAGGTTTGAAAACCTCTGGGTTTGAGCGGGTCTAGCACCTGAGTGTGAGGTCTCAGGGACTTTGGCTCTTGTGGTTAAACTCGTGAAGCAGGAGGGAAAATGAGCTTGGTGTAACCGCTTTGCACCCTTGTCAGGGA
Source organism: Malurus melanocephalus (assembly GCF_030028575.1). Lineage (NCBI taxonomy): Eukaryota > Metazoa > Chordata > Aves > Passeriformes > Maluridae > Malurus > Malurus melanocephalus. The sequence continues at coordinate 1,815,658 of NW_026623238.1, forward strand.
ATCGGGARCTCTGTAAGTTTAAACAGTTTTGCATGGAAGAGCAACCCAGGTTAGGGAGCCTGATGACTTCAGATACACACAAAGAAAATAATTACAGGTTCTTTAATTTTGGTCTCCAGWAATGCATCTTGAGCAAAGCTACTGCACCAAGCTGAGTACCTGGTTAGCCTTTACAGCAGGAACAGCTGGCAGCCTGAAGTGAGACGCCGGTGGCTGTCCACTCATGGTAACACCAAGAGAGACCAGGACCAAGCTGCCAATTTCCATATTCCTCAAYTTCTTGGTGGCACAACAGGTACTTYTGGAGAAAGGGCCCCTCCATCACACCGGTTGGTATCATCAGTCTTCCAGKGTCTCCATACACTCCAACAGGTTTGTCATGACTTTTAAACTTCTCTGTGTCTTCAGTCATCCTGTCCTCACTSTTGCGTGGCCAGTTCAGTGTTACCACTGCTGCCAAGGTACAGAGTCATACTCAGATCTTAACACTTTTCAATGGCACATTGTCAATGGCAGGCTTGAAATGGAGCTTCTCACTTCCACTGACCAGTCAGAACTGCCRATGTAGCCAGGCAGTCCTGCCCTCATGTTGCTTTCATTTTTTAATTTTACTTTTTTTCCCCCTTGAAAAAAAAAGGGTTGGAGAACTATCTTCATCCTGTTTGCAAATTTTCATGGGAAACAAAATTTGCTTGTGAATAAGAAGTGTTTCCTTTATGTTAATTAGTACTGTCATTGGCTATCCTCAAATTCCCATCATCCTTCCTTCACTTTTATGGAGATGACTTACCGGCTGAATAATGTCTGGATCAGCAAAAGKCAGTTTGAACAGTTTTTGTTGTTGTCTGTACCAGCTGTTTCTTGCTGGGGCAGGTTCATGCCAACAAAGGCAGGATGGGAGACCTCTTGCTGCGTCTGGCTCCCAGTAATRCCACCTCACAAAGGTATTGCTGCAGCCTGATGGGAAACATCTCGCTTCTGAGGCTTTCCAAAATGGTCTCAGAGGCTGCCAGAAGAGATTATTCCAGCAGGAGTTAACCATGTGTCCTTCCAGTTCCTTGAGGTTTATGTAAAACACAAGCTTAAGGATAAAGGCATGATATTCTAATAAACAGTTTGTTGATCACAAATTGGAAAGAGAGATGGACAAGACAATTTTAGACTGATATCTGACATTGAAGTTTCTTRTTGGTAGCCTCAATGTTTCAATTAATTTGGAGAAGCCTGTTTCCTACTCACTCCATATATCCCTTCTGTTGCATGGTAGGAACCCTATCCCATTTCCTATCTGCTCTGRACCCAATTCAAATTCCTTCCTTTCCTCATTCATATTTCTTGTTTGTGTCAAGTTGAGCCAATGCAGGTGTAGGGACTACAGCATTTCTCTCTTCTTTGAGATGGAAAGCTTATTACTAAGCCCTGAGTTTGTTGCCTAGTACCTCAGCTGGCTAGAAAAATTAGGTTCAAAATACTTCCTTTCCAAAGTCAGTAGAGAATCCTTGATGGTTATCAATTTCTYTCAACAAAAGATTTACATTTGATACCCAAACACTCTAAAAGCATGTCAGAAAAATATTGCTCAATGAATCAGAAAAATAAAATATCAGAGTTTTTGAACTGTTTTTTCTTTGAAAACACAAATCTCTGTTTCAAGGGACAAAACATGCAGAGAAATTTGCACCCAAGCATACTCAAGACTTCCAGTTCTTTGTAATTCTAACAGTGCTTTCATAGAGAATGGCAATTATAGGTTTTCTTGGGGTTTTTTTTGGTTTTTTTTTTTGTTTTGTTTTGTTTTGTTTTTTTGGGTTTTTTTTTTTTTTTTTTGTTTTGTTTTGTTTTGTTTTTTTGGGTTTTTTTTGCCTCAGCTAAGTATGTTTTCAGATGACACTCTCTGCATTACTGTAAAGCCTCACAAAGTAATCCCAGACCAGGACATGCCCCTTACAGATGTACGAGTCCTCGCAGCATCAAGAAAATCATTCACATTTTACATCCCAAACTGTCGTAGCTCACAGGCTCCATGGTKAGACCTACAAGGAAATACAAACATCTATTTTTATGCACAAGCTTTGAATCTACAGGAAATATTGCAAACAAGAGCTGTAATGAAATTTTCTCTGTCCTGATGCCTTCTGGAAGAGTCTCAGAAAAGCATGATGTTTGAAAATTCTAGGAAGTATAATTCCTTCCTCTAGCTTCCCATGGAAGTCATCTTGCAGTGGCACGATGGGGTACCAGTACTAAAAATATTTCAGTTCTCCATATCTGTGTGTAAAAACCCTTTAAAAATTAACATTTTTTTTAAATGATTGAATAATGATATTAACGGTGCACTAGATAATAACTAAGTACACAATTAGCAATGAAGAATCCAAATGAATAAACATAGGTAATATCCTTGTTGTGCCTAGTTGCTAGGAAAACAAAACTTTTAAAACAACTGTACAATATTTRTTGAATTAATGTAATTTTATTTTTTAAATAAATATATTGCTYTCTCCAGTGTGACTATTTGGCAGTTCCACTCAAACAGTACCTTGTTAGGGAAACCAAAGTACAGTTACAAACCAGAAACATAAAAAAGGTCAAAGGAGCAGCTATGTCAYGTCACCAGAAATGGTCCCAGGACAACCATTCAATGGCTGATGTCATTTTTAGCATTTAATAAATGTATTACTTCTTGCTCGAGTCTCAGCTGGAAATTATCTCTTTCTCATCCATAAATGGGATTCTGTCAAGGACCTTGTACTTAGAGTGACTCATCTCTCCTTGGGGTGCAGAAATCTGGGGGGAAATKACCAAACAGAAAGCTAAARCCCAAATGCAATTAAATTATGAAAGACATATGAAACACAGTATATAGATACAGATTAAGTACATTTGAAAGAAGTCCACCATGGGCCCTTAAAAATRTACATGTGGTTTCCCATTCAGAAAGTATTTAAAAAGATGGTTTCTATGATCTAGAACTAGATCATAGAATTGTAGAATGATAGAATACCAGATTGGGAGGGACTGAAAGAATCTGGTGATCCTTTCCTGACAAAAGTTTGTTGAGAGAAGGATCCTTCTGTGTCCTTTCCATATCCTTCCCTAAACATCTGGCAGTGACCACCCTCATGGGCAGAAGAGGAATCTCTCTTGGCTTTACACTATACTGACTTCTGGGTTCTTATGATCTTATCCCCAAACCTTTTTCTTTACTGGAGGACCCTTTACTGATGTTCCTTAAAGTTTATTCTGCATTAAAAGAGAAGTTTTATTTGTGTGTATTCCGTAGACCTATGCATTTTATGGGCCTTCAACTTCAGGTTTTCCTGACTATGTCTCAGAGAGCTGTTTACAGGACTGTACACTTAGATATATTTTTAAGTTRKASGCTAATCAATTTTCAGGGTGTGGGKTTTTTTTCTCYTTTTCCACTTTTTGTGGATCAAAWTTTTTTGAATATTCATGAGTCTTCTTGTTGTCTCTGCATCTCTTCYCTATAACTATGTAAGCACAGCARACAATCAAAGATGTGAAAAGGCTYCTGAACAGTGTTTTTGGCATAATTAGCATACTTGTTCTTCAGCATTGCTTCATTTAAACAGAGAACAAAATTATAAAGGATCTTGTAAAGAGGCAATCCTTGTAACATAAGTTAATTTCAAAACTGAGTCATATTGTTTCCACTGATTTCAAATAGAGCTGAACATTTTGGAAATAGAAGAAAACTCCCTTTTCCTACATTTTTACTTGAATCTTGCAAGAGGATACTTTTAAGTAATTAGGCAGGAGAACAGGCAGCACATGCCTATTATGAATGATCTCATAAGCATATTATAAATAAAGCAATCACCACCAGCTTGGCTCAGAAATTGTTGTAACAAGGTTATATCAAGGCAGTGAGTTGGGAAAAGGGAAAATGAAAGTAAGTGCTTTCTGTTTGTTCTACAGAGGGAAAAGGCAACACTAGCACTGTGGAAAAAAACCCACACAAACAGGAGGGAAAGAAGCCAAGAGGCCAGTCAGGGAAATGGCCAGTTTACAGCTGCTTTTGAAATGAAACTTGGCTGCAAGTCAGTTGGACCTCAAGCAAAGAAATGAATTGAAAAGTGGCAGATAAGTTTCGGTGTAGATAAAGGTGASGCAATGCAGATCTGAAAGAATCATTGAAACATTGTGTACCTGATGCTGAGCTCAGCAGTGCCACTTGTGCTCAGGAAGGAGACCTTGGTCACTGCTGCTGCTCCTCTGAAACCAATGTGGGAAGCAGCAGAGAAAAAAGTCAACTAAACCCTTACTCAGAAACAAAACTGCTGGTCTGTGAAACCTTGGTAAGAGTAACCAAACCCTGACTGCTGGTCCAGTTCAGGTGTGTATATCTAGGCAGGACCTTATGGAATTAAGGAAGTTATCCTTGTTTCTAAATGATCAAGGGGGTGAAGCAGCTGCCTTACAAGGGATGGAGGCTGTCATTTTTGGCATGAAAAAGCTGAAGGGGAAATCTGAGTGACCTTTAAAATATCCTCTAGATAATAAATAAACTGAATGTTGAGCTGTTATTCAACAAAATTAATAATATTATTAGAAGGGACACTTGTTGAAATAAGTAGGCAATGAGTTTAAAACTTATAAAAATTTTAATGCAGCTGTTGTATTGCTGAAATTGGAGACCACAAGATTTTGTGGAGGTAGACTGTGTTACAGACTCAAAAAGGGATTTAGGCAAGTGCATGAGCAAAGGTCCACAACAGGTGCTGAAAGGGAAAGATGAGGATGCACTGTTTAACATTCCTAATTCAGTGACTGTGGATGCTGGAGGAGCACAAGGACTAGGACAAGGACAAGGACCATGAATAAGCCAGGCATATGTATACAGCATGTCATTCTGCCAGACAAATGTTGGCTGAGAAGAGGCCCTACTCTTCATCAGTGCGTATTATGGTATTAAAATTATCTATTGGCTGCGWGTACAATGAATCATGTTTCACACTGTGTCTTCTGGTATCCGTGCCCAGCTGCCATAGTGTTTGAGTGATGTGGAATGGTGCAGGAGTTCTCAGGTATGAAACAGCCTTAAAAAAACCCAAATGAAACTAATTTTGGCACCTCAACCTRAGACTGAATTGAAGAGTTTCCAAGGCTATATTCCCAGTTTTGACTGTGGGCCAGTCTTCCACCAGCTTTCTCAGGATGGGCAATTTCTGACTAGTACAGATAATTTGCAACTGGAACTGCCTACCAGCTGCTCCCCTGTGTCTGCAGTTGCATTAAACAAAAGCTATTTGTGCAGATGTTTGAACTGACCAGTGGAAGATGAGTTTCTGAGGAATTTCTTGTAGAGTATACCAACTTGTAGAGTATATCAGTTCAGAAAATGCATCAGAAGTTTAATTTTAGATATCTCTAAATGGGAGTTTTCCAACTATTGAAAGAGAGGAAAAAATTTTCCCAGAGGTACAGGTTGTCCAACATTTTAAGTTACATCTGCTAAAAACTCAAAAACTRYATTTTGGGCAAAGTTACTCATAGCRGCTGTCACAGRACTAAGTGAGTGTTAYTCCTATTTGCTTCTGGTTGCTGCCCGTGAGCTGATGAAAGCTGAAATTGGGCATTGCAAAGTTATGAAAACAGGCTTGTAGAAATCTGATTTACTCCCAAAATAATGTGTGTCTGTTGGTCTTGTTATTAAGGCATTGAGTAACCAAATAATGGGGTCAAGTTACTGATATGCCTGACAGGCAAGCACTGTTTGGGGCACCGCAACTCAACAAAGCAGTTCAGTTTGCTTTAGGACTTGATTGTTATTTTGGGCCAGTCCCAAGCAGCGGAGCATATTTGCACGTCTTTTTTTTTTTTTTTTTAAACTTTTTT